>NW_022589710.1:28648166-28992039 GCF_004348235.1 Phoca vitulina | reverse complement strand
AAATAAATAAATAAATAAATAAATAAATAAATAAATAAATAAATAAAATCTTGAGGGGAAAAAAGACTCTAAATCAGACTTGTTATTTGAGTAAGCTTATAAAATGTATGTGCACACACATAAGCCCACAGATGTTCAGAGCAATTATAGGCTCATGAGATCTATTTGGGGATGGTGTGGAGTAATTCCTATAGTTGGCTACCAAAAATAGGTCCAGCACCTGAAATGAGCAGATGTCAGGATGAAAAACAGTTTGTTCCTGAGCAAACCCCTTTGACACCATTGGAGTCACCCAGGCAGCCCTCCTAACAAGGGTCAACTTCTGTCTCTACTCCATGACGAGGTCAAGACTTGCCAGGTCTCTTTGCGGTCTTAGGAGGTAATAAGTTGGGGAGAAAGAAAAATGGGAAAGCAGGGACTACAGAAATGCTTTTATCCTGATGCTTCCTTCCTCCTGCTAAAGAAAACACCACCCTTGCCACCTCCAGCATGCAGAGGACTGGAATAATTCCTTTTACAGCACAGTAGGAAGATACTTTAAAAGAACGATGCTCTGGGACTCAAAACATCAGCCACACAACCAAACCCATGCAAGCTTCTCTGCAGTGAGGTTAGCGATCTTATACTCCAGTGCCTAAAAGGGCCAGCAGGAAACTCCATCATGGTCTCAACTCCTTCAAAGCTTCGGGACGGCCCTGCAAGCCCACACCAAGGGCGGACAGAACTGTAACAAACCGAAGACCCACTCTGCAGACCCACCCCCAGGAGCCAGGGTCACTTGGAAATCAGAAACCATCTATTTACACGCAACAAAAGTCTGTTAGATTGAAGTATTCAAGTTACATGTATTGTCCATAATTGGGACATGATAGAGTGTTTATACTCTGCTCTTTCAAGAAGTAAACTTCCAGATTGAGTATGAGATGAAAAGCACTTCCTGTAATACAGAGGCAAGAACTCCCATAAAATTCCTGAGCAGCAGTGTCACGAGCTCCAACACAGTGAAAAGGAAACGGCCAAATCTTGACCAGACCTGGTTTCAATCCTGGTTCTACCTCTTCCTGGTTGGTGGATCTTGGAAATGTTCTTTAATCTCATCAATCCTCAGTTTTCTCATTCTTAAAATGGGCATAATAATAACAACTCACTCTTGCAGGGAAATCAAGAGGATTAGAGGAACATGTAAAATACTGGACCCTCTTAGGCATGCAGTAAGTGGGGCTTTTGTCGTCGTTCCCTTGTAACCTAATCAAAGGCCCCTGGTCCCATCAGCGAGAGCATGGTTGCTCTCCCGCCATTTTGCCCTGCCTGATCACACAGGGTCCTCCACTGCCTCGAGGCTAATGGCCCTCGCACGGTGCCTCTTATGTTATTCTTGCTCTTAGGCTTCATTAATTGTTTCAAAAATCTGTTAGGCACAAGCCTCCCGAGATTCCTACTGTGCCCCAGAATAGCTTACAACGCTTCACATTAAACATGAGCATCCTCCACTCTTCATTTCTTACTCCAGGCCCTCTGGGACATGTTTAAAACAATAATCAAAGCAGCATAACCAGTTGACACAAGTCTTGAATAAAAGCAGGCTCTACCTAATCCCATTCCTCTTGAGCTCATTAAATGACTTTCAGTCCCGCTTTAAATAAAGTCTGTCTTTCCAGCGGCTGAGACCAAGAAGCTGCTGAACATCTTAAAGTCACTGCTAGCTACTTGGGTCCTCCTCCTCATTCCTCCTGAACCCCCACCCTTCCTGCTCATCCTCACCCTCCTCTCTTTCAACACCCTGCCTGCTTTCTTGCTCTCCTGTCACGATGGTGACAACTGATAACATGTATCGCAAACTTACAATGTGCCAGGCACTGTTACAAGCAGTTTACACACGCTGTCATTTGCCTCCTACAACAAACCCACGTGTGCATTCCTATTATCCCTATTTTTCAGACGAGATGACTAAGGCACCCACATGTCTGAGTAACCCAAACCCAATGGGCACTGAAGAGCTCTCAGCCATCTTAGAGCCCTTTCTCTTCCCCAAGCCCTAACCAGGTCCTGTCCCTTCTGCCTCCTGGGTAAGCCCTGTCTCTGTCCTCTCTCTCATCTGCATCATCCTGCTTTAGCTCGGGGTCTCGTTGCCTCTTGCCTGGATTCTTACTGCTCCAACTTCTCCACTGGCCTCACCACCACTAATGTATGTCTCCTTGCCCACACCATCCCCACATGGCCACATCGCTCATTTGGTCCTTCACTCATTTGACAAAATAGTCCTAAGCAGCTATCATGTGCCAGGCATTGTAATAGCTTTGGGGTCATCCAAACGGTAAGATAGTCCCTGACCCCAAGGACATCTCAGTATTGGGAAAGTCAGACAGACAAACCAAAAATAATACTCAGGGATAATGGAAAGGAAGACTGTACAACAGGTAAGGCGGAAATTCAGAGGAAGGACTACTAGGTTCTACCCAGCATTGTGTAACAATTACGATTGATTTTTGCTGCAAATCACTATAGTGGTTTGAACATAGTTGCTGTTTTGTTGTTGTTATTTTTTTTTAAAGATTTTATTTATTTATTTGACAGAGAGAGACACAGCGAGAGCAGGAACACAAGCAGGGGGAGAGGGAGAGGGAGAAGCAGGTTTCCTGCTGAGCAGGGAGCCCAATGCGGGGCTCAATCCCAGGACCCTGGGACCATGACCTGAACTGAAGGCAGACGCTTAACGACTGAGCCACCCAGGCGCCCCTGTTGTTGTTGTTTTAAACATACTCAGAATTCTGTCTGGAGGTGAGAAGTTACAGGGGTAGGTCAGTTTCAAAGATTTGGGGGTTTCTTTTTCCGCTATTTCTTTGGTTTGTCCTACATGCCACAAGATGACTGCTGCATCTCCAGCCATTGTGTCCGTGTTCAAGGCAGGTTAAAGAGAAAAGGCAAAAGGGCTAGATCAGCTCACGTGTTCCTTTTCTTTCTTCTTCTTTTTGACTGAAGTGAGATTTTGCTTTCCTAGAAGCCCCTCCTATAGACTTCTACTTAGGGTTCACAGCCCAGATCTGGGTTACATCACCACCCTTAGCTGCAAGGGAACCTGGAAAAGTGAGTATTTGGCCTTTCAGCCTCTATAGTGGGAGGCAGCAAAGGAGAGGAGGTTGGGTGTAGCTGTTAAGTGGACAGGCCACATGTGCTCAGAAAAGTTTCAGAGTAGAGATTATGCTTGCTATGGTCTGAATGTGTCCTCGCAAAATTCATAAGTTGAAATCTCACCCCCAGGTGATGGTATTAGGAGGTGGGACCTGTAGGAGGTAACGAGGCTATAAGGAAGGAGCCATCATGAATGGGATTGATGCCTTATGAAAGAGGCCCCAGAGAGCTCCCTTGCCCGTCACTTCCACCATGTGGGGACACAATGAGAAATCTGTGACCGGGAAGCTCTCACTCCACCATGCTGGCATGCTGATCTCCAACTTCCAACCTCTAGAACTACGAGAAATAAATTTCTGTCTTCAAGCCACCCAGTGCATGGCATTTTGTTATAGGAGCCCAAACTAAGGTATGTTTAAGCTGAGTCTTGATTCCTAATTCACATTCCAAAAATGAGTGCCATGATGGATGTGCTGGTTCTCATTCAGAAACACTCTAAGAGTGAAACTTTATGGACAGAACTGTCTTATCATCATTATATGTGCCTGCTCAACAATAGGACAGAATGACTTAGATGAAGGTGGAAACACACCTAACATCACCGGTCACCGTCTCTGGTACCCCCTGCTTCAGCCTCTCCTCCCACTCTGCTGCCCCCCACTCTACATTCCCTTCTTTGCCTCTGCCTCCCACTTCAGCCCTTAGTTTACACGTTATGTTCTCCTGAGAGCCATCCCTGACTTGGCTCAGTGGACCTCCCACAGGAGTTTCCATGATTTGTAACCCTGTGGGGCCCCCTGAGCTCTGTGAAGACACCACCAAATCTCTTGTTCTCTGCTGTGTCCCAGCCCCAGACCTTCTAGAAGACTTAGAATAAAAACTTGTTGAATGAATAAAAGTCACACATCTGCCATAAACATATTGTAGCATACCCATATTCACAGGAAGGTGCCTTTATTCCTAGCCAAAAAGCAAACAAGCAAACAAAAAAACACCTGAGAAGTGAAGCCAAGAAGGAATGGCTTAAACTTGATATGGTCCAATACCAAGAAGCTACTTCCTGTTGAGATCTGTAGAAAATCCTAACACTGGAACCAAAATTAGAATAAAACAAACCAATAAGGCTGAGAGATGGTGCTCAAAGGATCTAAATTGGTTTCCAGGCAACAAGGACCCAATTCCCCTGCCTCAGACACACCTCAATGCACATGCCAGCCCCTTGCAAGTGTTTACTATATGAGGCTGATCTAGTTCACCATGGGAGGGAGGAAGATTAACATCACCCAGAGCACTGCACACATGGCATCTCACTTTCCCCACCACAACTCAGGGGTAAATAGCTGTGCTGTATGTGGGACCATGCTATGAGGCTGTTACATGCTGTGGGAACAAAGAAGCCCCAGTGGCTAAACTAAGATGATTTCTTGCCCACCGAGTATGCTTCTGCACAGCTCTCCTCCAAGCACTGAATCTGGGATGTGAGCTCTTTGGTGTGACTCCATCAACCTGATCCTGCATTCCCAGCCATGGAGATCTCTCACCTGCACTTGCATTGAGGGCAAGAGCATCTCTATTCCAACTTGCTGCTTACTTCTTCCTCAACTCGTAGGCAGCTGGTGGTACCTTTAGCTTTTGTCTGCTGAGGTCTTTTCCTCCTTCCGATGGTCCCTCTGGACAGAATCCAAGACTTTCTGGACAGAATCCACTGGCTTTCTCCCTCCTGTGCCTCCTGTCTGGCCCATCGCAGTTATCCACATAAATCTTTCATTCTGAAAAATGTGGGTAATGCAAGCCATTCAGCATAACCACCTCTCCTCTAACCTGCCATCAACGCAACCACCTTTTGGCCTTTAGATTTTCCAGGAGTCATTCCCCAGTCCACTCTTTTCCAAATGCAGAGGATGCATTACAAGCTCTATAGACGGGCCCATTGAAAGCCTTCCCTCTTGACTGAAAATGAAGGAGCCCCTCCGCCCACCATCTATTTCTACCCTTGGTGGAGGTGTGACTCACAGCACAAGTAGAGCAATCTCTGAAAAATCCTCTTAACTTGTTGCTAACTCTGAACCCTTTTATGACATCAGAGTGGACATGGGAATTAAAAGCAGTAGCACCATTTCCCCCATCTTCCATTTTCAGTCCTGCAGATTTCGGAATCTCACCACTTCACACATTTGCTTCCACTTTTTTCAGATTTGGAGCTCTTTGCTAGGCGTGTGTGAGGGACAGGGGTAATGGAACTTAGTTTATCACAAAAGAACTGGAGAGATGATGGACCATAGAGAAAGGGATAAAGTCAATAGGACTTTTGCAACTTTTTTTCAAATGTTGTCAAGGGGCTAAGGCCTCCCTAAGGGCAAATGAACAGGAACAGTGGCATTTAGAGGCCAAGAGATCTAGAATGATGTGGGATTGTATCAGAGGATAGGGTACTGGAGAATAATTACAAGGTTCAAGGTTTGGTTATAGGTATGGAAGAGATGAAGGTCTTTGGAGTTGCAGTCATTTGAATAATGCCCCTCCCCCCAAGACAGCCACATCCTAATCCCCAGAACCTGTGACTATGTGATGTTACATGGCAAGGGGCACCTGCAGTTGGGATTAGGATTTTGAGATGGGAAGATGATCCTGGATTATCCAGGTGGGCCTTCAAAGTACTTACAAGGGGCCCCATAGGAGGAAGGCAAGAAGACCAAAGGAGGAATTAGATGTGACAAGAGAAGCAAGTGTTTGGAATGATAAAAGCAAGGGCTGCTCACCAGCCAAGGAATGCAGGAGGCCCCCAGAAGCCAGAAAAGGCAAGGAAACAGATTCTCCTCGACAGCCTCCAGAAGGAACCGACCCTGCTGACACCTTTCGTCCACTGAAATTGATTTGGTGCTTCTAGCCTCCAGTACTGTAAGACAGTTAAGTTTGTATTGTTTGAAGCCTCTAAGTTTGTGGTAATTTATTGTAGAGCCATAATCAACTCTACAGGAGTCAAGGTCTAAATCTTTATTCCAACTGATTCTTCCTTTAAGGAGAGAAAAATCCTAACAGTCAATATGAAGAATAACATTCATGCACATTCAGGTTTGGAGTAGTGGGGATAGAGAAATTCACCAGATAAACTTGTTTTTCAAAAAAATACTCCTTGTGTGGCATAACCTGGAAATATCAAGAAACACCAAGAAAACCACCAATTATCACTTTACATCGTTTTTTAAGTTTTGGGAGAATTCTGTTTTCAATGTAGTAGGCTGACATGCTGCAATCTCTCTCCACCTCCCCAAATTTGTAGAAATTATAGAAAGGATATAAAAATAATAAATATTTAGCAGTGTTAAAAAACGAGAACTCTTTTGACAAGAAACTGCAAAAGAAAATTAAAAACCAGAATGCATGATTTCCAAGTGTGGTCACCAAACCCACATCAGCATCACTTGAAACTCATTCCAAACTGCAAATTCTTGAGCCCCATCTCAGACCTAATAAACTAGAAACATGGTAGGAATGTATCAATCAACAATCTGAATTTAACAAATAGAAAATATCCATTCTCTGGGGCGCCTGGGTGACTCAGTCGTTAAGCGCCTACCTTCAGCTCAGGTCGTGATCCCAGGGTCCTGGGATCAAGCCCCACATCGGGCTCCCTGCTCAGCGGGGAGTCTGCTTCTCCCTCTCCCTCTCCCATTCCCCCTGCTTGTGTTCTCGCTGTGTCTCTGTCAAATAAATAAATAAAATCTTAAAAAAAAAAAAAAAAAAGAAAGAAAGAAAATATCCATTCTCTTCACTTGGTTGGAATATTTAAAAATACTGACCACTGGCAACCAAGAATTGGAAGAAAATTCACTGTTGCATTTGTTAGAATTTACTAGAGCCATATTGTTTTATTACTTGCACAGCTAGCAAGGAGAGAAACTAGATGCCCAGGGCTGAAAAGCCTGCACAATTTAGATATGGAGATATGGTTATCAACCATATGGTTATCAACACAATCCATCAATGTTAAGTAAGAACGAATTTCCATTTCCTACAACTATTATCTATGGATTACAATACCATGTTTTAGATATTTTGAAATGAATAAACAGAGACTCTGTATTTTGGCAATGAATGAAATCCCAAGAACTCTGTACTGAATAGCTTAGAGAGAACCTGCTCTTAATTCAAAAACTCATGACTTCTTGATTCTTCATAGCAAGAGAATGCATAAATGTAAATAAGACCTTACCCACCTCTTTGACTCTGTTTCCTGTGTTCCTGAGATCACCAGAAAATAAATATTACCCAATTCTTTCTCATTTTCTAACTGAAGAGGATAAGAACTAGCCTGGTAAAGTAATTTGAGATTTCGAATTACTTCATTTAATGAAATCATTTCCTGCCAAAGCTTAGCATTCTTGCTGATAAATCCTCTTTTATTCTAAAGCTAAATGACTTTTTGTTTTTGTTTTTAATTTCTTTCTTCTAACGTCTCCACAAATTCAGGAAATTGGTGTCATACAAGTCATATTCACAGACCAAATGCAGTATTAGGAAACAATACTTAAAAAATCCATGATGTTGGCCACCTGGATGGCTCAGTCAGTTAAGCATCCTTGACTCTTGATTTCTGGTCAGATCGTGATCTCAGGGTCGTGAGGTCAAGCCCCACACTGGGCTCTGCATGTGCACGGAGCCTGCTTGAGATTCTCTCTCCCCCTCTGCCCCTCCCCTTCTTGCTTTCTCTCTCTCAAAAGAAAAAAAGAAATCCATGATGTGAAAAACACACACTCCAATAATCTCTTATCTTAAAGGAAATAAAAATAAATTTACATAAAATTTTCATTAATTGGTGATATTTTAAATGTCCCTTAGAGGAATATACCAAGTAACTTGTGGCATATCCATAGTTAAAAATGAAGAAAATCTCCATGTATAAATTTTAAAGCTAATATTGAGCAAATAAAGCAAATAGTAGAATGATTTATGAAGTTCAAAAACGTGAAATTCATATTATTTCTGGATACACTTATATATGTTAATTGCATAACACCATGAAATTAAATGATAAGCATCCCCTTTGGTGCAGTGGCTACCTCTGGAGAGGGAGGGAAATGGGACCAAGGAGGGGTACACAAGCTATTTAAACTGTACCTTATGTTTTATTTAAAAAAACCTCAAGTAGGACAAAAGGTTAATATTTGATACTGAGAGGATACATAGGTTTTTTTCCATTATTTTCCATGATTTTCTGTATGTTTAAAATACGATTTTTAAAAATTAAGAACTGAAAGACAACAAAATCCCCACATATCAAAATCTGTGGGATGCAAAGAAGTACAGAGAACTTACAGTCTAAAATGAATTAGAAAACAAGAATTGAAAATAAATTTTAGGAACAAGAAGTTGGCAAAGTGCAACAAAATAAACAAAAAAAAAGACTGAAAATGTTTTTATCATTTTTAATTCATTAATAAAGGAATTAAATATAAAACAAAATATAGTAAGAAAGTGCTCACAGAGTTGCCCAGTGTTGGGGAAAAAAACAACACGCTAAGAGCAGCAGCTCTAAAATTTTTGGTCTCAGAAATCCTTTACACTTTCAAAAGCTTTTTTGTTGTTTCTATAATATTCAGTGCAGTAGAAATTGAAACCAAGAAAAATTTTAAATGTTCATTTCTTAAAATAACAACATAATGGAACATGTTTTCATGATATGTAACTTCATTTTCCAAAATAAAACCAACCAAAAGGATGTAGTGAGAAAACTGGCATTACTTTACATGTTTGCAAATTTCTTTACTATCTGGCCTAATGGAAGCCAACTGCTTCTGCGTGCAATCTGCTGTGGTGTGCTGTCTGGGTTGAAGTGTATGAAGAAAATCTGGCCTCTGTACACAGATACATCATTGGAAAACAGAGCAGCATCCATTTCAGACCACTGTGGATATTCTCAGACACAAGAGCAAAACTCAACATGTTGTAATTACAGATTAATTGCCACATGGAGTCTGAAACCCCATCAGTGAGCTTTTGGCACTGTTACACTGAAATCCATTAGAATAGATCTTGTTACAACACATGCATGACTTTGTGAACATTGTGCATTGGTCATTCTCCCCTCCCCGTTGGTTCTCCTCCACCTGAGAAATTTTCTCAGGGCTTCCCGCCTCAACTGGCTCCAGTAGTGGCGTAGGGAGTCACTAGAGACAGAGGACACAGGACTCTCTCTGGACGCTCCTTTCCTCTCTCAGCGATCTGCTTATAACACACTGGGGAAAGGTGGACAGTTGAGGATGGAAGAGACAATTATAAAACTGTCCCAAATTGGAATAGGCCATGTTGTGAACTCCCTGCCACATCAGAAGCAAGAAGATGAATGTGTATTTGGTTGGGATGTTGAGGGAGGGGACACAATAAGAGATTGGACTGAATCCTTAACTTAATAATTTAAAAATTATTTTAATTTTTTGAAAATTCAAACATACGAAGAGGTTGAAAAATAATACGATCACACATTTCTTCTGAGGAACTAATAAGCTATGAAAGAGAATGGCAAAAGAAAGGTGGGATTTCTGTTTGCTTTTTTCAGATGGCAAAGACATGGGTATCTTTATAGACAATAGTCAAGTAAAAAGATTGAGAGATGATGATGATGATGATGATATGGTATCTGGCCTTCAGATCAGTTTTCCAGTGGTTTGCTGAAAGCAGCAAGGCCTGGGGTAGTCCAAATCCTCAGCCAGTCATCACTGTCCATGAGCAGCCTCTTCAGTTTATCTCTACATACTTTAGGACTACTATCTTGTGGGGGCGCCCGGGTGGCTCAGTCGTTAAGCGTCTGCCTTCGGGTCAGGTCATGATCCCGGGGTCCTGGGATCGAGCCCCGCGTCAGGCTCCCTACTCCGCGGGAAGCCTGCTTCTCCCTCTCCCACTCCCCCTGCTTGTGTTCCCTCTCTCGCTGTGTCTCTCTCTGTCAAATAAATAAAATCTTTAAAAAATAATAAATAAAAAAGAAATACTATCTGGTGTACACGGGATGATATGAAAAGGCACCACTTCAGATAATTCTCAAACTACAAAAATGAATTTTATCCATTCATTCATTTCAGTACCTGAGCACAAGTGTCAGGCACTTGCTCAGGGCTGGGGAAAAAGCAAAGAATAGAAGAGAGGATTCCTGCCCTCATGGAGCTACTTTCTGGTGGGAGGAAGAGGTATGACCAAGTATATACTGGAGGCTATAGACATTATAACAAAAATAGGTAGGTGGAGAGGGAGGCAGAGGGGGATACTGGATGGTCAAGAAAGACCTGATGAGAAAGGGGACATTCAAACAGATTTCAAGATGGTGAAGAAGCAAGCCAGGACTGATATCCAAGAGAAGAGAGCTATTTTAAGCAGAAGCATTACTGAAATAGCAAGGAGACCACACTATGGCCTCACAGGCACTTTTATACTCAATAGCACAAGATAGCTTTCAGTGGTTAGTTAGCGTCTGCAAGGTTCAGTGCTTGCATCAAATTATTTAATTAAAAAGAATTCTTAATCTCAGGAAACAATCTGAGGGTTGCTGGAGTGGTGGGGGGGTGGGAGGGATGGGGTGGCTGGGTGATAGACATTGGGGAGGGGATGTGCTATGGTGAGCACTGTGAATTGGGTAAGACTGATGAATCACAGACCTGTACCCCTGAAACAAATAATACATTATATGTTTAAAAGAAAAAAAAAAAAAAGAAGATAGTAGGAAGGGAAAAACGAAGGGGGGGAAATTGGAGGGGGAGACGAACCATGAGAGACTATGGACTATGGGAAACAAACTGAAGGTTCTAGAGGGGAGGGGGGTGGGGGGATGGGTTAGCCTGGGGATGGGTATTGAGGAGGGCACGTACTGAATGGAGCACTGGGTGTTATACGCAAGCAGTGAATCATGGAACACTACATCTAAAACTAATGATGTAATGTATGGTGATTAACATAGTAAAATAAAATTAAGAAAATAAAAATTAAAAAAATGAAGAAAAAACTTTCTTCAACAAAAAATAACATGTGCAAACTGTGTAACACAGTGCCTGACAAGGACACTAAAAAGTCCCCTATCATTGGTTATGAACAGTAAGTGTAAAAGCAGAGCTCTTCCACCTGAAGCTGGAGCAGTGGGTCTGAATGCTAAATTCTTGCCTCCTCCTTTCTGTGGCGCACAGCACTGCTGGACAAAGTTCACACCACACGGAGCCACGCAGAAGACCCAGAACTCCCCTTACAGAAGTCGTATGAGCAACAATACCTATCTTACCTTGTCCAAGAGTTGCAATTAATAACTGTGTTCTAAATTATGTTGATCTGTACGGCTAATGAGATCTGTTAAAGCGCAATGAAAATTAGAGCAAGTTTGAATAATAAGCATCCCTTTATTTGCTGACGCCATTACAAAAAACGGATTACATTAGCAACAAAAAAGTGTTTTCTTGAAGTCAGAGGCAGTTACTCCCCAAAATGTTAAGTAAAACAGTGTACAACATCAGTATTAAAATGTTAAATTTTATATTGTCTTTACCACTTTTGATCTTCTGAACAATTTTATTGAGCAAAATAAGATAAAAGATTACATGTTTATTTTATCTTCAGGAATGTAAAGGTCTAATTATTCAAACAGTTTTTATTATAAAACTAAACTCTGAAGGTGTCTACAGAGTTGGCTTTTTTTTCTCTCTTTAAATCAGTAGTCTAACAAGGATTAGAAAAGACAAAACTCTGTTCAGTGTTTCTGACAAAGTAGAAAGGGTGAAAACATAAATAAGGCTTTAATTTGGCAAAATATAATACAATGCCTTCTGTTATCCTTGAATGAACAGTTTCCCAGTTACTTCACTCTGTAAAAGATCAGAAAGAAAGAAATTCATTTTAAAACAAGAAACAAAAGAAGACATTTGTCAAACACCAAAAATACATATTCTATTTGATCTAGCGTGGCTCTTTCAACTAGGATCAAAGCAATTATACTAATGGTAATCAAAAACAAGAGAGAAATCACAGGATTCAGAAGCTTTTGAGGTGGATTTAAAAATATGAGTGAAAACCTCAAACCAAACAGAATAATGTGGGGATTTAAAAATACTATTAGAAAATTTAAGAGAACATTGGGAATCCATTTTTATTAGTTCTTCTCAAGAAAATATAAAGCTAATAAAGTGGGTAGCACTGAAATTTACAACTCTCCCCCATGAATAAAGTTTCAGACAGAAATTTTCTGAGGTCATGGGAAGCTTTCCAAGTCAGATAAAATGACTATAAGAAATTAAACTTCAAAAGTCATTAGAGAGACTAAAAAGACTTAACCAAATGCAACATATAAATTCTGACTGGATCCTGGTTTGGGAAAAATAGCTAAAAAATACTTGCGGTATACCTAGGGAATTTGAACATGGGTTTAATAATGGATAATTTTATGTAACTACTGGTTTTGTTTTGATGTGATAGTGGTTCTATGGATTTGTAAGAGAATGCTTTTGTTCTTCAGAGATGCATTCCCAAGTGCTTAAGGATAAAATGTCGTATCTGAAAGTCACTTTCAAACGGTTTGACATTAACCAAATACGTATATACATGGAAAGAGATGAAGCAGGTGAAGGATGTGCGAGTGTTGCACTATTCTTTCAACTTTTATGTGTGAACTTTTTCAAAATAAAAAGTCAAGGGGAAAAGAATGAGAAAGTGAAAAAGCAAAGTTATCACTGGCTATCGTGTTCTCTAATTAAGAACAAGATTAACAGTGGATCAGAAAGTGTACACAGCCCACTGGTACAGGACGCTATTGAGTGCTATGTAAACACACCACCGAAAATGAAAGCCTGAGCTACGTGATAGCCAAGTGTAAAGTGTAGAAATAAAAGCTAGTTTTTATCTGGAACACTAATCCTTATACTTCAATACCACTATAAAAGAACATCCTTCTTTCAGAAACGAGAGACAACAACGTCGTAAAAAAACCTATTGGTCACATGGAATAGGGAGAGCAAATACATACAAAACACACACACAAAACTTCACCTCAATTTTTTCTGGATAACATTAAGAGCCTCTCCAACTCACTACTGACAAACAAAATACCAACTTGAGGACAAAGTCAGAATTGAAAACACAAACTATAAGAGGCTGGCAACAAAGGATTAGACAGAATGAGGAGGAAAAAAAGCAGCAAGAAAAAGAGGTCAGGGCACAGAATGCCTGAATTAGAGAAGAAAAGTACTGATTAAGAGTGTATGCATTGGGCAAAGACCACCACAATTTAAATCCCAGCTCACCCAGTTACTAGTTGCATGACCTTGGGCAAACTATAGAACCTCTGTGGGTCTGTTGTAAAATGGAATAAAAAAACAAGTAATACCACCTACCTACCCAATGCCCTGGGTTGTTGTGAAGATTAAGCAAATGACCACAAGTCAGAAGCCTGCTCAAGCTTAGCGGGATACTCGTAAGTGCTGTTAAAATAAACTTCTTCCCTCCATAGGATTCCATAAACTGGTTCCAAGGGAAGAGAACCTGAGTGTTATGGTCTGAATGTTTGTGCCCACCCCTCCAATTCATATATTGAAATTCTAACCCCCCAATGTAATGGCATTTGGAAGTGGGGCCTTTGGAAGACTCCACCATCATGAATGGGACTAGTGTCCTTCTAAAAGGGACCCCAGAGAGCTCCCTTGCCCCTTCTGCCATGCACGGACTGTCAGAAATAAATGTTATTTAAGCCACCCAGTCTATGGCATTTTTGTTATAGCAGCCCAAACAGACTGGAGTAATGAAATCTTCTGATATGGTCAGACATACAGTTTGAAAACTTAGAAGACAAGCAAATATGAAAGAAACGTAAGGAAAAATAGATATCTGGGAACAAAAAAAAGCATACCATCAAGTACTAGTGCTGTTAGTCCAAAGCTTAAAAAAAAAGAAAAAAGTATCTTAATTCATACAAAGGAAGGTAAGAGGTGACAATCTTCTTTTTTTGGGGTGGAGGGATAGGAAATAGATAGGAAGACTTCCAAAAGAAAAGAAAGGTTAAGGTCTTACAAATTAAGGATATAAGATCAATACACATACCCCTACAGCTCAGAGAAATGCTAAGTAATGAATATTTGGATTTAGAATACTAAATAACTGCATATCATCATCCCATTTATGCCTTTTAAAAACTGTTTTTCCCTTATCAAATATGTATAGCATTATTTTAAACAATTCATATGTACTTGTGTACAGAAGTAAGAAGTAAGTTTCCTGACATCAGATATTAGCCTATTACCTACATTTCGATGATTAAACAAGCTATATTTTCAATTTAATCATTAGGCAGTAGTAGGTTTTTTTTGTTTTTTGTTTTTCTCATCCAATACAGGTACTAGTTTTAAAAGAATTCACAAGAGGAGTGCCTGGTTGACTCAGGTGGTTGAATGTCAGACTCTTGAATTCAGCTCAGGTCGTGATCTCAGGGTTGTGAGATGGAGCCCTGCGTCAGGTTCTGCACTGGGCACTGAGCCTGCTTAAGATTCTTGCTCTCCCTCCCCCTCTGTCCCTTCCCACCACCCCACCCCCCTAAAAGGAAATAAATAAATAAATGAATAATTCACAAGAGGGAGAATATATCGAGCAAAAATGATGGCTGAAGTTCAAAACTGCGTAATAAACATTTAAAGGGTACAAAGAAGGCTGTGGGGGCGCCTGGGTGGCTCAGCTGGTTAAGCGACTGCTTAACTGATCCGGGGTCCCTGGATCAAGTCCCACATCGGGCTCCCTGCTCAGAGGGGAGTCTGCTTCTCCTTCTGACCCTCTCCTCTCATGCTCTCTCTCAAATAAATAAATAAAATCTTTAAAAAAAAACAAAAACAAAAAACAAAGAAGGCTGTGGGAACCAAGGAATCTGTAGGGAGGGGTTACCACTGCCAATGCCGGGTAGAACCTATAGAAGAAAGAGTTCTCAAGTGCCTAGCAGACCCTGTCTTCATACAATCCATTCTATCCAACCCATTCTGCCCTTCACATTGCACTGCTGATGCTCAACCACCTTTTCACCTGCCGAACTTGGACTTACATTCATTAGCTGACCAAAGAGTTATCACTTAGGGGAGCTGCCTGCCAAACAACAGTTCAGTTTTAGCTGTGTTGCCAGGATATACATATTTAACAAGTTGCTACAATTTCATAAATCAGGAAGAAAAAATCTGAAAAATAAAAGTGTTATACTGCCAACAATCAGTATAAGTCTCAAATTTAATAGGAAAACGACCAATGTGGAAATAGGTTCCTAAGACTTAATATGAGCATACCACGTGTTTGGGAAGAAAAAGAAATATTAAAGAACACCTTTGAGATGCTGGAGAGATAATACCGACAAGGTTGAAAGGCACAGGGTAATAAGTAATCTTACAATTTTTTAGGCTCTCAGAAATGAAGCCCTTTTCTTATCACACCAAGGCCTATGGACTGACTTCAGCCTATTTAGCATATTTTATAACTACTTTCAGTCTCTTATATTAGAAATTTATACTTTCTTATACTTTCCGTATCAGGAAATCACTAATGACCTCAGCAAAAAGTTTTCATTGGAATGGCATTCTAGAGTACATGGAGCTGTTAATAGCAATTAAAGAAGTAGATATTATGAGAATAGTTTCTCATTTTAAGAATCTCTGTTAAACAGTGATGTAAAAAAAATTAAGGTGGGGGGTGCCTGGGTGGCTCAGTCGTTAAGCGTCTGCCTTCAGCTCAGGTCATGATCCCAGGGTCCTGGGGTTGAGCCCCGCATCGGGCTCTCTGCTCATCAGGAAGCCTGCTTCTCCCTCTTCCATTCCCTCCCCCCACCCCGGCTTGTGTTCCCTCTCTCGCTATCTCTGTCAAAATAAATACAATCTTTAAAAAAAAAAAAATTAAGGTGGTAACCTGAAGGAAGGTTAAAGTAAGACATTAGAGCAGGTTTTCAAGACTGAACAGAAGGAGCATGTGCAGGGAAGAGAATAAGGCTGAAGACATGGGAAAGAGTTACCAGCGACGCAGGAAGCAGATTATTTTCTAATTTAGAGAAGGGAAGTAATGTGGCAGAAGTTTAACTATAGGCAATGGAGAGGTTAGCTTACCAAGGATAAAAGATTAAGGTATAATTATTTTTGCGGACAGGTTAAAAGAATGAGCTGGGTTTGTCTACGAAATCTTGTGGAGCTAACTGACCTGAATAGCATTTTAAAGGAGAGTTTATGCTAAGGCAGACCAGATGACAATCATTCTATAAAAGTGAGATAGAATGCCCCTATAACCAAAATGGTGATCCATCCAACTTTTCCAGGACACCTAATATATCTGGAGGGCAATAAAATTTCATAATATGGTTTGGTTAATGATAGGTTTATTTATCTTCAATTAAGACTCACTTTAGGAGTTAAAAAATGGGATTTCTTTGATTACCTTATAAGCAGACTTAAGTAAAAACTCAGTTTCCCATTTAAAGAAATTGTGATGACTTGATTTTCAATTCAGCATCTACTATCAGTAAAAATATTACAGTCACTTTATTTTACCAAGTCATTAAGAAAAAAAAAAAAAATCACACAGACACTTTACCAGAACTAAGAGCAGGATCAACTAAAGTAGTTGCCCATATTATGCAACAAAACCTAGGTAAACAAGTCATGAGAGAGTCTGTTTTTTAAGATCAAAGGAGGCAAAAACAAAAGGTTTTCCCCCTCCAAGCTGCAAGACCAAAATATGGAAGAAATGGAAATAAAACTCCAAGAAAGCTAAAGCTGTCATCTGCGGGTGCTGAGAGAAAGAAAGAGGGACTACTTCCAAGGAGGGCAATGGGAGCTCCCGTAGTCCTGGTAAACGCCCACTACAAATACACTCACACACACTCTGTCAACTAGCCGTAAACAGACAACAGTACTTCAGTTATTCTTACCTAATACCTGGTAGTGTTCTTTCTCCTTTGTGAGCTGTTGGTTTACTGCCTGAAGCAACTGCTGTAACTGGGTGACAGTCTGATTTAGACTTACAGACATTGTCTCCTTCTCAGAAGACTCCTAAAAAGAAGAGGAAAGTGATAAAAAACAACTCCAAACATAAGGAAAAGGCATTTGCAACCTAAAACAGAAAATATTTTATTGTTTTAAATACAAACATGAAAAATCTTGAAAATGACATAAAAATTAACAAAAACCACATACAGAAACAGTATTTGCTATCTAGTGATGCAAATTAGGTTGCACCAAAGAAAGCTATGTTATGTCACTAGGCCAACAAAGGCAAAAATCTAGAGCCTGTTTAGTAGTTGTAAATCCATTTCTCCTTTCAGAAAAAAAAATCTGCCAGACACCAAAGGACAGCACATTTATAACAGTAAAAGTAAGCTCACATATATTGAGCCCTAAATGTTAGGCAGCACTGTTTTAAGTGCTACGCACTATTCTAAGTGTTTTAGATAGTAACGTATTTATTCCTGTCAACAATCCTTACAGGATTGGTACTATTATCATTGCCTTTCACAGATGGGGCAACCAAAGCACACAGAGGCTAAGGAAAGTTGTCCAAAGTCACACAGCTACTAAGTAGCAGAGTCAGGATTCAAGCACAGGCAATCTAACAAAGTCCACATTCTTCAGCAGTATACCATAATACTTCCAACACAAACATTACAATTAATGTACTATCTTACAAGCTAAAGTGAAAACAAACATTAATAAAAACAGCGCATTTCAGAGATAAAATATCTGGAAGAAAAGATGACCTTCAGTAAGAATGCAACATAACTGATGGAAGTACATTACAAAGGCGTTTTTTTTTAGTCAGAAACAGATCTAGCACATTTTTATTCTTCATGTAATTTACAAGGTAATTAGCCTAGAGATCTGGGGTAAAAGAAAATGCATACCATTTCTGGGGAAACATCACTATTCTCAATAACAGTAGTGTCTCCAGCAGCTTTTACTATTTTTGACTGGATAAGATCCAGCGACTTTTGAGCCTGTAAGGAAAAGCAACATGGTAGCCTCTAAATACTACAATGGAGTATTATGAGAAAAAAAAAAAGAGTGATTTTCTTAACATATTTTTTACAAGATTAAAGCTCATCTCAAAATACAATGGAAAGCCAATCTATTCAGTTTTTTCCTCCAAAATTAAAAGCTTCCTCCTTGACCAGATTAAAAACATATGCTGTTTTAAAAAGTTCAAACAACAGAGAAAAATGTATAAAGAAATTAAAAGAAGAAATAGCCACAGTTGATATTTAGGTTAACATTAGTCTAGATCACGTATCAGCCAAATCTGGCCACAGCCTGTTTTTGTATAGCTCACAAGCTAAGAGTGGTTTTTACATTTTTAAAGGGTTGTGTTAAACACACAAAGAAGGGTATGTGAGAGAAACCATATATGCCCCACAAATCCTAAATAGTGGCTTTGCTCTGACCCTCTTGTCCAGATCCCTCCTGTATACATACAAGTGCTAACAAAAAATTTGGGCAGAAAATTTCATAGAAATGGGCTTTTAAGATACCTGCTATTTTATACTTGCTTGTTTTACGAAGTATTTTGCTAACTTTTTATATCAATAATTATTTATGTACATTTCTAATCAAGTGTTGCACAGTGTTTCTGGTCTACAGATAAGGGGCAGTCACTGTCTTCTACTGTTGCATTAGCAATCATAAATAACATGGCACATCCATATCTTTGAGCACCTGTTTAATATCCTTAATACCTGAGACACGAAACTGCTAGGCTAAAAATGCATGTTTTATATTGTGATCAAGAGGTCAAAAATTAAAATCACCTATCAAAGTAAGTCAGATTGCTCATCCTTGACAATGTATCATGAACCTACTTCTGAAACAAACATCGTGAGTTCACATTTTATCTACTGGTAACAGTAACGCCAAAATAATTTGAAGCAATTCTGGATTCCTACACTTATTTTTTCATCATGCTAAATGTACTCTTAATGGATTCCTAGACTTTTACATAACAATTAGAAGCTGTATCATACAAAACAAAAATATTTCTTTCAACTTTTAAAAAAGTGACATATTTGTTTTGCTAATGACTCCCACAAACACAATCATAGCTCTAAAGCAGCTTTGATAAGCATGTGACTTGCACTATTAAAACTATCTAAAAACAGAATTACAAATAACTTGCCATTGTAATGTAGAGAGTAAGAAATGTAATCTTAAAAACTCCCTATTTATATATGAGATTAAGAAAGTGTATTTCCACAAAGAAATAAATGAAAGGAACAAATTTCTGAAACATCAGAGGTCTACACATTTTGAATCTATAAAAATCAAAAGAAACATACTTTGTAAGCAACTACATAAGAAAATCCCAACAAAACAATACATGGATGTAACCAAATTTTTTAAAAAGAGTACCTTCAATTGCATTTAAAACTTAATCTATACTTTATAAAGCAATTACTTATATAAATGTATTGAAATAATGAAGCAAATTAAGAACAATCGAAAAACAAGCCAAAAAGTTTAGTTCCAAAAATGCAACTGTAAAACAGCTTAAATTTATAAACACGTTAATATGCAAAAAAAAACAAATCCAGAATTAGCAGTATGTTTACTTAAGATTCAAGGCACAACACAGCATGATGATATGGCATCTTCAAGACAAGCAGTGTCTTACCTTATGCAAGTCACCAGCTACCTTCTGTCTTTCACTTTGTTCAGTTCTAAGCTTTGTGAGTGTTTCATTTAACTGTGTCTTTAACTGTAAAAATAAAGGAACACCACAATTAACTTAATTTGCATCCTTCTTTGATTGTGCTGAGACCTCTAGAAGAATGAATGAGAAAGAATGGGATTGCTAACAGTTATTATGCACAGTGGATTAGCCAATATGCTGCACCAGATGTATAGAAAAGCTAAGCAGTGGAGGTTCCCATCTGGAAAGCTAAATATAAGAAAAGCTACAGAAACAAACTAGGGTTCAGAGGAGAAAACTGTAAATGTAAAAATAAAACCATCACATTCCAGTAAAGTGCCTTTTAAAAGTATTACGATTCATAAAGTACTTCATTCATATTTAAATTAAATTAAAAGGCAAGTAGCCAGAAATTTTACTAATTAGTTTTTTAAGGCCTTCTGACCTATACAGTTAAGAGTCAATTGTGTAATATTTTAAAAGACATTGAATGGAAGATTACAAATCCAGTAAAATGAAAACTTCAAAAATTTAAATGTTGATCATCCTTTAAAACATCACTAAAGAAATCAGTGCAAGACCACAAGGGCCTAATTATACAATATGCGATGTCTTTTTTTTTTTAATTTTATTTTATCATGTTCTGTTAAAGCGATGTCTTAAGATACAATTCTCAAGAACCAATTTGTCCAAACAGTTATAAAGTTCTATAAACTCTAGTGCCAATATATAATGCCTCTTCTCATGATAAATGCTCCAATTAAATATGAATGAGGGAAATGGACTACACTGACAATAACTTTATTAAATTCATCAAGTTAATTGATTTTGCCTCACACCGACAGGCATACCATCCCAAACAGTTTCTGGAGATCCAAAAGGGAGAAATATAAGATACTAACCTTTCAAACTGGAGAAGGAATTAGTGAGGGACATTCCATTTGGAAATTTTATTTGGAGAACTCTCTAAATACCCAAATGCTTCAGTTTTTGCTCTTTCACTTAACTCTATTTAGTACATCAGATAATTATTCCTTTGACCCCCAAACATACAATGTATGTATAAGCAAACAAAATTATTTTATCTTAAAATGTGGCAACAGTTATCCTGAGCAAACAAGCAGAAAGACTAAAATAAAGATTACAAATTCAAGGCAAAAATAAGAAACAAGTACCATTTAAAATGGCCCCTTAACAGAAGTAAAGAGGCAAAAATACAAAGAGAACATTAGGCTGAACTCAACCATAATCCTATGGGTTTGATGCTACTGTTGGGGTCAGCTCTGACCAAGCACCAAAGTTAAAAGTAAAATCTCCAACAAACGGAGTTAAAAATGACTTTTTAAAAACACATTACAGGGTGAGGCTTATAGCTTGTAGCTATGGCCTAATCACAGTCCTGATGTGTGCAATATATAAGCAAGCATATGTATAAAACTAGTCACACGTTGCAGTGGCAATGATTCAATTAAATAAAATGAAGATAAGTAAAACCAAAATTTTATTTCAAAAATAAAGAGGGGGGGCTCTATGTGTACTTTTCAAAGAGCCCTCATTCCCATAAATCACTGCCATAATACAGAAGACCAACCACAAACGAATGAGTTAAGAAGTTTTCTTTCTTAGTACACACAGCAGTACTAAGAAAGTTCCAAACTAGGCAGGGTTAACTTGGGGTAAGGAGAAAACTAACTACAATCTTCCTAGAGTTTATTCAGATACTTTCAATTTAGTCATGTGTTGTAACAATTTTTCAGTCATAGAAAGACAAAATGATTGTTTGAAACATACAATGAGCTAGTCATATTTATCTAACAGCTAAGCTTGCCAGGAGGAGTGTAAATTTCCAGAAATTTTAAGAATGGGAATACAGGGTACTCTATGTCATTATAAGGCATTTAGCTAACCTTAGTTATCTTTAAGTTTTAGAATTACTATGCTCTAAATGTTATGCTGATGAGAATTTCACAAGCTTTTTGTTATCTATAATCTATAGAAAGACCAGTTAAATTAAGAAGCTGGAATGAATTATTGCCCTTGAGTGAAGAATACGTATCTTCAACCTTCAATCATCTCCTTCCAGGTTAGAAAATAAGAGGTCCAGTTAACTATCATAACTCTGAGAAGAGAATCTTCACAATTTAGGCTATCTTTATCTATTTGTTTCACTTCTTTATTCACTAAAAATAATACTGTCCAAGGAATTAGGTTTTATAAAGCATGAATTTCTTTCTGGAAAAGAGTTGCAAGCCAAACATGCCATTGTTAGGAGCTAAGAAAAGAAGGATCATCTTAGGAGTCAAGAAAAGAAAGATCATCTTAGGAGTCATCAGAATACGAAGATTATCTTAAACTTACAAAAATGCCAAGCTAAAGATGTTAGCAAGGAGAAAAAGTTTGGATGGTTTCTCCACATGTCAACACAAGTGTTTTCAGAGCCTACTTGATACCCAGTGGAGAACAAGCTTCTTACCAAATTTAGCTCTTCATTCTGTCTTACTGCTTCAGAATATGAATCATCAAGTTTTTTCTGCAATTCAGTCAACAGATCTTTCAGCTGCAATGAAGTTTAGAGTTTAAGATTGATCTCCTTATGATATCCCATGTTTTGTACGCTACTTGGACGCTCTGCCACAAACAACTTACACTGAAATACTTTATCATTATTATAAACTTAATTTAAACTGAGAAGCAAAGTCAAAAAAATTCTGAGTACCTCTCTGACTTCTGTAACATAGGTAGATCGTTCAATTTCTGCCTTCTCTAGTTCCATTTCCAAATGCTCTCGTTCTCTTCTCAGCTAGCAACGCAACAAAGAAAAGTTAAATATAAGAATTCCTTTCATGATGCTCCCCCACAATGGAAAGTTACTACACTTACAAATATAACACAGTATCATCTCAAACACTACCCAAGATATTCTTAAAAGCGTAACAACTGCATCATTAAAGAAATCTTAAAACACAGATCTTAAGACAACGTTTAATGCTAAAAATGAGTCCACAGGTTGTAAGTCAAGAGATGAAATAACATACATTTTCAATGTCTTTATTTTCTCTTCTTAATCGCTCTAGCTCTTGTTCTGAAGATGTGAATGACAACTGCATCTGAAATGTGAAACAACTATATGACCAAGTAAATCAAGAATACAGAGCTTCTATCTTGTAGAATTTTAATCAGACTCTTCAGAGGTTTTGAAATGCATCTCATTTTAAAGCCACACTGAGTTTCAAAAGACCCTGAAAATGAAAGTAAGACATTTAACTTGATTTAAATTGTCGTCAAAACCTATCCCATTGGCATGATATTATATTAAGGCCCAGCTAGAAGTGCTTATTTTTTTTTCTTAACAACCAACTAGTAACTGGCTATATTTAATCCCCAAATGCATTAACATAGAATACCACCAGCAATGCTAAATTCTGCACAGGTTGGCCCAGGAAAACAAGTGAGCAACAGAGGACACTCTTTATTTTCCCTTTATTGTAATATATTTTTATTAAAGTATAATTGGCATATCATATCCTGTTAGTCTTCGGCGTACATTATAGTGATTCCATACTTTCATACATTACAAAATGATCCCCACAGTAAGTCTAGTTACCATTTGTCACCATACAAAGATGACTACCACACAGATGACACTCTTTACCACAGCCAAGTAAATGGGAGAAAAATTAGGACTGCCCAAGAACATTCAAATCACATGAACAGAAGGACTCATTAACTTTTTCTTGAATACTATATCATGGGTCACATATCAACATTGCAAAGCTTGCTCTGAACCCCAAATTCTTTGCCTTATTTTATCGCACAGTAGTTCTACAACTTCCAAAGCATTTTACATTCTAGATCACTACCTTAAATCACACCCTAAACTACTGATTCTCAAACTCGGGTGGGCATTAGAATCAGTTGTGGAAGCTCTTTAAAACACAGACTGCTGTCCCCACAGAGTTTCAGATTCAGAAAATCTTGGGTGGGGCCCAAGAACGAGCATTTCTAACAAGTTTCCAGGTTCCTGATGCTGCTGGATCCAGGGCCCACACTCTTGAGAACTACTTGCTCTATGCTTTTTTAGATACCTGTTTAATAGTCTTCTGTGATTCATCAACTTTAACTTTCCATTTATTTTCTTCTTGTTCCACACTTCTCTGTAGCTTCTGTAAAATTCCTTCCTACGGGCAAAAGTATAGTTGTTTTGAAAAATTCATGTTCTAATGACAAGATAAACTATTTAAGCCACTAAGGAATAAGTTAATAATTTAAAAATAAAACCAAAATGTAGATTAAAAATCATTTCCTACTGTTTCTGCTAGGACGGATTTATATTTTTCACACTCGAGCTGTAACAATGTGTGCATTTCATCAGCTTCTTTCAACTTGTGCTCTAGAACCTACAAAGAATGAAATAAAGAAAAATTCTCTAGTTTTACCAGTTTTGTGTGCTTCAAATTTGTTGCAATATTTAATGGTATGACAAATGGTTTCTAACTGTTTTATAGTGAGACACTACATTTCAACCTTCTTAAGCAGCAATCAAGTTCAATAACCTTTTTGGTCATTCAGTCTTTACTAATAAAAATTCCTGAGTCTGATTACTACAAAATATATTACACAATTTATAATAGGCTTATCACTCTTTAGCAGGATGGTAAAATCAAAGCAGAACCACACGTGAAGTCAAGTCACAACACCTATGCTACACACATATGGAAAAGAGGATTTTATTCATGCCACTTGAGATACAAAAAAATCTTCCAAATTTTAGCAAAGATAAAAACACATCTAGATTCTGAACACTCTTAATGAGGTATCGGGGGATACTTTAGCAAACCAGTCAGTTTCTACCTACCTACCTCAACTGATCTTTACTTTTTAAACCCAGGCTAAAAAGAGAGTAAGAGATAGTTAAATATACAGTTTTAGAAATGATTACGATACAGAGTTAAAGAAATAGCAAACATTAGCTTTGTATACTTATCAAATGCAATGAAGACTTGTAGCATTTCTATCAAAATTTATACAAAATGAAATCACCTTCTTACACTTTCTCAAAAGGTCATTATTATTCTACTCATAATATGCACTTTATCTTTCCAAGCTCTTAAAGACAATTCTGATTTACTTCTTTCTTCCATGTCTGGTTACAACACAGATACTTCATTTCTTGAACTAACCTTAACCTCCTCTGAACCTGAAGTTTCAGCCACACATTCTTTTGCCTTCTTTTCAAATCCACGCAACCATTCACTATAACTCTGTAAAAAAGAAAAGTCAAAATAACCAATTTCCAAAAATATCTAAATGAAATAAGTAAAACATTTGAAACAACCAAATTAGATGACTATGAAAAAAAGCCTACAGACAAACACCACCTTTCTGGAAATTTCAAAGAACATAACTGCTGCATAAATTGTACCTACCCCAGCCTTGAAAATAAACACTGAAAATACACCTCTGTATTACCACCAAAATCACATCTTATTTACCTTGACCAAGGATATCTGCAATTGAACTCTGGACTTATATATAGAGATCTGGGCTCACTTAATTCCAGCCTCTACCACTTACTAGTGCCAGGACGAGTACATTCAATCTTTAAAACAGAGAAAACTGAAAATAAATTACTTTCAAAACTTTTCTCAGGTAAACCATTTCTCAAAAACTAAGTATTCTGAGTTCATAAACTAATAAAGTTCAAATGAAAATACTTTATTCAGAGGATTTCAAACACTATGAAGGTGTTCCAGGGATTCTGAAAATACTTCGAAATAAATACATATAATGAAGTGTTTTTAAAATCATAATGGGAAGTGGTAAGAATATATAAACATTTACTTATTTAAAACCAACAAAGGGACACCTGGGTGGCTCAGTTAAGCATCTGCCTTTGGCTCAGGTCATGATCCCGGGGTCCTGGGATTGAGCCCCACGTCAGGCTCTCTGCTCGGCAGGGAGTCTGCTTCTCCCTCTCCTCACCCCTACCCCTGCTCGTGCTCTCTCTTGCTATCTCTCTCAAATAAATAAAATCTTAATAAATAAATAAATAAAACCAACAAAAACTATTTGTGCTGACAGGTTAGCTGATGCAAACACAAGGCATACATATATATATTTTGGTTTTAGTCATTCTAGATTTTAGAATAAATGATGCTACATTTTTGATGCTCCTTGTCCAAATTTTAAACTCTGATAGAGTATTTGTTAGATACTTAAAAGAGAATAAAAGGAAATTTGATTTAAACCCCTTGGTTTAGTTTACTCCAAGAAAAAAGAACACATGAAATTTCTATTAACTGCTCAAACTTAAAGTTTTAAGTATATGGCTGAATCAGGATTCTCTATACTCCATCAAGTAAGAATAAAAAATAAATATAGCTGGATGCTGAGATCACCCCAAAGTACAAGACCCCATAGTACCAAGTGGTCAAAAAAGCCTATTTTTTAAAATTAATTTATTTATTTTTGAGAGGGTGAGAGAGCCAGTGAGCGAGCAAGCACGTGGGGTGTGGGTAGCAGAGGAAGAGAGTCTTAAGCAGACTCCACACTCAGTGCAGAGCCCAATGCAGTGCTTGTTCTCACGTCCCTGAGATCCTGACCTGAGCCAAAACCAAGAGTCAGACACCTAACGACTGCACCATCGAGGCACCCCAAAAAATGAATTCTCACATTATAAATTTGATCCAAGACTAAACGTATACCATTAAAATTCTACTTAGCTTCAAATACCGGAATTCAATAAAAGTTAAAAGTCAGCTGAAAAGATGATTTAGTTGCTTAAAGTTTCGAAACATTCCTCTAGGTCATATAGTTTAGATCTCTCCTATATTGATTTGCTTAGCAGAAAAGCAAAAGAAAACAGTAAAAAGATTTTACTTCATGTGTAAAATTCCTTTTATATCTACTGACTATATTAACTTAAAAACAAACTTAACATTGTTTTATCATCGTAAATTAAATAGATTATCCTATCCTTCACATTTCAAAAATCTAAAAATGCTACACTTTAGTAGAGTTAATATACTTCTCAAATAACAGACTACCTGCAGAAATATTCAACTTTTAACAAGTGGATGAAAAAAAGCCAAATATCATCAGCCAAGTCTTATGGTGATTTATAAATATTTATAGTGCCAAAAACTGTATGGCTGTTGAGGGTAATATTGCCGTTAAGAATGAGTCTATTACATTAAGAAGAATTTTTCATGCTGGTGATTTTACACAATTTTTTTTATTTAAAGATTTTATTTATTTATTTGACAGAGACAGAGAGAGAGAGGGAACACAAGCAGGGGGAGTGGGAGAGGGAGAAGCAGCAGGGAGCCCGATGTAGGGCTCGATCCCAGGGTCCTGAGCCAAAGGCAAACGCTTAACAACTGAGCCACCCAGGTGCCCAGATTTTACACAATCTGTAAAGAATAGATATTATAATCACTCACTCTCTCGGCTCAATACTGCCAAATAAATAAATCCAATTTTATTTCCATTAATAAAATTATAAAGTAGGAATAAAGAAATAAAAACAGGTCATGGCCACAAAAGAAAAAATATGAAATAAATAGCAACCCCTTTTTCTAGGCTTCATGTAAGACCAGCACTAGAACTAACAGTGTATGCTTAAGTCTGTCCAGTACAAGCTGTCTCATCAGTTGAACCCACAGAGGTAGACATTTACTATAGTGATCAAACCTGAATGTATCCGCAACAGTTACAAAGGAAACTAAAGAACTGTTGCTTCTTGTACAAGTTAAATGTAGACTGTATGTAGATACAATCTGAGAGCAACAGCTAAACTCAGACTACACATAAAACAGACTATTAAATTTACTTATACCACACACCTAGCACCCATAGAAAGAACGGCCGAGAGCTCCTTGGAGAAACAGCTGATTCTAAGTTTGGAGCAGAAAATGTAAATAATAAATCAAAAACATCTTGTTATACCACAAAGCAAAGAAGCTGTGAGAGTTTAGCAGTGCTGTGTCAAAAAGGATTTGATAACCAGCCTAAATAAGTTCCAATGGGCCAAAGAAAGAAAAGCAGACATTTTTAGACCTCATGATAGAAGTGCACAACACCACCATGAAGAAGTCTTGCCCCACTCCATCCTACCTCTAAAGTACTGAACCTGAATCTCATCAGGCCTCTACTGACCACCAATTTATGGGATATAAAAGGTACAGAGAACACACTGACACTACAGGGATGCAGTCAGTTAAATCCAGACTGGGAAATTTCTTATGAAACCATTAGGTTTAAAAAAAAAAAAGGTGGCGGGGGGGGCTGGGTGGCACAGTTGGTTAAGCATCTGACTTGATTTCAACTCAGGTCATGATGTCAGGGTCATGAGATTGAGCATCACATTGGGCTCTGCGCTGGGTATGGAGCCTGTTTAAATTCATTCTCTCCCTCTCCAAAAAAAAAAAGAGGGGGAGAGGGGGATGTTGCTGACATACAGAGGGATCCATGGAATCAAAAGGATTTAAGAGACCGCTTAAACCAATCACATATTGACCTTACCTAGGTCCTGATAACAACAAACTACAGTATGTGGTTATTTCATTAAAACTGAAAATTTATATGACAAAAGGGAGAAATGCATTGACAAAATGTATGAAATTAAGGATTTTTAATGTAATTTTTAAAGGAATCCTTATCTTTTAGAAATACATACTAAAATAATTACGGATGAAATGCTCTGATGTTTGACTTCCTTCAAAATAATCTAGGAAGTGGTAAAACAAGACTGTGTACTGCAGGCTCATTATACTATTCTTTCTACTTCTGAGTGTTTATACAATTTACCATTAAAATAAAATTTTAAAGAAAGACCCTACAACACCATTTTAGCAAACTACATGCACTCTCACTGGCTTTCTCTGCTCTCAAATATTCACTGTAGTAATTCTCTGAATCAAAGCAACTTTTCTCTCTCACTTAACCTTAAGTAAAGCAAGCTGTTCTGTATTATCTTCAAGGCTTTCTTTAAAGAAGTTAACAGGTGACCAAAATCTTGAGCTTTGAAATGAAAGAAGCCTGGTTCAAAGTATTAAACACATTTAATTAAAAAATGAAGTGTTCCTAAAACTAAATGCAATCATTTAAAATTAAGCTCTATTTGGGGCGCCTGGGTGGCTCAGTCAGTTAAGGGTCCAACTCTTGACCTCGGCTCAGGTCTTGATCTCACCATCACTGAGTTTGAGCCCCATGTTGGGCTCCAACCCCAGTGTGGAGCCCACTTAAAAATAAATATATAAATACATGAAATTAAAATAACAAAATTATGCTGTTTTGAATAAAGCTATTAAAAACATAACTGGCCTATTAAACATTAATATTTCTTTCCCAAATGTTTACAATCCTCTAAATAATTTTATATTTATATTATGTAAATTGTTATGTAAATATATTTATATTATGTAAAATTTATAGCATACAACAAAAGTATCAGTTGAATAAACAGAAATGAGTTTTGCACCAAGTTATTTATCTTACCTACTCAAAAGCACCCCATATTAACAACAGAAAAGATTAAGGAATAGATGTACTTCTAAACCAAGTGTAGAATGCAAATGCTGCTTATTCACAACTTCCTTAAGTAATGGTAAAGAGGACTTGTTTAGAGAAATAATGAATCAATCTTACCAAATTCGGAGGAACAGACACCTTTGGAAATAATTTTTTGAGAACTTCTTTAGCTTCTAATTCAATTGCTTCCACATGTTGTTGTCTTTCCTAAAGCAAAAGATGAACCAAGTCAAACTTACAAGATTGTAGAATTAAAAAAAAAAAGTCTTTTAAGCTCTAAGGGAGGAAAAAGTCACAGTATTTTAAAAATTCATCTTAATACTGACAAAAGCTCAAATTTATTTTGAAAATGTTAAAATGCTTCCATAAGAAAAAATCTGCAAAATCTCTAAAGCATCCTAAATAACGTCTCAAGTAAACCAAGGTAGTATCTGATAATACGGACATTTTCCTTGCTGTTAGAAATCAAGTGATTTGCCCTTCTAGAAACAATGCAAAAAACAAACAAGAACAAAAAAATTAAAAGTACACTTCCTAAGCTAAAACTTAAACTACATGCAAAAAAAAAAATCTACCTGGGCAACGTAACTGAGGCTTACTGGCTGGCAAATCTCTATAAAAAAAAATGCATCACTGATGGACTGTAACACCATGGGATTAAAATGGCAACTTTCACATTTCCAGCTTCAAGGTCAAGTGACATTACAAAGAAAAAAAAAAGGCCATCAAAATTTGATGGGTGGTACATATGAGAAAAACAGGAAAGAAAGAGGAAAAACTGATGACAATTAATTCACCAATACCAAGCATCAAGAAGACTAATTCTGACACTTACAGGGACTCTTGTCAGCTGTAAATTTAAAGGTATTACAAATGCATGTCTAAATTTGGTGATTTTAAAACCAACTATGATGGATATCAATTATTAACTCAAAATCATGGTTTGTCAAAATTAGGGTAATGACTTGATCACACGCAAAATAAAAATCTAATAGTCCAACTACCTCTACAAAATTAAAAAAAAACGACACCCAAAAAATGCACATCTAAACCAAGCCAAGAAAAAAACACTTGTGAAGTTCAACAGGTGACAAGAAGGCAAGCGAGCTAGCAACATCTCAACCTTATCTTTCCCGCACCATTTAAATGTGACCTTTGAAATCCATTACTGATTTAAGATGCATACACATCAATTTAGAAAATCTAAACATGAAAATCTAAAATTACACAATAAAAAGCTAGAGATTAATCACATTCTGAACACACACAAAAAAACTTAACTTTATTCAAGATTAGTGGCAGTATTTTACTAGATGTTTTAATGGAGTGTTTTCAGTGATTCAATAAAGTCCACTATTTTTTCAGAAATACACCTAACTGCCTAAGATACATTCATTCAAGGAAAATGATTTACTGCTAATTCAGAATTAATTCACAATTAAGAGGTCATTTTTATCATCTGACCATAGAAGTGGTAGAACAATCACTAAAGAAAAACAGGAAGAGAGCACTGTGCAACAAAGTTTTTTGGAAAACTTTCCAAGGGAAAAAGAATCTAAGTAAAAGAAATGTGCCTAATTTATAACAAGAGGCAGAAAAATGAGAAGTTAATTTTGATTTGCACTAATTTTGCTAAAAAGTTTCCATCTAGTTTGGTAGTTTGGTTGTGGATAGCACTTTCCATTCCACTTTAATACCCAGAAAAGATCTAATATTAAAAATTGCTATTTTTATCTAAGTGTAATATTTATGAAGTATCTTTCATGTGAACCTATCATTTATAGTAGCTCCTCAAGAGTACTTACTACTTTAAAGATAATCTTGAAAAAGCAGTGTATCACCCTCTCTTACATTTTAGATAAAGTTATTGTTACTTATTTCTATCATCTAAAACACTAAAGGAGTTCTACATAGTTCTTTTTCCTCCCAGCATAACTTATGGTTCTGAGTCTATCAACATCACTTTACCCCTAGCCTATCTGAAAACAGTCTAAATTCCATTAAAATAGAGAAAGACTGTAAATTCTATTCTCTCTAGATCATTAGCTATGCAAGAAGCCACCAGGCACTTGGTGCTGAGTTTTGAAATAAGGGTCAATTTTTATACTCATCGCCAAGCATATGATGAAACATGGATAAATTCTAGTTCTCTTTTGGAAACAATCTGCAAGAATGCCTAGAACAGTTGCCTATAATTTCTTGCCGGAATGGCATGATATTAAGTAAGGGATTCGCATTTAATGCAGTCTCATGAACAAAATAAAAGCGACAAAGGCAGGTGTTAACAGTGAAAAATAAGGTAACAGAAACAACCAGAAACTACACCAGAACCCCCCTGCTAATGGAACTGACGGCAACCACTCACAATAAAACAATAATGTCCTACCTACCTGGCCTCGCTTATTCTTTTCCCTGGCCTAGATTTCTCTAGTCCCCAGTATCTGCCACCTGTCTCAAATTTAGGTTTTAGCGAAAATTAAGGCAGGTGAATAGGTACAGAAGTAAATACAAATCTATTACACTAGAGGAAAAATAATGACAATCATTTATTTGATTAAAAAAGCCTTACAGAAACTATTCTACTTAAAAAAAAAAAGGTCCTTCAAATGTCATTAAGACCTACATTTAAAATTCAACAGATTACCATGGTCCACAAAATACTTACAGAATGCTCAACTAAATCACATAATTAACTTTATTAACCCATCTACAAAATTCAATACTCCTGTTCACATTTATTCTTGGTAGAAATTTTCAAAATGCTTGACTGAACCAGCACATTCATTTGTCTCCATCTTTAAAAACAACTCTTCTCAATTGTAAGTCATTAGAGTCTTCGAACCCATGGAACAACTTGAACTCATGGAGAATATCTTTTATTGTTTTGAAGACAGAGGGAGCTATACATATGTTTCAGGAGTACTTTACATACTCAATACTCAGGTCAAGAGAATTATCCCTTCTATTAATATTCCATACTAAACATAACACATGCCTCATTACTGTCCAGCCACTTCAAAACCTAAAGTTTAATTTTAACTCCACCTCTTCTAAGGAAGCACCCAGAATTGATCCCTTCCCTTCCCTGTACTTAACACTTTGATCATTTTCTACCTTGTGTGAGTCATCTTGGTGTGCCCCAAAGAACCTAGGGGAGTTCGTGTACATCTATGTATTCAAATGCGTTTGTTAATTCAGTTAGATTTTGGGGGGCCAGGGTTTTCACCAAAGTGCCCTTAACCAACCCACGAGGCGTACAGTGACAAGAGCTTACTCGGGTAGCATAGGTCTCCTGAGATTCTTCAGCGTAAAGCAGTAATCACCAAAGCTCAAACAATCAGGTAATCATAACAAACTGCATGTTCAAAATTAAAGCTTCAAAGAGTAGATGAAAAAAGCAGAGATGACAGAGATGATAAATGTGGATGATAAGGAGATTTTATATTTAAATTGCAGTAAAATTAAATGCTTTAGTCTGATTCTAAGACAAGCTGCAGATTTTCTCTGTTCAGTGGATTGCTTCTAGGAGTTAGCATTACAACCTTGGAAGTCTTGTTCACTTTGTCCTGCAGCATTTTTTCAGTTGATGCCAATGCTTCCATTGCTTCCCAGTTTTTCTCCCGAAGGTCCTAATCATTTTTAGAAAGAATGATTTCAGTTTATCCATTATTGAAAGATTTTTGCTTTTTTACTTCATCAGTATTTTGCACTGCATTTAAATGCTGGTTACTGCAAAATTATTTCAATGGGAAATATGTATATTAGCAAAAAAATAAAAAGCAATGTTTAGAAGTCTGAATGAGAAAATAAAGATGCCCACTTCCCATGTTTTAGTATACACACCAGATATGCCAGCTATAGAGTAATTACTGTGCACATGTGACAAAGAAGAAAGCATTCAAAAGTAAACACAAACCAAGATAAAAATATGATTTCAGGTACACCAAATATTAAGGGGTTAAGGACAGGGCAAATACACAAGTACTGCAAAAAGCTTTACATGTGATTCTTAATCAGGGCCCATTATCACTCAGACTTTCCAACATTTTTTCCTCTACATAGGTTTTATGGAATTAACGCATTTCCAGTCTACCTAGGAATAACAGAGTCACTCCCTGTGTCTGCCCATCTCTTTCGGCATGGTCAAATGTGTATGCCGTAAAGCAACCTGACATGAATATATGAGCTACTTGATCGAGGCTGAAAACAGGGAGGCTGGAAGGCTAAAAACCACATTCTCTTGGAAGAGAAACAAAGTCATTGGAAACTGAAAGATCTATTTTAACAGCATTTCATTAGCAAATACCAGTAAGGACAATCTGCTATATTTCAGTCTTTCTTCAGATTTAGAAATCTAAAGAGTAGATTAAAAACAAATAAAAAGCCAATAATCACCATCTCCTGAATGCTTACTTATGTGCCCAACACTGAACCTGGTGCTTCCCATAAATTCTCATTAATCTTCCTAACAACCCTAAGAGATGTTTACTCCCATTTTATAGATGGGGAAACCACAGCTGCGGTAGGTTAAGAAATGTGGCCAAATATACACAGCCAGGGTAGGGGCCGAACTAGCATGGACCGACGCCGCAATCGGCTGGCTCTTCTCACACGCCCCAGTGCCTGCAGCAGTGCTGCAGCGTTAGACTCGTTTCACTGTGGCCTCCTCATCTCAGAATCCGGGTGATAAAACACACTGAACATGTCCGCAGGTTCGCCTCAGGTTTTGTGCCAAGCGATGCTGTTAGGAATGTTACACAAACATACAAAGGGCAATTCACATACCTAATTTTGACAAACTCAGGGGTGCAAGTACATGTCAACTTGTTAAATTAACAAATTAATGCAAACTTTGAAAAATTAAACTTGCATTAGAAAACACGTATCAATTTCCTACCAATATACCCTTAAGAGATTTCACTAACATTTTTACCTTGCTCAAGTCTTAGCAATCATACTTTTGTGTGCAAAAATTCCTTCTCTAACAAGAATGTTTGGATTCTACTTACAGGTATCACCTTCTGGTCAGAGAGAATTCGAGGAAATCACCTAAATTCACTATTTGTCTATTCAGTAAAAGTATTAGGACTTGAATTTCTTAGGGCGCTATCCCTTCCCATTCTAGTATAAATGTTCTGAGGCCCCTAACATGCTTAATTACCAAAAATCTGAGCCATCTGTTAGTTTAAAAGAGGAGGTTCCAGAAGGCTCTGAAAAAACTAATTACTAAAAATACTAGGTTTTAATACTGGGTTACTTTTAATCTACAAAAAGGCTAGCCCAGTCAAATTTAAAGGAGATGCCATTGATTTTAAAATACTGAGATGAAAAAATAATTTTTTCAAATAAAAGTTCAACAGAAAATCAGTTGTATTTTAAAAAAATAAAAAATCTGAAGCTGTAATAATTATACTTTCAATATCTAAAATGATAATTAGAAGTATACAAATTAGTCTTTTCATTTATTCATTAAAATATCTGTTCTCCAATAAAATTACTCTAATAATCCTCCCAAAAAAAGGTACACACAAAATAGTACTTTCTTACAAATATTAAGAAAACTACAGTAGAAGTAAATTTTTAAAAAATGGTGAAGCATACTTCATTTCAGTGAAGTAATAAAAAGAAAAGCTTTATTCTGACAAAGATTTGCTTACATTGTTTTTCTTCCTCTGGTGTTCAACAGCCTCCTTCAAAGAATCTAACTCATTCTGAAGAACAGTTATTTCTTTCTCTCTTTCTGAAATTCTAAACCAGAACATGAATACACATAGCAACATTTTAGGTAAACAGTGAACATGGTATTTATTACTACAAAATAAAAACAGCCAGTAGATGATGCTTTGCAAAATGTATTAACTTAAAAGGCAAACTCTTTTAAGCTTAGCTATTAACTGTCACCATAGAAAACCTATTTGTGATGCATTCTTATTTTCAAAAATGACTTTTACAATATGGCATGCTGATATTTGTGCTCAAGAGAAATCATCCCCTTAAGAAGCAGTTCATGAATATATGAACTGCTGCAGTTATAGTTGTTTCTATTTTTATCTGTGGCAGGGAAGTAGCTACTTTCAGAAGAGTGAAAACTGATGTAGACACATTCCCTTCAATATTTTTCCCAAAAGGTAATGAAATCAGTTATGACTTTCTCTAAATGGCTAGCCCACAACAAAAGTATGATATTAATGTGAGGTAGGTATCATTTTCATAACATTCTCAGGATTCAGGTTTTTCTAATTCTAATGCATTAGTTAATTTCCAGAAATGTAGAAAGCAATGGCAAAGATTCACAATTCAATTCTGTTATAGCTGAGAGCAGGTTGGGTAAAAAGTTAAATTACAAACAGCTCTTAAGAATAAGGCTCTCTATATAAGAGGTTGGCAAATTAGGGCTCTGGGCCCAAATCACAGTCTTTTTTGGTCTGGCCCTCGAGCCAAGAGCTGATTTTATGCTTTTAAAGAATTGGGGGAGAAAAAGAGGGGGGGATACAAAACAGAACTCTCTGGCCCACAAAACCTAAAATATTCACTACAGGCCATTTACAGAAAAAGTTTGCTGACCTTTGCTCTGTACAAACTCCAGACTCAATTTACCAGTAAATAATTCTAAACTAGTAAACCAACAACCTTGTAAACGAGTCAAGATAAAAGAATATTTACTTTTTATCACCTAATACACTTAATGTGGTTGACATCTAGAATGCTCAAACATAACCAACTTAGCTGAAATGACCTTAAATATACCCTCTTAGAGAAAAATACAAGCCAACAATGAAAGAAAAATGCTTCAGTAAAAAAAAAGTCTCCTTAAGGGGCACCTGGGTGACTCAGTCAGTTAAGCATCCAACTCTGGGTTTCGGCCCTGATCATGATCTCAGGGTCATGAAATCGAGACCCGCGTCAGGCTCCCTGCTCAGCAGGGAGTCTCTGCTTTTCTCCTTCTATGCCCCTCCTCCTTTTCGAGCTTTCTCTAAAATAAATAAATCTGCACCAAAAAATAGAAAAGTCTCTTTAAAAGAAAGCAATCACAGGAGCGCCTGGTTGGCTCAGTCAGTTAAGCGTCTGACTCTTGATTTCAGCTGAGGTCACGATCTCAGGGCCGTGAGATTGTGCATGGGGGGCTGGACATGGAGACTGCTTGGGACTCCCGCTCCCTCTCCCTCTGTCCCCCTACCCTGTTTCTCAGCTCTCTCTTAAAAAAAAAAAAAAAAAAAGATAAAACTTTTTAAAAAAGCAAGCAACTATAAAGATTGAGATTTGTTTTTTAATGCAGAAGCAGAAACTTATTTGCATCATTCAATTCCACAATGATACCAGAAGGGTAACTAAGATAATTTAAGGTAAATAAGTAAAGCCTTAAATATATATTTTAACTTTATTACATGTTTTCTAAAGTCCTAAAAACCTCAAGATCTCCCTCAACAAACTCCAAATACCATAAAAATGTACAGCAGTTTGGCCAAGGGCACAGCTAAATGCTAGTGACCTATAGTTCAAGAAATCCATATAGAAATAGAAAAATTAGGTGCCATTAGAAGTTACATTAAATTCTTATCTGAGAACTGTTTAGCACATAAAAACAATTACCACTTTTCAAACTGTGAATCAAAATTATTACTTACACTTGTAATAGTTCTTCATGTGGGGGAAAAGATGATGCCTATTAAAAGAGTTAAATGTAATTTCAAAACAAAGTTATTTCTACAAGACTACAAAAAATTAAGCTCTTCCTCAGATATAAATTAACAAAGGTAAAAATACTACATATTCTGTATGCCTGTCACCAAGTAATTTTAATAAAAATATGTATAAATTTATAAAACGTACTGAGTACTAAGTCAAATCTTCCTTGCCACTACATAAATTCTTCATTTAACAAGTATTTATCAATTTCCTACTATGTGTAAAGCACTGAGTTAATGCCCTAAATCTTCCTACTGTACAATTCTTATTTGACTATATTAAGCTTCCAAAAGCCAAAAAAAATACTGTTAAGATGAAATCAAAAGAAAAACTAAGAAAAGTTAACTTGCATGTAAGCAAATTTTACATAATATGTGTAAGTACACAGACCTTCACATATAGTATTTACATTCCTTAATGCCTACAATCTCCCAAAGTGAACTACTATACTATAATCTTCTTGTTGAGAAGAACACATTCTTTGGCCCCTCATAATACTCTCTGGCTTACATATGTTCAGAAAAATCAAACTGTATTTTGGTAACATCTTAAAAAAAAAAAATTACACATTTCCATTTTATTTTTACCAAGCAGAATTATACCTTGAAAAAGTATTTTAAATAGTGGTCAACTATTATTCATAATATTACACATTTCCTAGTTTCTCTCCAATTACTAAATTTGAGGGGGGCGGTGGTGGAAAATATGGTATACATCTACATTTAAACTGACCTCTATAGGATTTTAACTGACTTGCTAAGAAAAGCATTCTGGAGGATGTGAAAACACAGATATATAAAAGAGCTGGAATATAGACAGTAATATTATTTGCATATATCTTATAAATTATAGATTATTTTATCTTGGATATGGCATAGCAAATTGCTTTTTTTTTTTTAAGGACATCTTCTAAACACTTATAAATAAAACAAGATACTTTAGTCTCCATAAAAAGGCAAAATGGTTAAGAATACTTACAGACAGTCACGGGTTATATAACTTTTTACGACATAAATGAAAGGCAAGCTACCTAACAGTACCTACCTGTTGGTAGTTCTGTTGCTTAAGTTGCTCGATTTCAGATTTGAACAATTTGTTTTCATCCTGTACTTCCTATTTAAAAAATTAAACATGAATACCTGCACAGAGATTATTTTCCATATAACCTTTCGAAATATAGCATACAAACCAGGGAAATTCTAAAATAGTTTTTTTAAAGTGATCATTTTAAAAGTAATAAGCCCTATTTTAAAATACAGTATAAAATTAGAATAAATTAATCTTGTCATTTGCAACGAGAGGTAGATGGAACTAGAGAGTATTATGCTAAGCAAAATAAGTCAATTATCACATCATCTCACTGATATGAGGAATTTGAGAAACAAGACAGAGGATCGTAGGGGAAGGGAGGGAAAAATCAAACAAGATGAAACCAGAGAGGGAGACAAACCATAAGACACTCTTAATCTCAGGAAACAAACTGAGGGTTGCTGGAATGGAGGGCGGTGGGAGGGATGGGGTGGGTGGCTGATGGACACTGGGGAGGGTATGTGCTATGGTGAGCGCTGTGAATTGTGTAAGACTGATGAATCACAGACCTGTACCCCTGAAACAAATAATACATTATATGTTAAATATATATAAACAAATAAATAAATAAATTAGAAAAAATTATTCAGTACCAATCTGGGAGTATGTCTCAATGGAAGAAAACAGGATCCAGAAACAAATCCAAATACCTCTAAGAATTTAGTATAGGGTAAGGTTTCAGCTCAGCAGGGCAAGTTCTAAGTGACATTTTGGGCTGAATATTTCTCTGTTAACAGGACTGTCCTGTACACTCTAGCATGTTTAGCAGTATCGATGGCCTCCAACCTCTATATGCACTAGCACCCCTCCACCTGCTGTGACAACCAAATGTCTCCAGACATTGTACCCTGGACAGCAGAACCACTGCAGTAAAGTAGTAATGGATTCTTTAATAATGTGGCTAACCTTTTTTTTCCCCAAGGTTAAAATGTTATTCTCATAACTTACTAAATTACATATGAATAAGACATCAAACAAAAAAGCAAATTATAAACATATCAAAACGTGAAAATATTTTTATAATCATAGAGTAAGAGATACCTTTCATTCCAAGACTTCTCAGGAAATTACTTATATCTGAATACATAAAAGTTTCAAACTTCCAAAAGCAGGGAGGAAAAACACAAATGAAATAAAAAGAAAAATTTAAGAAAACAAATCACTTCTTATGTGACAAAAGGTTAATTTCTATTATGTAAAAAAAAAAAAAAAATTATAATTTGGTAAGAAAAAGACAACCCAGAAGAAAAATGTGGGAAAAATTAAAGGCCAATTAATAGACAAATGAAGTACTTAACTTCTCTCACAATCAATGCAAATTAAAACAATCCAACCATCTTTCAATCATAATACCAAACAAATGTTTTCATCTTTGTCAGTGTTGGGAGAGAATAAAAAGGAAATGGCCCTCTACTGGTGTAAATTTGTTAAAACACTTTTGGAGGGTGATTTGATATTATCTAACAATATTAAAAATGAATCCACTTGGCAGAGAAAGAGAATGTAACAGAACTAACACGTGGAGCCAGAAATGTGAGCAAGAGTGGCTGGAGACAATGCAGCCATCTAAATTTTGCTATCATTTCAAATTAATGTTCTGTAAGTATTTTCAATATTAACAACATGGAGATGAGGAGATAGGGATTTTCAATTTTAACTACCTCTTTTCAAAAAGAAAAAGAAACTGCATAAAACTTTGACCCAAAATTTCACTTCCTGGAATTTTAAATATAGATATACTAGCAAAAGTACTGAAAATGCACACACAAGGATATTCACTGTTGTAATAGGAAGCACAACTCTAAAAAATCTAGGCATCCATAAACTAGGATTGGTTAATATAAATGATGGTAGATGCTACAACAGAATTAAAAAAGCCATTAAAAGTTGAAGACAGAAATGTGTTTATGTGGAAAGCTCTAAAAAAACATTAATAATTGAGGGAGAAAAAGCAAATACAAATTTAAAACAAGTACATACAACATATTTTATGAATGGGCACTTTCCTCAAAAGATACACAAATAATTGATAGTTTTCTGAAGAATGAGACCCAGTATCTGGCTGGGAGGAAAGAGTCTCTATCCTATTTTCTTTTGTGGTAGTTAAAATTGTTTAAAATATGCAAAGACAATAATTCACACAATAATTAATTTTAACTAAATATATTCACCTGTAACAGCTTTGTTTTGCTAGAAAGATCACTCTCCCTCTCTTTTAGTATAGTTTCTATTCTCTTCATTTCATTTTCCTTTTCTTTCAACCTAGAATTTTTATAAAGACCTTATATTTAGTTATACACATAAAAAGGACAACCAGACTTCAATATCACCCCTAAGGAAAAAAAGATAGCAGAAACAATGTCTAACAGCTCTTTCTTCCCAGATTACACCAACTTATAAATTTGTTTTAAAAAAACATTATTTCCAGAATCACTCAACTCAAAGTACATCATAAAACTGCTGCAGTTTATTTCATAGTTAACATTTCTTAAGCAACTATGGCTTTATCTAGGAAGAAAATCTAAAATCTAAAATAAAAAAAATAAAGCCATAATTAGTTGACCCAGGAACTTACAATATGCCCAAGCCTTTGTAAAGCGATGCTACATATAATTTAATCTAGTTCTCCCTACCCAACACAGATTTAAGTCTTTATCTACCTCATGTGAATCGCAATGCCCTTGTCATCCTAAACAGACCTCTAGCATAACACTCAACATTATTAAAATGATCTGTTTATCTATTTCCTCAGGGCATTAGCCATTTCAGTATTGCCGTGCCACAGGGCACAAAACAGATATACTCAGTATCTTTGCTGAATTGGAAGTTATTTTTATCCCACCTTAATGTAGAAAGAACTTCAAAATGTTTATAGGTCTATATGAAAAATGACAAAGAAGCATACACACATACACACACACACACACACACACACACACACACACACAAAAGTTGGGGGGGAAACCCCAGCAAAACTTAAATACATATTGTTAAGTGAAAGAAGCCATTCTGAAAACCTATATTCTGTAGGACTTCAACTATATGACATTCTGGAAAAGACAAAATTATGGAGACAGTAATTATGGAGATCAGTGGCAGCCGGAGACTGGGGGTGGTAGGGGTGGCGGATGGAAGAAGGAAGGGATGAACAGGTAGAGCCAGGAGATTTTTAGGACAGTGAAACTATTTTGTATGATACTGTAATGATGGATACATGTTTTTATACATTCCTCAAAACCCACAGAAGAGTGAACCCTAAGGGAAACTACAGACTTTAGTTACTAACAATATTTAGACACTGGTTCATCAATTGTAATAAAGGTACCACACAAATGCAAGATATAACAAGAGAAACAGGGCGGGGGTGGTGGAAAATAGGAACTCTGTACTTTTCTCTCAATTTTCTGTAAACCTAAAATTGCTCCCCCCACCAAATTCTTTATTTATTTTTTTTCAAAAGATTTTATTTATTTGATACAGAGAGCACACAAGCAGGCGGGGTGGGACAGAAGGAGAGGGTCAAGCCAACTCCCTGCTGAGCAGGGAGCTTGCCGCAGGGCTCCATCCCAGGACCCTGAGGTCACGACCTGAGTTGAAGGCAGACACTTAATCCATTGCGCCACCCAGGGGCCCCTATTAACTTTTTAAAAAAAGAAAACTGTGATGCAGAAATAGATCTAAAATCACATACTTTAATGAATTATATACCTACTACAAATGGGCCAGAAATTGTGTCTCTAAGCTATTAGCAAATGAAACAAAAGTACCTTGATAATTATACAATGCCCCCATGATAAACAATTAGCTGTACAAATGAGAATTTTAGTGTCAAGAATAGAGACATCTCCTTTGTCTTCATAAAGACAATGACCTAATATCCTCAATGTCTTACTTTTAAAGACCCAGTTTCAAAGCGCTACTTCTTAAACATCCATAAAGATTGATGGCATCACAGCAGAATCTCTTAAAAACAATTCTATAGCATGCCAAATAGATGAAGTCCAGGTATCCTTCTCACCACTGGGAACTGATTTAGTTAGCTTAAATTAAGAGAACAGACTTTTTAAGACAAAAATTTTCTAGGATGAACATCTATTAAGACCGATACCTCCTATGCTGATCAGACTCAATATTTTTACTCTTTAGCACAGTAACTGGTATGACAACAGATACTACTCTCCTCAATAATCAAGTTACTTTCTTAGAGATTCAATAATCTTCATCAAGGTTATAACTATGATTATCTTCTGGTTGATGGGTTTGAAGGGCTTGGAAAGGATAAAGTCCCCAGGTATCTGAAAGCACTGAAAGAGACTCTGTTTTATTATACCAAAAGAGACTTATTAGCTTATTTGCCTCTGGACTTTAATTCCTAATTTAATAAGAAATGACTAAAAAGAAACTCATCAGGATATTCAAGTACATTCTGCAAAATAATGAGAAGTTCCTCTTTAAAATGCTAGCTAAAATTATACTTACACAGTCTCAAGTTCTTCAAATCGTGATGCAGAACATGCCTCCTAAGAAACAGATTCACATTTTTAATTCTAACATCAAAAAGATCAGGTACTACAAAGTACGTATACTATATACAAAACACCAATAAAATAAAAACAAAAATAAATAAAAACATAATTATATGTTAAAATTAGGCCATTTATAAAACAAAGATAGAATGAACTTTATTTAACTGTATTTTTTATATCCATTTCTTAAAGGATTACAGATTAATATACCAATTAAACACAGATACTTAAGAGTCAATCTCAAAAAGGACAGGAAATGCTTTTAGGCTTAGGTTGACTAATCAGGCAAAAGACTTGACAAAGATAAAATTTAACTTATTTTATCAACAACACAACTATGGTACAATAATTTTTATGGCAAGTAAACTCAGAGAAGATACTAACTTCTTTATTTTCTAGCATGGTAAAAAAGAGACTCCTCATTTTTTATGTAATATGCTGGTAATCTGTTTATACTATACCTCTTTCAAGTTACGCTGTGCTACCTCCTGAACATGAGCTTTTAAAGATTTGTTTTCTTCTTGAAGATCCTGAAAAAGAATTGGTATGAATTGAATTGATATTCAAGTATAAAAAAGGCGTTTACTTTTGTTTTTAACTTCTCACCTGTAACCATTTCCCTCGATTAGCTAGGTCTTTCTCCTTCTCTTCTAAAACAGTCTTCATGGTATTCAACTGTTCCTCCTTTCCTTTTAATCTGAAAATAAGTTAATAAGAACTATCAGTGAAAATATTACAGAACTATACAAAGCAAAATTACTGGCGACTGGAGAAGTAGATTCTAGGTTGTACTTACAGCCCAAACTGACATAAAATAAACTAAAAAACAAATATTTTAAGTATAAAAGCATACAAGATTTTGCAGATAATAAATTAAGAAGTATAGGACGATTAGGGTGCCTGGGTGGCTCAGTCAGATAAGCGCCTGCCTTCAGCTCAGGTCATGATCCCAGGGTCCTGGGATCTAGCCCCACCGGGAGCCTGCTTCTCTCTCTTCCTCTGCCCCTCCCCCTGCTCATCTTGTGTTTTCTCTCTCTTTCTCTCTGTGTGCTCTTTCTCAAATAAAATCTTAAAAAAAAAAAAAAAAAAAAAGGTATAGGATGATTAAAGAAAAAAGTTCCATCTATCACTGCAGATCCAGATACTGAATAAATTAGGGTAGCCCTACTCTCACCCCGTATCATCCTGTTTAAATCAATACCAGCAAATTTAGATAGCTTATTACCTCTGCTTTGGCTATGAAATATATAGTCAGTTTCACAGTGGCTATTAAAATGGGCAAAGAGCAACATCTCAGTCTGAGGTCATATTCAGATTATAAATTATGAAAAATAAGACTTTCCACTCTATCCCCATTCCCATCAAAAAGCTTAAGTTAAATCCTAATGAAAAACTTAAAACCATAACTTTCTGAGATATAATTTCATATTCCTAAAAATACTACTTGAAATTAAATAAAAAGAAGCTATGATTTTCATTATAACTGTATTTGATTTGTATTTGACTTGTACATACTTGTATTTAACTTGTGGAAAAGAGATATTAAAGGGAAATGAGAGAAATGGTACTTACAAGTTCTGAAGCTCCTGAATTTGAGAAGTAATAGACAACTGAAATACAAAGAAAAAAGCAGAAAAAAAGCAATTTATAATTCATTCGACCTTTAGTTTTATGATAAACTTTAAAATGTGTACACTTCAAATTACAAAGATCCTAGCTGAATTATTCATGCCGAAATGAGGTGTTTGGATTTTGCCTTCTCTTGATTCAAATGACAGTAACAAAATAAAAATATGAATAATAAGTCTAAATAATGTGATAATTCTAAAGTTGTGAAAATTAGAGTATTAACTGTACATATACCTCTCTACTGTATCAGAGCTCTTCTTTCCAGTCTTCAAAGCCATCTATCTACTCAACAGTACTCAACATTGTGCTCCCTTTTTTTTTTTTTTTAAATCATACACAGTAATTCAACAGCAACTTTTACCCCCCACTGTCTTCTCATAGTTCCTTCAGATTTTGGCTTAAATGTCAGTTCCTCAAGAGATTTTCCTAACCTCTCAGTCTATATTAGAGAACTGTGATCTTTTTATCATACCCTGTTTCTTTCAACACATGATCTTAAATCATTAACACAGTGCTTTCACAAGTAGAACGAACTCAGGAAATACTGCTGAATAACTCTGTTGGATGAATGGATGAATCCTCATTTCCATGCAATCTCACTCCTTTTTCAGTGAAGCTTTATCAGATTAAATTCACCAAAACCCATCTATGTCCAGTAATCTCAGCTACCTCTGAAATCCCCCAACAAACTTTGTACTTTGTTCTCTAAACAAAGGTTGAGCAATACATATTCTATCACAAAACATTTTAATCCATGCAATTAAAAAAAAAGTTAAAAAAAGATTTACCAAACTGTTTTGTGTTTAAGTTGGCAAACTAAAATGAAACATTAATACAGAAAACTTTCTAGAAAAGAATCTTTAAAAGTAAAAAAATATATTAAATAAAATATCAAGAACACTTTCTCAAATCAAGCAAAAATAAATAAATAAATAAAAGTACATAACCCAAAATACTTACAGCATACTACTAAAAGTTTTTTCTGAGTAACAAGAAAAAAACCAAATAGCTCATAAATACACATACACTAAGAAATCTGTCATGCTATGGCTCTGGGATTTTTACCTGTTGAGCCTTTTCAAGCTGGGTATTTCCTATTTCTTCTTTTAGAGCCTCTATTTCCTGTTTCAAATCCTTGACAATGACAAAACAGACAAGATTGGACAATGGAAACACAGAAATTGACATAAAATGCAATGTACAGACAAACACATGAAATTAAATGATATTCACTAAAGTTGATAAACAAAAAAGAAAAAAAAAACCCAACACACAGTTTTCTCTCTCCCAATACCTGAATAGTTTTCTCCTTATTAGCAACTTTGAGAACTTCTGCTTCCAGAAGCTCTTCCACAGACTTGATCTTTCCATCCTTTTCATGAATCCTTAGATGAAGAAATGCAGTATTGAACTTTAATAGAAATCATCGATCCACCAAGACATAAAAAAACAGCACCAACAGGGGTCATCCAAATCAACTCTTCCCATTTTAAGTAAAACGGCAACGTATCTTGCAGATAAGAAGGGAAAAAAATACTTAAAGTCTTCCTAGAGGGGTGCCTGGGTGGCTCAGTTGGTTAAGCATACATACCACTCCCGATTTTCGCTTGGGTCATGATCTCAGTGTGCTGAGATCAAGCCCAGCGTCAGGCTCAGCACTAAGTGTGGAGGCTGCTTAAGATTCTCCCTCTCTCTCCCTTTGCCCCTGCCCACCCCCTCTTTAAAAAAAGGGGGGGGGGAAGTATTCCTAAATGAGAATTAATCAGTAAATACCAGATGGCTAAAGTTGATACACACAAAGAGAAGCAGGTGACCTGCTTCGAAAGTGCACAGAGAATGTTAGTAAGACTTGCACCCTGAAGAACACTGGGAAGAATCAAGTTTCTCTCAACAATACTGGCTTCCAGAGTTCTGAAAGCAGTAGCAGAACGTATACACAATATGGCATCAAATTTACAGAGTTCAAGAAGAGGATACATGCTCTCTATATCCAGTATAACCTAGTTGTTTTTTTTAATAGTTCTTACTGTAGAAACAGAAAATTAACAATTTGATGCCATAAGTTAAGAAAATGAATGGAATCAATTACAGAAATAGATGTTTTAGCAATCACACTGCACTAGGAAAGCACAGCTAAATTCCCTTAATCCATCAGTAAAAAATTCTAGAGTGAAGGTTAAACTAACATACAGCTGTTTAAATTGCACAAAACAAGATTTATGAGCACTAAGAAAATGGACCAAAAGAGAAAGACCAGTTTAAAAATGTCATCACTTACACTTTCTTAAGTTCTTCAACTAGAGATGCAAAAGAAACCTGGAAATAGGAAAGTATCCTACTTAGTAATTTGCTCAAAATATAAATGAATTCAGAAATAGAAAAGTATATTATCCTTAAATTTTCCACTATACCAAAATCCAAATGAGAACAGTAAACCCAGGAATTGATTCTTTCTAGGTTTTTTTTTTAATGTTATAATTATGAAAATTAAAAGCACTCTGAAAGTAGCTTTAAGGCTACTGATGGTTAAGTGTAGGCCAAAAGAAAAATCAATAGATACATGTTACAATTAAAAATTCTAACCAGATAAGAAGAAAATACAACTAGGAAATTGCCTATTTCAGACAGCTTCTTCTACTGCTATTTAGAGTCTTTCTTTATATTTGTACACTCAAAACTTTTATCACTTCAGTAAGCAGCAATGACATCCTATCTAAAGTACTCTACCCAGAGCCTGGAATACAGCTATTATTCAATAAATTGCAGCTTCTAGTACTGTTAATCAAGTCCCTAATCATTCACAGATTAAAACTATGATTGACAAATTCCACATTGGTGAAAGGAGGAATAAACAACAGACCTGCTCTATATGAACATAACAGGTCTGTGCATTGTTTAAAAGAGAACAGTTGCAGGATCTACTGAATACATTACCTGATCATTTTGCTTAGCCTTTAAGTCTTGAACTTCTTTCATCAGAGATGAATTTTCTGTTCTTATTGCCTTTTTCAAAGATACAGAAGCACAACAAACTTTTACTTTCTAAAAAATTAGCTATCTTCAAAATATCCTAATTTCTCATTTTTCTTTAGCTGCTTCTTTCCCTCTCTGGAAGGCCCTTGTCACATGTCTACAATTCTGTAACTTCTAGAGATAGCCATTTAATTCATTTATCCCCACAAGTATTTCTACTTATGTTTCCACAACCTTAAGAGCACACAGTATACCACTTGTAAAGTCATTTCTCCCCCTAAACTCAAATACATCTTTAAACATTTCTTGCAGGAACCCTGTCCTAATCAAGTTAGTTAGGACTAATGATAATCACAAAACAGAACTGGAGTCTCTCCTTTCCCTGGCCTCCAATACTATTTCATGAACTTATGAAGTCTGTTAGTTATCATTTGGGCATGGTGGAGGTGTGGAAGCATAAATTACAAACCAAAAAAAAAGTGTCTATTTCATTAAGACAGTGAATGCTACAATCAACTATGCATTTTTGTATTCCTAATAAAATGTTAAATTTAATGGAAAAAGGGTATCATATATTCATTAAATGTGGATAAATAATATTAAGTTTTAAAAGTTATGGGAAAAAAATTACAGTAATCTCCTTCATGTTCACTGACAAACCACAAGGAAAACAAATGTACAAAAATGTTTTACATTCAGTTCCTCCTCTTTTGTGGCCACTTGAATAAGTCCAGTTTCAAGTAGTTCTTCTACAGTCTTCAACTTCTCATCTTTTTCTTGAATACTGAAATCATAAATTTAAAACATATTAACTATTTTTCAAGGTAAATGCTATCACTGCTAAATATTTTCTATCAATCAACTCCTGTGTCCCTCATTTCTTATAAACTTAATTCTAGGAAGGTTTCTGAGGATCTTTGATCATGGTCTAAATGTACTTCTTTACCAATAAGTAAAATGTGTTCAAGTAATACATGCTTATTTAGGCTAGCCTAAATAAATAAAATCATTGCCACACCTAACACCACAAACCTAACATAATCCCAAATCAAACCAATCAACAGCATACCACCTTCTTCCATTATGAAGTACAAAGAGCACTTTAAGAATCTAGGTTAATATAGTTAATAATTCTGTTACCTCAAATTTGGTAGAAATGAGTCATTAAAATATAGTAAGAAAAACTTAAACTCTTACCATTTTTCCATTTGTTCCACAACATCTTTATTAGGCTAAAATAAAAATCACCCAAAAAAAGGAAAAAGTTTAATTTTACTAAGTTTGCATGAGGCAAAACTAGTTTAAAAATATAATTCTATGAAAATTGTTTAAATTAGATCCAAAATTTAGGAAGGTGATCTACACTTGAAGACTGTTAATAATTAAAGAATTATTTAATTCAGAAAACACAAGACAGAAGAGAAGCAGCTACACAAAAGACACAGAAAAAGATAAAGTATACTATGAGCTAGCAAAATGAGTTAGTTTTTAATTGCCATAAAAGAAAAGTTTAAGAATAAAGAAGAGAATTTGCCTTAATTCTATGTCAATTCTGTTCTTCAAATATGAAAAATCCAAGGCTCTAAAGCCTTGAAGATGAGGAAGGAGACTTTGTTCTTTCTTCTTCTAAATTGATTTTTTGACTTTTTAAAAACTAAGGTGTAATATTTATATGGGCAAGTGCAAAATCCTGTATACAAATCAATTAATTTTTAACATGTAGATATTATGTGACCACCACCTAGACCAATATATAGAATGTTTTAAAATTGATTATAAATTGCAGGAGCAACACATGAATATATTCTCTTTGTAAGGCATTAAAACATGACATGTAAGCTGACCCCCACTTTTAACCACTTCCCTTCTAGCATCTCCCCAGAAACACAAAAGTCCCCACTGCTATAATTTATTTTGTATCCAGAAGAGGGGCTTCCTCCTTAGCATTCCCAAGCCTTCAGGCAGCTAAGCAGCCTACCAAAACAGGCTTCGGGTGTTTTGCTTTGAACATTTTGTCTGCCCATCCCATTCCCTACCTGTACTGTCCTAATTTTGCTAGTTTCCTACTTTTCCCCCAATTTTATTATAACCATTTTCACAAATACTATTAATTTTTCCATTGCCAAATCCAAGTCCTAAGACTCCACTTCTTACATATTTCCAAAATTAACCCCCTTTTCTTCAATGCCTTAGGTTAGGCCCTCGGCTTCATTCATCTCAAATATCACAGTACCGCACTATTCTTCTCTCTGCCTGTTGCCTATAAGGAATATTTTGTGAGGGATACAGGAAGAACTTCCCAACGGGAAAAATTTCCCTATCACCAGAAAGGAGACGGAGCTGTCAAAAGTATATTAAGTCAGGTTTATAAACTATGAAAATAAATCATGCAACAAGTTTACAAATCTTTCACCAAGATGGGTTTCTGTCCATCTTTATTTTTGATGATGGCCATCTCATATAAGATTGAACAGGCGCAGTTGGGTGGCTCAGTCAGTTAAGCATTGGACTCTTGATTCCAGATGAGATCATGATCTCAGTCGAGAGATTGAGCCCTGCATCGCGGCTTCACGCTGGGTGTGGAGCCTGCTTGGGATTCTCCCCCACCACCTCTCCCCACTCCCACCCAGCTAACACACACACTCTCTCTTAAAAAAAAAAAAAAAAAAAAGACTTAACAAAAAATTTGTGACTGTGTATGGTGATGAATGTTAACTATTAACCAGACTTATTGTTGTGATCATTTCACATTATCTACACATAAGCCCACCTCAAACTAATGTTTTATGTCAATTACATCTCAATTAAAAAGACAACACTATTAAGTCCAAGTTATCTGCACCTTAATCACTTTTTGTATTATACCTTTAGTCCTACACACTTCTCCCCCACACAAATTCAAATACCTCATTGTTACCAGAGTGATCTAAAATGCTGACAAAACACTTATTCATCCTTGCAATATCTTTCAGGGATTTACCAACATGCTAAATCAAGTTCATGGTCCGTACACAGCATACAAAAGTCCTTCATAATCGGGCCTTAGCCAATCTTTCTCTACTCCTTACACTGCATACTTTGCACTTCTACAACATGCCAGTTAACTCTGAATACACCATTTTGGCCACACACCGCCATGACTTTTAACACTGTATTCCCTTAGCCTGGATTTCCCTTTAGCTGTTGGGCAAGTTTGGCAGGCCCTTCTCTGTGGTACCTCTTCACCCTCACTGTCCTTCAGATAGAATTCATTATCTCTTCCTCTAACCCTGTACGACAGTTCAAAAATTTTATTCATCGTACTTTTCTGTATTACATATCTATCTCCACACTAAATGCTATATTCCTGAAGGCAGGAACCAAGTCTCATTCATCTCTGTAGCTTCAGCATGGAGCACAGCATCTAGCATATACTCAATTCATAAACATGTAAACATGTAATGAAATTAATTTCCTTTAACAAAGTTACAGTTTAACATGTACTGTTGCTCATCACCTTATCAAATATTCAATTGCAAAAAAGTGACCAGCTTAGCATCCATCCAACCTTTTTACTTTATATATTATTGGCCTAACCCAATCCAATTTTGTTCTCCCCAGACGATTTCCAAAACTACATTTTATACAATAATAAATAAATAATAAATTCTTTTGCAATAAAACACAAACAGGCAACAGGGCAAAGAGAAAAAATTTCCTACTCCTATAGTTTTTACTTAATAAAAATCTACTAAAGAATAAAAATGCTGCTCCTTTGCTATAAAAAAAAAAAAAGGATAACTCAGAACCCTGCCTCCCCAGAAGTTTTATTTTATTTTGAATAAATGAGATCCTAGTAACTGATTTATTTGCATCACTGGGATTATCATACAGGCTTATATCCACATGGAGCCTTCCCTTCTTTAATGGATAAACAGGTTATCTTACCTGGTATTTGTTGTCTTTCTGCCTCCTACACCTAAAGAAACAACAACTTGGCACCATCACTGGTTTCTGTTTCAATAACCTCAATCTTTTCCTCCCAGATAAAAATCCATGGAGCAAAAAGACTGATTTTTTTTTTTTTTTTTACGTAACTAAACTGTTTATCTCTCAACTGTCACTTAGAATTCTGACTGCTGGATAGGAAGGGGTTAAAGAAAGGTGGAAATCGAAGAAATTAAGATTATACTAATCTTCATCTCTTCTTTCACTAGTGATAGCAATAAAAATGACCAGAGAAGAAGCCAAAGAGATGGTTCTTTGGTCTGCCGAGAGAGCTAAGTCACAACTATAACCAAAATACACCATCATAGTTACATGCTTTCAAAACTATTTTTAAAAGAGAGAGCTTTAAGAACAAGAAAAATTCTAAGAATTACCAAAGAGCAAATCTTAAATTAGTACCACAAAGTAAGTTTTCCCTAATCAAATTCTTTGAAATAAATTTTAAAAATGTGGCTATAAAATTTTGTTTTGTGGACTGTTCATTAAACTTCCTAAAACTATTCTTCATTAAAACAAAACCTATCTCATGAAAAAAGTTGTTATTTTAACAGAATATCTAAAAGTACATGGAAACCTTAGTAGTAGATAGAAGGCTGATTCAGTTAAGGTAGAAATTAGGGGGTTTTCTTTTTTAATATTAACTTCCACACATACGGGGAATCTTACGTAAGATATTAGAATGGCAATTCTTAAGTCATCATATTCTCTTTAAGGAAAAGAAAAATGTAAGGCTAGTGGTTTTGTTCTTGTCTAATGATGGAGAGTACATTTTTAGTACAGAACTAAAAGATTAAAAGATTCTAAAAGTTAAAAGATTTGTAAAGATTCCTGTTTTTGTTTTTTTTTTAACATGTAATAGTTACCAGCACCTTTAATAGTGGAATTCCAGGACAGAGTCATACATTTCTAGGCATTTGTTTTACCTCCCGTGAAGTTAATTTAAGGAAGTATTTAAAACCTTATACACTGAAATAAGTGTTCCAGAATCTCTATAACCAACTCACAACTCAACATTCTGCTTTTCTGGGTAAGAAGTAACACAACCAAAAATCATCGATCACATTTTACCTCTTCCAAGTCATTAATGTTGCATCTCACACCTGGTATTTTATGTAGCTACTAAAATTTTAAACACTGCCAGCTAAACTGTAACCAGAGACTGTAAAATACATCCAGACTTCAGAGATGATAAATTGAGGGGAAGAATTCTTACAATTGATGAAATGTATTTTATAAGCTATACCACAACAATGAGAAACAAGAATAAGATTTAAGAATAAGACTTAAAAAATTATTTTAGGATTACAGTGGCATGAAGTCATGTCCCCGCACTGCACTAAATATCATCAGTTTAGCATTATCTCCTCTACTGCCTTTTGTTTGCAAGGGTAAACTATATACAAAGTGATAAAGAATACTCAAGGCACTTACTAAATATTCAAGAGGGGGAGGAGAATAAGTAGATTATTTCTTAAACAGATGTTAACAAATACTTCCACAGTATTTGGCACAGCTACTTTACGCCAATTCAATACCTGCACAATGTGAATTTTAAAATAAAAAAGAAAGCATGCATCTGTGAAAGGAAGTGCTATCATTTGCGGTAACTTACATTTCAGCTTCTAATACAAGCTCCCAAATTTAACACTATTAGAAAAACATTCAAAGCTTCTATTTTAATGTGTCATCTAATATCAAGAGCTTCTAGAATATTTTTAAACACTGCAATCTGAAGAGCTCTGTAGGAGAAAAGTCTGAAGTCAACTCTTAGGAACAGCCATAGGATGGACACTGCCTGGGGCTCTAGTTTATGAAGCCATGCTTACTAAGGCTGCTATAGTTTTGATGGCTTACTATAAATATAGAAGAGTCTGATGACAGCAGGGGGTAGAGAGGAGATGAAAAAATAAATATTCCAAGGGAAAGCAATTAAGGTTTAAGATGCCTGCTTAATGCCAATCACCAGGCTAAGCACTACACATAAACGTCCCCATTTAAATCTAACAAGCTTATGATGTAAATAAAATCTCAGTGTGAAAGATTTGGAATGAAAGGTCTCAGAAAGGTTAAGCAATTTGATCAACATCACTACGCTTTTAAGTGCTGGTAGCAGGTTTCAAACCCACTCTTTTTTAAAAAACCATGTTGCCTTAGAAAAAAGGCTCCAAAAGTGAAAGATTTTTATCCTGAGAGCCAAATGTATCAAAATGACTTAAATGCTTTTTATGTATTCTATTGCACTTTTTTTTAAGTGCTTATAAAAAGGAAGTGAGCATTAGCTTCCCCTCAGGGAAGAAAAAATATTTTCCTTAGACACTTGATAAGCACAAGATGAACAGAAATGCAATGAAAAGATACATCCATACTTGAGCAAAACTCCTCAAAATGAACGAGTTGGTTAATATTTAAGAAGAACCAGATCTTTTTAATATTAGATATTTCTGCCTTGTAATTCATGAAAAGCCTTACCTGTTCAGAAACAAGAGTTTGTAGCTTCTGAACTTCTAATTGTAATGCTTTGTTTTGGTCATTTAGAATCTGAAAAAAGAAATCTCAATTTACTGTTTTATTAAGAAAGATAACAAAGCAATCATTTGAATAGGTTAAAAAAAAAAAAAATCAATTCCCCCCAATTCAAACCCATATTATCCCTTCAAGTATTCTTAAAGTGACAGGTGAATTATATACTGATATAACAATGCAAATCTCATGTGGTTTCATTTTTCATTTTCAGTGAATATATTTCCAAAATATAGAAATACAGTACTAGTATAAACTACATGTACAATGACCTCTAAAACAAGTTTCGACTAAGCCCCCCAATTCAGTCATGTGCTTTATCCCAAAACAGTGTTTCACATGTATTTCAAAGAACTGAAACCACTTGTGCCAATGGATTCCGGGAAATTCTGCTTTCTTAAGTGAATATTTACAGGATTCTTATTAAATAAAAGCAAAAAAAAAGAAAAAGAAGAATGCAAGTCTCATACACATGAAGAGATGCACCCCAGCAATAAGACTGCTTTCCAATACTCAAGCTGAGTGGCCGTGACCAGAAGCTAGCACTGCACCGACAATGGAGGCAGTTAAAACCATCACAAACTACCAAATGGAAACTACAGCAAAGACTGAAGCAAAACAAATATCAAAAGTCTATTATAAGAACAGATAAGATAATCTACGCAAAAAGTATATGATAACATTCACTGTCTGTATAAGCCCCAAATAAACTATAGAAACATTGCTTCAGGGTGATTTCATATAAAAAACTAGTATTTCTAGACTCATTTCAACTGAAAACTATAGAAGGTTGTTCTAAGCTCAGTTGACAAGCTTAATCACAAACCTTAAAGTCTTCCATTTTGTTTGAAATTTCACACTGTAGCTGTTCTTCAAGCAATCTTATTTGATCATCCTTAACATGAATACTATGAGAAAAAAAAAATCAATCAAAATAATTCATACAAAGGTTTACATAAATTATATGTACAACTATCAGTTATGAGTACCAATAACTTCTGCAATTATACTTGAATATAAATGTACGAATGGCTCCATGTACAGCAACGCTTTACTCACCTTTTTTGCATCTTTTCCAGTTCATGTGCAGCAGCAGCCTGTGTTTGGAATGGGATGAGAATTAAACCATTTCTTAGGAAGCACTCCAAACTATTCTTTCCCTTATTTTTATATACCGAAAAGCTGTATTTCCATATATTTGAAGTAAAAGTTAAAGCAATATCTACACATTTCTGTAATACATTTTGCTGTCCAGTATTTTGGACTTCTCACTGGTCAAATTTTATCCAAATAAAAGTATATCCTTTTTTGATTAAATGGCAGAAAGCTAAAACAAATCAGCACATTAACAATGTTTTCATGGATTCTTCTGAGATCTTAAATGTGATCAATTCATTTGATCAAACATGAGTTTCAACATGAAAATAGTACTATGTAGGTGGGTTTTGAGTGTCACGGTCAAATAGAAGAGGCTTTCAACAATATGCCATGCAGCCAGACACAAGTAACCATTATATTTACTATGTATATGAATGAAATTAGGGCTTGCAATAGTAAGTATAGACAAGGTCAAATTCTGAAGTAAATGCTCAACAGCAATAAAGATCTACCTGTTCATTTGCCAGGGCCTGTAACTTTTGCACTTCGGCTTTTAACAAGAAATTCATATTCTGTATATCCTAGAATAAGAAGGAAATATTAAAAATATTTAACATAACTGACTTTAAAATTGGTAAAGCATCTCTTCTACCTAAGTAAAGGTCTCAAGGCAAAGGCCTCAAATCACAATTTCTTAAATAGGAAATCATCAATTCCTGTTATTTAGCATATTTCCCAAATTACTGTGAATTACGTCATGTGAGAAAAGCCCTCTGAACTTCTCTTCTTGGAAGGCTAAAGAGGATTTTGTAGTTTAATAAAGAGTAGACACTTTTCAAATGACTTTAGAGTATTTTCCATTCTTCATAGATGGTCATACTGATTACCATATCAGGGTAATTCAATGTTTATAAAATACTGTTGCCATTTATCAGGATTACTGTACCTTAAGTTCCTCCTCTTTACTTGTTAAATGATCATGTTCATTTGCTAAAGAATCTTCAGTCTGTTTTATCTGCTTATCCTTTTCAGCAATCCTTTAACAGGAAATACATTTTTACATATAAACATTTTGAAGTCAAGTCACAAATCAAAGGATTAAAAGCCTTAAATATGCTCATGCTTACTTAAGTAGTTTCTCATGCATCTGCACCCTCCATTTCTGTAGCTCCTTTTAGTTTAGTAATATCTATCACATACATTACTACAACTCCCTAAGATACATACCCCTTTTTTAAAACTTGAGGTCAAAAGAAGTAATTATTTTAAGCTCGCAAACCTGGTAATGCCAAAGCCAGACTTTAGGTCTTCTGAACTCAAGTGAGCCCTGTCTATGCAAATTAAAAAATATACTAAAAACACAACCTTGTTTTGGGTATACCACCATACAGTTGAAATACAGAATAGGTAAAACTACTTACTAGGCACAAAAACTAACTTACTTCCATTAATCTCAAACCACAATTCTCTCTTCCCAATACAAAAAGGCTCCCCAACTCTTTTTATGATGAAGACATAAAAACACAAAATGTGCAATGTTTAGGAACTCAACTCACTGAGGGAGGAGAGCAAAAATTGCTCCAGATCTAGTTAAGAGTATTTTCTGAACAAGTCAGAATATAAAGTAAATCATAAGTGTTGATGGAACAGGTTATCATTTAGTGGTGACTAAGCAATTACAAGAGAAGTGTAGAAAGGCAGGCTTACACTTTATGTAACTCTTCCGCTAGAACTGAAGCGGAGGTCTAAGAAAGAAAAACAGTGTCAACATAAAAGCATTTAAGAAAAAGTCTAAACGTTGTACAATAATCAAACAGAGCTTTAAAAATTAAAAGAAATTAATGTATATCAAGTTGTCAAGGCAGTATCTGGCCCATGATGAGTGTTCAATAAATAGTAGCTATTATTCTGAAAGCAACTTTGATCACCAACAACCAGTATTAGGGAATTACATAGCATAAGACAGTTCAAATGAGAACAAATTGCCAGGCCTGGAAATTATATAACTGACCAAGTACCAAATATACAGGAAAAACACCTACAAAGGCCATGTTTCATCTTTATCTTAGTAACAACTTCCAATAATAAAATGATACAGTTCATGGTTAAGATAACAATTAAGTCATTTGGTAATAACCATGCTCATCTTTACTTTTCAAAAACATACTTATAGCATTCTCTAAGTATTTAATTCCTGGTAAATTTTCTAGAGCTACCTTCTCAGCTAACTTAATATTTCAATTCACTTGGAGTTGATAATTTATATATATATGTACACTGACATACAAACATACTCTTCTATAGTAAAAAATTCTTACCCAATTCATTTTAGACTATAGTTTCTACAAAGAAAACAACTAGAAAAAAATATGTGCAATCTCATAGTTTTGGGAGTTTGAAATTGCCTGAATCTCAAAAACAAGTTTTTAATGTTAAAATTACTTTTTAACATAAAAAAAGCTAGTACTTTTTCTACAATTTTTAGAATTTTAAAGTTGAGGAGCTGAAATTGAAATGAACAGTATGTATATCACAGAAATAAGTACTTACAAGTTTTTTTCTTTTTTCTTAATGTTGTATTATAGATATATACACTTTATATCTATGTTTCACAGCAATGTTGCCAAAGAATAACAGGTCTAACAATACAACTTGCAAAACTCTGGAAGGTATCCCCACTCAGTGAACAGAAGTTTTAAAATGATCTTTTTGCCTACAATCTGAGATTATGTAATAACATATAGTATTACATTATTAACATACTGCTACCACCTGAGTGTATATAAAGTTTTCCCTTATGGTTAGTCAGTATTTACTAAGCATTTTTAATACATAAACCACTATTCCTAACACCATTTGGCCAATTTCTTCTGTTCTGTGTCAAGACTATGCACATTTCTTCCTTCTATGGTAGAAACTCTCTATTAGTTGGATTTGGATTTTTTTCTTGGTGTTTTCCCACAGCACTATACATAATTATCAGAGTGCTTAGCTATCAGAATCATCACTGTTGATTCATGGACTAGTTTCCCAACTACTAATCCAGTGCTTGGCACTCAACAGGCATTCAGGTGATTAATTTAATGGCTAAGAATTATATTATATTATTTATTATATAATGTCATTATTAAATTATATATATTTCATATTATATTATTATAATATACATTAGAAATGACAAGCAATATGAAAGCACAATTACCTGGGCTGCTATCTGGGAATGGAATTGTTGAATCTGAGCTTTCAAAGCCTCGTTCTGCTCCAAAATATCCTTTCATAAGTAACAACCAAAAAGGAGAGGGGGGGAAAGTGTGCTGTTAACAAATATACCAATGTACATGAACAAAATGAGGTACAAACTTCTGTTTATCTTTAAAAAGGCATTCTTAGATTCCAAAGCCATAATTTAAACAACAATGACTAGGGACTCTATTTTGAGAGTTGTTGTAGAAGGTAAAAATTAAGAGTAAGTTGTGTTGCCCCTAATCTAACACAAAGAATTTAAGACTGTGAGGACATCTTTAAGCACATATTCAAACACACCATATTGTGACAACTGCTCAAAAATTAAGTTATAATTATTCATCACCACTCCACAATTAGGATAAGGTAGACTATCCGCTCTCTTCTACAGAGACACATCCAGCCACTGCCTACCTTTATTTTTTAAAAAGAGAGAGAGAATTAGATACCTGAACTTGCATTTGTAAAGATTCTTCTTTGGTCACCCTTTTTTGCTCTGATTCCATTAACTGCATTAGTCTTTGCTCCAACTGTTGTTTTGATACCAAAGTATCTGTGAGCTTACTATGCAGACTCTGTACTTCATTTTCTTTGGCCACGAATTTGCTCTGTAAATCTGTAACAAAACATAGCATTTTACAAAGTTCTCTTCCTTTGCCTGGTTACTACCACTCATCTTTAGCACATGCATTATCTCCTCCAGAAAAAAATTCCTTGAATCTCTCCTCTTCTTCCCCTCCTGCACATGGCTCCCCTGTGCATTCTAGGCTTACCTTTATCATAGAACCTGCCACACTGTACTAATTCTTCTCTTCGCCCAGGAAGTAAGCTTTCTGAAAACAGAAACTGCCTTTTCTCTATATCCAGAGCAGTGTCCAAGGCTTGGTACACAGTACATACTCAAAAATGTGTTAAGTGAATGGTACATGAATGTTTAAAACTATTTTATCATTTCTTGAAAGCATTCTTTATTTCCCCAAAGACACTTTAGTAAGTTATCAAGTGAATCTCTTATAAATTCCCTATACTTTCCTACTTGGAAAACAGAAAAAGATGTTGATGGCTGACAATGTCCTGGTGTAGAATGAAGTACAACTTTTCTGTCTGCTTCTCTTCTTAGCAATGACCCCAAAACAACAAAGAAAATGAGAAACAAACACAAACTATCTTTGATGCAATCAAACTAACTCCAAATCCAGAAATTAAGATAAAATGAATGGAGAGATAATCACTAACTTGGAAGGGAAAGGTGTTCAGGAAATCTGGAAAGGCTCAGGAAATGGCGATACTAGGTATCGTAAGAGCTACCTCTTGGCCCCATAAAATAAACAAGTCCACCACCACTACCACCAAGGAAGAGAGGCAAATATAGGGAAAAAGAGAAAATGCATGTGTGTGCATATTTTAAGATGTTACTGCCATAACAAGACACTAATAACAGAATGAAACACAACTCAAAAAAGAACTCCTTATAATTAAACATAATGGTCATATCCAGGATTAGAACTCAGAAGAGCATAATTATTTCTTTACCAGCAATAGTGGAAGTTAAAACACTGAATTAATGCCTTCAAACTTCTGTGGGAAAAACTATTTATAACCTAGAACTCTCCATCCAACCAAACTACCAATCAAGCATGAAGGTAGAAAAAATAAAAACATTTTCAGATATGCAAAGCCTTAACCAATGTACTTAAAGGCACACTCCCATGGGACTAAAAGATATGCGATTAAATAAGGGAGGAAAGCAAGAAAGATGGTGGTGACAGTATCCAGAACACAGTCTCAGGAAGACAGCTATGGAGCCAACGAGAAAACACACAAGTCTTGGAACAGGAAGACGAAGGACTCCAGAAGGAAAAACTGAAAAGACTCTCCACTACCTCATATGTTGAGAGGTGGGCAGAGGAGAGAGGGTAACAGTTTAACCATAGGTAAAATTTTAAATCATAAAATAAGGATCAAACAACTTAAAAACATAAAGCAATAATTAGCTCAAGAAATTAAACAACATTGTTCATGAGAAGAACTGCAGTTTTAATATTTCTCTTGGCTCAGGACTGAGTTACACTGTCATAATGATGTCAACAATGAATACTGACATGATCAAGAAGTATGCGTAACCATATTGGTAGAATGAGGGGAAGGTGGGAGGAATGGTGTGGGAGTTAAGACCTCATTTCCCCGAAATAAAAGTCAACAGATACCTATTAAGAGATAGCAGTATGTGTACAAATAGTATGTGTATTTAGAAATATGATGGAGAATACCAAAAGCAAAAATGACTGCTTCTGGTGAGAGAGAGGTTTTATGGTTTACAGTTACATAGTTTATAGAGAAATATAGTTTATAGCTCAATTCTTTTGTCAAAATTCATATGTGCTTCATTGATGAAATAAAAAATATAACTTTAAAAAATAAGCTAATGTATCTTAACATAGACATAAACTTTATGTATAAAGAAAAAGGCCTTTAAGTATCTCGGGTATATTTAAATATGGAACCAAAGGGAAATACGGGAATGGAGGGACGGCAGGCATGGGGAATCAGAGGAAACCAAAGATCTAAAAAGCCAAAATTGCATGATCTATCCTACTGTTTGGAACTGTAATTTACTACACTGACTCTTACAGGAGAAAAGGAGTAATGGAGACAAATAATACACACAATACAAGCTCCATTATCTCCCAGATGGAGTCATCAAATTAAGAATAAGTAACGAAACTTAGCATTTAAGTAGACTGTTTTAAGTCAACTATTTGAAATGGTAATGATCTTACTTTCTCTTCACAATACAGAAAGTGAGTCCTTCCTTACAAACAAAAAATAGAGGTAATCAAGGAACCAAAGGACATAACTACAGAAACGAAAACACACAAACTAGGTTCCTATTACCCTATTATAAACTATAATTTTATCTGCAACTTAATGCTTCAGGATAAAGCTAGTAGAGAATTTATTTTAGAAATTCTAAGAAATCTTAAAAAAATAAAGGTACTCCGAAAGTGCAAAAGCTATTTTTATTGGCCTTAACAAAAAGGTCAAATCATACTTTCTTCGTATATAGAGAGGGGAGAAAATTTAACCCAGGACTATATACTAAATTTACATGAATACCTCTCCCCTTACCTTGCTGTGCTGCCTCATGCTCTGCTGTTCTCTTCCTGATATAGCTCTGGACTTCTTCCCACCTTCTCTCAGCTTCTTGTAGCTGAACCTGGAAAAAGGTTAAGTCAGCACAATCACAGGATTTCAAAAAAAAAAAAAGGCATCCTCTTTACTCTTGTCATAAAACTGCTTATTCCATCAGTCTCCTACATTAATAAAATATGCAGATATGCCCAGACTTATACAAAGATATCAGCCACAGTCATTCTACCCTCCAAAATGCAGGATTTACAAAAACCAAATATTTGTGCAGGTAGATCACTATAGCTACTACTATGTATATATCTGACCTATTTAGCTATGATCTGTTTCCCATCTTTATTTTCTGCAGCTGATAGGCTTTCAAAAGACAGGATGGTATCTTTACTGCTAAATCCCAGTAGGAACCTAAAATTCAAATTTTGAGATAGAGCACAACACTTCAATGATGACTATGGTCTTTAGTATCATTTATCTGCTTATCCATATCCATATGGAACTTCCATATTTATAAGTGCCAGCAGTAAACACACCAGCCAAGACAAATTTTGAATAAAAGGACAATTATATCAATCTCCCACAGGGACCCATAAAAACTTCAAGAAAACAAATTGCACTATTTTCCACATTCAATTATTCTCAAAGTCCTTTTAACCCCTACCACTCTGGAACTGGTATTAGGTATGATTCTACCAATGACCCAGGAAGGAATCTAATACACTGGACTTACACAAATTGAACTATAGGTTCAATAAATCCTCTCCCCAGTAAAAAGAGGAAAGGACAATTCTATTCACCATTCTACTCAATGTGCATATGCTGTAAGATGCAAAAGAAACAAATCTATTCCTCTGTAGCCTGAGCAACCCCATGCATCACTTCTCAGCAGGAGCTTCTCATGGTACTAAGTACCATTCTGGTATCTAAAGAAACTGTGATTTTTTTAATACTACGGCTCAAGTGAAAGCTACTGGAGCATTTCTTGGTCTTGTGCTAAAGCAAAGGAAAATCATCTATTCCAATGCTGGAAGAAAAATATGCTCTACTGAACTTACTGAAAAATCCAAGTTATGGATGATAAATAATATTAAAGGTAATTTTTACCACTTGATTTTTGCGTCACACATGTGAACCCTAACCGCCCAAAGAAGAAATTCTGTTTGTATCTGTCCATCAGCAAATTTCATTTTTCCTATCTTCAGTCTTTAACTTCAGACTCAAGCCTATATTCAATTCTCTCATTACTGCACATGCTTCTACACAGGCAGAACACTTAGACTACAGATTCCTTTAAGCCTCAAACTACATTTCTCAAACCTACATACATATTTAGGTCCCTGAACTGAATATCTATATTATTTGTGAAATGATAAAGATAAATAAAAAAATAATAATATCTACATTATTTATGAAATGATAAATAAAGATGGGAATAGATCACCTTCAACTGAGTAACTGCTTGTTCAGCATTCTTCTTTTGGACTTCCTCTTGCTGTAGCTTTCCTGTTTTCTCGGTTAGCTCATTAACCAACCTAGCATAATCCTGGCGTAGTTTATTTAGTTCAGCAGACTGCCTGAAAACAGTAACTGGATTAGGAACCTTCTATTATTACAAACACATAAAAAGAATAAACAAAACATATCTGATATTTGTTTTTCTGAGTAATTCCACTTACAGCCAAGTGAAAAGAAAATGTTTTAAGTGACTACTAATAATGAAGTCTGGTTGACTATAATCTCTGAATCATTCTGGCAACAATTACACAAATTCTAAAATCACCATAATCAAGAAAAATGGATGGCTACATACTCATGAGCATAAGTCAACAGTGTCACCCTCAAACTGGTGTTCTGAAAATCTATTAAAATCAGTCAGAGTGCTTATTCTTGTAAGCATGCGACTAACACTTCTCTAAGGCAGTTTCTCAAAGGAAAGCCCAGAGCCAATTTCATCACCATCACAAGGAATATGTCTTAATATGCAGATTCCTGGGCTCCACCTCAAAGCCACTGAATCATAATCTTTTATGGGTAGGACTCAAGAATACGCTTTTTTAATGAACATGCCAGATGCCCTTCAGAATAATGAAGTTTAAGAACTACTGTTAAAGGGGATAGATGTTTTAAAACTTAAATATTCAGTTTCATAAATGTGTAGACAATGTTGCACTGCTAGCACTAATATTTATCACAGAGTTTAGCTGAAGAGGTTCTTCACATAGCAAGAAAATTGTTTTTGAAAATTCATTTTAGAAACAAAAGTAAAACACAGAAGTCTAACCAAACACTATCAAACACCATTTTGATGGTCCAAGAAAATATTCCGCCATTCAATGAAAATATTCTGCCATTCAATTAAAAATAAAGCATTTGGAAACATACTTGCTTTCTAGCTGGTTTGTAGTGCTGCTGACAGCATCTCTCAGTATGCCATTCTCCTGCTTCAAGTGAGCTATCTCTGCCTCCATCTGCTCACGAACTTGCTGGAACTGAAAGTATTTCACAAACATAAGATTTTTAGAAACAAAGACTGCCAAAATGAACTTAAAAGAAACTTTATTATAATGAGAATGTAAAAAGAATCAAAAGAATGAAGTTTGGACCATCTTTCTCAAATAAATATAAACAAATTTAAAGGATGAATTACATTTTTATTGTGGTGAATGCAAAGTAAATACAAGCTGCCACAACATTCAAGAATGCAAGTAGATACTAGCTGCTATCATACTGGAAATGTAAAATAAATACAAATAGAAACGCTGTTTTAGAAATAAAAGACTTAGAATTTCTTTCCTACCCAACAGACTCCTACAGAATAACCCTATCTTGATCCTGTATCAATTTCATGTCAGCAGTTTTCAATGAAAGATTTGTAATCAAAGTTTAAAAACTGAAAATATGTTTAACACATTTATATTAAGTTACAAACTGAGCTATAACCAAATAGATGGCAAATTCATCACACAAAAATCTACTCACTAAAATATTCTGGCCTTTTAATTCTTATCTCAGAATTACAGAACCAAGAGAAAGAATACTGAATCTCATATTCCCATAAGGATAGGTCTCATTTTAGAATGTGGAATAATCTTAATAATTTTAAGAAAACCTATTCAACTGAGAGAAATTAAAGGATATATATCTATTTTTCAGAGAACAAATCACATAGAACCTATATCCTGGCTTCTATAAAAGAAAAAGAAAAAATAAATCACCTTCCACCCTTAATAAGAGTACTACAAATACTTGACTAATTTCCAAATTAATATAAGTAGCAATTAAGGAAAAGAAAAAAATCACTTGAGACTAGGAAAATCAGTTCTTCAATAACCCATTTATTAATGGGAAAAAAATATATCAAATGGCTGGGGGTTGGAAAGATAGAGGATTGGGTCAAATGAAAGCACAAAGCAGTGGAAACTGTAAGAACCTGACAACAGATTCATTCACTTCTTCTCTGCTATTAGTGTTTTTCTGTGGAAAACACTGGGACTTTGATAGCAGTGAAGAAGAATTTAAAACTTTTCAGCATGAGACTAGCAATGTGATCAAAATAATATCTTAGAAACAAATATCTGATACTATTTACATGGTAGAATGGAAATGAGAGACTGAAAAGCCACTATAATTATGCCAGTATGAAATAATAAACTGAGGTGATGTCTAAGAACTGAATGCAAGAGTACCTTGAAATAAAGTATCTTAAAGATTTCAGAAAAAAACTGTAAACTGAGCAAGAGAGAGAAGGCAAAGTATTCAAGCATAAGGATAATAATGCCTCAGATGTTGGAAAATAAGAACTTAATCAAAAGCAAGAGTTTGATTTTAGACATATGTTAAATTAGAGGTGATGACGAGAGCTTCCAAATTGAAGCATCAGCTAGCAATGGAAATAATTCAAAAAATCACTGGCCCAAGAAGACATGAACAGACATTTTTCCAAAGAAGACATCCAAATGGCCAACAGACACATGAAAAAGTGCTCAACATCACTCGGCATCAGGGAAATCCAAACCAAAACCTCAATGAGATACCACCTCACACCAGTCAGAATGGCTAAAAGTAACAAGTCAGGAAACGACAGATGTTGGCAAGGATGCGGAGAAAGGGGAACCCTCCTACACTGTTGGTGGGAATGCAAGCTGGTGCAGCCACTCTGGAAAACAGTATGGAGGTTCCTCAAAAAGTTGAAAATAGAGCTACCCTATGGCCCAGCAATTGCACTACTGGGTATTTACCCCAAAGATACAAATGTAGTGATCTAAAGGGGTACGTGAACCCCAATGTTTATAACAGCAATGTCCACAATAGCCAAACTATGGAAAGTGCCTAGATGTCCATCAACTGATGAATGGATAAAGAAGATGTGGTGTGTATATATATATATATATATATACACACACACACACACACAATGGAATATTACACAGCCATCAAAAAAAAAAAACAACGAACTCTTGCCATTTGCAACGATGTGGATGGAACTAGAGGGTATTATGCTAAGCGAAATAAGTCAATCAGAGGAAGACAAGTATCATTGTCTCACTGATACAAGGAATTGTTAATCTCAGGAAACAAACTGAGGGTTGCTGGAGTGGTGGGGGGTGGGAGGGATGGGGTGGCTGGGTGATGAACATTGGGGAGGGTATGTGCTATGGTGAGCACTGTGAATTATATAAGACTGATGAATCACAGACCTGCACCCCTGAAAAAAAACCCTTTTTTTAAAAAAAAAGAAGAAGAAGAAGAAGAAGATAGTAGGAAGGGAAAAATGAAGGGGGGAAGGGGAGGGGGAGACGAGCCATGAGAGACTACGGACTCTGAGGAACAAACTGAGGGTTTTAGAGGGAAGGGGGTAGGGGAATGGGTTAGCCCAGTGATGGGTACTAAGGAGGGCACGTACTGAATGGAGCACTGGGTGTTATACGCAAACAAGGAATCATGGAACACTACATCAAAAACTAATGATGTAACGTATGGTGACTAACATAATAAAAAAAAAAAATCACTGGCCCAGAAAGCTCAAATAGGGGGAATATTAGACACCCACTAGGTAAGCCGACCCAAACCATGTTCTTCATCAATGATAAAAATGGTATTTCAATCTTAGAGAAAGAGAACAAACCAACCAACCACTGGTTCAGACTTAACTGGAATCATGGAAACAAGTAGTATGTAGAAAAGACAGTAAGAACTGAACCTTCTGAAACGCTCAAAGAAGAGAGGTAAAAGTAAGCCAAGAGACAGGTCACTTAGGCCAAAACCTTAGAAGTCATCCTTCATTATCAGCTCTCTCTTGCTCTCTCCTCCACTCCATCACCAACCCCCATCTACTAACTCTTTCTTCTGGATCACTCAAACTCAACCCCTCACTGTCAACATCTGATTTTAGGCCCTTGTTCTAGGACGTGGATTCCTGCAAAAGCCTTGCAATTATCTTGTTCCACTCTCCACACTGCTACCAGAGTAATAACTAAAAATACTAATATAATCACACTGCTGAGTTGCTTAACTCCTTTAATGGCTCCCCAGTCTTCAGGTATATAAGGCCCTTTAAGACAGGGCCTCTATTTACATCTCTAGATCTTTTCCTCATTCTAGCCCTGATTTCCAAACACAACTCCTACTGCATTTCTCATGAACTGTTATCACTGGGCAATCTCTATCAGAAACACCTGGGATGCACTCATTAAAAAGCTACATCCTGGGCCCCAAAATAGACCCACTGAACAATAATCACCTCTAGGGATGGGACTAAGGAATCACACCAAGTAATAACCCAGTACCCATTTCTTCACTCTCTTACCTGATAATGCCTAATTGTTTTAAAACATTCAACACAGTTTGCATATCATTTCTAACAAGACTTCCCTATAATCCTCATCTTCCCTACTCCCCAACCCAATGGTTCTGAAGCACCCACTGCTTACCTCTACAGTAATCCCCCCCTTATCCACAGGTAATACCTTCCAAAGACCCCCAAGTAGATGCCTGAAACTGCAGAGTACTAAACCATGGGTATACTATGTCTTTTCCCTATACATATGTACATACATACTTATCACAAAGTTTAATTTATAAATTAGGCACAGTTAAGAGATTAATAACTAAAAATAGAACTACAATATACTGTCATCAAAGTTACATGAAGTGATTTCTCTCTCTCAAAACATATTATACTGAATTCACCCTTCTCGTGATGATGCGAGATAATAAATGCCTACGTGATGAGATGGGAGATAATGACACAGGCACTGTGACACAGTGTTAGGCTACTACTGACCTTCTGACAATATGTCAGAAGAATCATCTGCTTCCAGGCCACGGCTGACCATGGGTAACTGAAACCACCGAAAGTGAAATGGGGATAAGGCAGGACTACTATATTGTAATGGAGTATTTACTTGTCAGCTTCCAGCCTCTGCCTCATCCCCCCCTCGAAAAGGTGCTCACTTACAGACAGGGAGCCAATTTAGCCAATGTACCATCGCCCAGCACACAGCCTTACACATATCAGGCACTTAAAGTCTGCTAATTAATGAATGCAAAATTTCATTTTGTTTTCAAAAAATGAAAAGATACCTTCATCTGCATCTGCTGAGTCTCTTGATAACTAACATGCATTTTGTTTTGAAATACATTATGTTCCTTTTCTAATGTTCCAATCCGATCCTTCATCCTTGCTATAACCACATTGCTTCTTTCTTTCTCTGACATCATTTCCTAGAAGAATAAACCAGAAAAAAAATTATGAAAACCTACTAAAAAAAATAAGTACCATAAGATTATAATAAAAAAACATTTTTAGCATCAGTAAAAATGATGTAAGACAATCATGAATTCTGAAATAAGTACATGCTTGAGGTCAAAGGTTTAAAAAAGAAATTGTCTCTGCATCTTACCTGCATCCACCTGCACCAATTACTTTCATAAACACTTTGCTGTTCTGTTTATTCTTATTCCAAATGCACTTTCTGGTCTGAGTTAAAGAGCTGAACCTAGAATAAATCCTACAGTCTAACTTGATTATAAGAAAGAATAGTTTTAAGGCAAAACAATTAGTTTTCTATTATTTGCAGGTACTAGCTTTTAGGGTTTAGAAAAGGCCTAAAAAAATAACCTAGCAGAGAAAAAAAGAAGTCTCTTCCCTGAGAGAAAAGAAAAAGACATGTTCATGGCAGAATGGAAGATTGGAATAAGGGAAAGTAAAAAATCAGAACTCCAAGTTTTATTATCTTCCCAAGTCAAATCTTAAAAGGGTGATTTCATTTTATATTGCAACTATCATGAACTCCTAGAGCAAATATTATCGAAGTAAAAGAGAGCCAACCAACTTTAAAGTTACCTGCAGGCATGATCAGTTTATACCCCCTCATCTAAGACACTGAAAAAACTTAAAACTTTTTTTTTTAAGTGAGTATATGCACACATGCGGGGGCTGGGGGGTGGGAATGGGACAGAGCAAGAGGGAGAAAGAGAATCTTAAGTAGGCTCCACGTCCAGTGTGGGACACAACACTCAATCTCACAACTCTGAGATCATGACCTGAGCCAAAATGAAGAGTCGGACGCTTAACTGAATGAGCCACCGAGGCACCCTCAAAATTTATAACTTTTATGTACTTGATGGTTTCCTCCCAGAAGAGTTTACATACATCTGCAAAGTGTTATACTGATGTATATAATACACTTAGGAAGAAGTACACACATCTTAAGTATATAGCTCAATGAATTACTATGAAGTGGATACCTTTTTAATTTTTAAAATTATAGTCAGAAAACCATAGCCACATAAAACTACACTAAAGTGTGTAATCGTAAGGCAACATGCTTATTTTAGTAACAACTTTGATTAATCTTAATCTGACCAAGTTTTTCCATTAACTTTTATTTACTTCAAATTCACATAAAAGGTTTTATATTCAAATGAGGCCATCCTCATAATGTCATCAAGTAGCTTCATGAATGATAAAAAACCTCATTTACTGTATTTAATTCCTAAAAGGAGAAACAAGTACCCCAAGAAGAATAAGACCACATTTTCCATAGAATTTCAATTACGTTCTCAGTCTACATAATTTTTTTGGAGATATAATTGACATAGAACATTATAGAAGTTTCAGGTATACAACATGGCTCAATATTTATATATATTGCAAAATGATCACCATAATAAGTCTAGTTAACATCACCACTATAATTACAATTTTTTTTTCTCATGATGAGAACTTTTAAGATATACTTTCTTAGCAACTTTCAAATATATAACACAGTATTACTAACTATAGTTACCATGCTGTACATTATATCCCCAGGACTGATTTATTTTCTAATTAGAAATTTTTATCATTTAACATGATTTTTACATAATTTTTTAAAGGTTTTTTGTTTGTTTTTACCTCTCAGAGTAAAATTTCCGGGGTTTGAAGAACTTCATTGATTAAAAATTATAAATATCACAAGACCCTTTATAAATAAAATTACCTATTAAGAGTTCCACATTTATCTTATTGGATTTAAACAAGATCACACCTAGTTCTGTCCTTCCTTAGAGACTAATTCTAGGTCAGATCCAAGTGAAACATGCCCCCAATGCCCAAATGCTTCTGTTATTTGAAATTAATATATTTAGGAGCACTGTTATTTTAAATTCAACTGTAATTCAATTATAGGCTATAACATGAAAAAGTGAGGCACCACCACCACAATTCTATAAGAAAGTGACTTTTACTGGGTATAAATTTGCTATACAAATAATTAAATCTGTAATTACAGACAATTTCTGAAATCCTTCACTGCTTCTGATTCAGAACATATATCCCTTAAATACAAGAATGTCTTCACCTGAGTTAACTGCTTACACCGATCCTTAATAGCAGCAGCATCTTCCTTCACAGCAGCAAGTAACTTGTCTTTTTCTTGAAGCTGATGTACAAGTGCAGTCAATTCTCCTTTACTTGACTACAATTGGGAAATCAATACAGAATTAGTAAGAGTTAACATGAGCTAATGAAAATTATGAAAATGAAATATCTAATATCAAGTGTTCTTACCAATGCAGAGTTCACAATTATATATAAAGTAGAATCATGGCCAAGTACTAGTCAGTGAAATATCATTCATGAAAGTCACTGTATCATTCTATATTCTGATGCATACAATAGGACACATATCAACCAATAAATAAATTTTTTACAAAGAATTCTAAGACTCCAGTTTCAAACCCAGAGTCAAGATAGCAATCTCCTTCTCCTCCTCCTAAAAAGATCAAAAGAGGAATATGAAACCAAAATGCAAACAACCAAAATGAAACAATCATCTGTAATATCAAAACATAACATCAGAAAAGACTGCCAAAAGTAGTGGAGATCAAATACAAGTGCTTGACAACCCTGTCAAAATATACTAGACTATAGAAGTACCCCAGTGCCTAGTTCTCTGAAATTAACCGGCATATCCTGAAAGGAAAAACTAACAATCTTCCACTTGACATCAGGAACAAAGAAGGTAGGAATCTTCTTGGAAGGAAAGCTCAAGAAGCAAGAAAGAAGAAATCATACCAACTTTACAAAGAGAGCAGCTAGTTAGGAAGAGTCGAGAGAAATTCTCTATAGTGAGACTCCACAGTGAAGTCTTTTTTTTTTTTTTTAAGATTTTATTTATTTATTTGGCAGAGAGAGAGAGCGAGAGAGCACAAGCAAGGGAAGCAGCAGAGGGAGAGGGAGAAGCAGAGTCCCCACTGAGCAGGGAGCCCGATGCAGGACTTGATCCCAGGACCCTGGGATCATGACCTGAGTCGAAGGCAGGCATTTAACCGACTGAGCCACCCAGGTGCCCCATAAGAGTGAAGTCTTTTATCTGGGAAGATGGAAAGGCTAAAAGAACTTCTCACACACAGCTTGAGGAAAACAGCAGTTAGCCTTGGTCCTTTCATTATCAATCTCCAGGCACAGAGTTGATCTAAGAGGAACACCCTCGCTAAAAGAGTGCTGATTAAAGAGAAAACAGGGTCGTGGTGCCTAGGTGGCTCAATAGGGTAAGCATCTGTCTTTAGCTCAGGTCATGATCCCAGGGTCCGGGGATCCAGCCCCACATTGTGCTCCCTGCTCAGCAGGGGGCCCGCTTCTCCCTCTGAACTCTTTGTCAAATAAATAAATAAAATCTTTGGGGAAAGAAAAAGAAAAGAAAACAGGGTCTATGCAAGACACATGAAAAAAGGAAGGAAAATAACAAAAATAAATGACAAGTGAAGAAAAATCACCAAAAAAGGATTGTAAAACAACAGACAAAATTGTGTTAAAAAATATCGCCATGATTTTTAAAAATCTTACAGCAGTCATTTCTGGAAAAACAAGAGCAAAGAACAGAGCTCACGAGAAAAGATAAGCTCAAAGAAAAGACCAGAGAAGGAGATGAAATATGAGCTGGCAAAACCCGAAGTGGAAGTAAAAGTAACACCACCTCAGAAATACAATCCAGTTAGAAGCAGAGAACAGAAAAAGACACACTGCTGAACTACAGTAAGAAACAGAGAGTCCAGGATGGAGAAAAGTAATTAAGAAAGAGAAATAAACCAAAAGCTTTTTTTTTTTTTTTAGGATTAAAATGTGAAAGATAAAGACAATAGGCAAAGATTTAGTATATGCGTAATCGATACCCATTATTTCAATTATGCTAAAGGACAAATCTCATGATTGAAAAGACATGCTTTATCCAAAGAAATACTGAGGGAGGACGCAGGAGTCAAGGCCAAAACCATATTAAATTTACTGAACTTAAAAGAAGCTGAATCCCTTGATGTTTGTACAGTAGGGTGGACACTGGAAAAGTCCAATAAATAATAAATACTTGGGTAGATTGCCCAAAAGATGTTTTTATTCTGAGAGTGTGGTCTGACAAAAATACATGAAAAGAGTGCAAAATTCAGTGTGGTCTCAGACCTCTATCCAGCTATATAAGCAGGGAATGGTAAAGCAAGCATGAAAACTTCTCAAGAAAGTGAAACCCAGAAATATTATACCCCACCAAATTATCATTCAAATATAATAACAAAAAAGCATTTTAAGGAAATATAGTTCCTATGAGCCCTTCTTGAAGAAATTCCAGGAAAAATAACTTTAGCCAACCAAGAGATGAATACAGAGACTACGGCAAAAGAACGGTTATCAAGCTTTAAACCCACCATTCACCTGTAAAATTATGACTAAAACAAACATGAAAATTACAGTCACGAAATATTAAATATTCTAAGTATCTGATAAACAAATGCTATAATTAACAAAAGCTGAGAGGCAAAAAGGAGAAAGTGTAGGAAAAAATTTAAGTAGGCAGACTTCCTCTTGTTATATAGCATAGAGTCAAGAGTTAATAAAGTTGAAAAAAATCATATAATTGAGGCAAGTATATTTAAAGGCCAACACTAAGAAATTAATAATCAATTAAAATATCAAATATATTCTTACTAATAATTACATTAACAGTTAACATTTTTGAGCAATTACTGTATGCTAGGAACTCTGAGCACCTACTGTATATGATTTCATTTAACTTTCAAAACCTGATTATCATTCCCATTTGGGAAATAAGGAAACTGAGGCACTGGGGTTAAGTCACTTACCTAAGGCCAAATAAATCTCAATGTGGCAGAACTCAGATTTGAATCCAGGAAATCTGACTCTAGAACCCAGTATATTAACCTAGGTCTAATATAAAACACAAATGGCTTATAGTTTAAAGATAAAGGCACATGCGTGCACACATGCACACAATATAAAATCTCCTCTTCAACTACGCAACCCCTTTAGTGTTTATTCTCCTCTTCCCACCTAAGGTTATTCAAACTGGACACACTGTCACCTTTCCTATTTATTCAATACTTACTTACAGTCCAATACTCCAATGAAACTGCTTTCACTGAGGATATCAAATCCAAATTTTCCATCCTAATCCTCCTTAATCTCTCTAAAGCATGTCATTGTTGCCTTTTCCCCTCACCCCTGAACTCTCTACCCTCCTTAAGCATCTGTGATTCCACTGTCTCCTGGTGTTGCTCCTCCTCTTCAGGATCCTTTTGTGGTGGCTTTCCCCGCCCTTTAAATGTTGGTGTTTCTCTGGGCTCATTCTTGAACTTTCTTAGCACTCCCCACATCCTCTCTGGTCTAATACACATTTACCATGTGTATTGGTGATAGAAGATTACTTTCCTAAGTCACACCCTAAGTGATCTTTTTTCAACTCCAGAGAAACATATATTCAACTGTGAAATGAATATACCCACTTAAATGATCCAAAGGATGCCTAAAACAACCTCCTAAAAATTTTCACAATCCTCTACTCTCTCCTCCTCAGCAAAGTGTTCATAAATACCGCTGTCACCACAATCTATCCAGTTACTCAAGAGCAAAAACAAGCATTCATTCTAGACTCTTCTTCAGCTACCGTATCTAAGTGGTCAGCAAGTTCTCTAACTCCTGTATCTACATCCTATGTTGGTGCTCCTGCACTGATCTTCACCCTTACCTGGAGCAATCTTTATTAGGTGTGGGGATTTATTTATACCTGGAACCTTGCCATCTATTAAAAGGTCTGACCAAGACAGTTTCTATGACAGGAAAAGGGGAAACTAAACTTACTTTTGCAGATACAGAGGACCTACCAAAGATACTGAGTCCCTGCAGATGAGAACAGATCCACTCCATGAGAAACCCAGAACAATAAAATTTTAAAAGAAAGCCCAGTTCCAAAGATGGAGAAAAATGTGAAGTTGCAAAATACTCTATTTCAAAACACTATCTTTAAGAGTACCCGGCTTCCTCCTTGGCCTGCCTAAAACAGCTATCAAGGGGAGGTTCATTTACCACCTAGTCTCTAGAGTTCAAAGCTATCCCTCAGACAATAAAATAATTACTCTTGCCCGCATAAATCACGACCAACATCCTCAGAGGAGGACACTTAAAGCAATTATTTTCAATTTTAAAAAGCAGTAATTTCAAACATCAGGCATAGTAACTTCAACTGGAGGCTTTTCCTTTATCCCCACAAATAACTAAGAACACTTTTAAGATACACACTTACCCAATTAAAGTAAACCAAAGTGCAAATTCTTCAATTAAGAATTTCAAGAAAGCTTCTTGCAACAGAATAATCTGATTTTGTATCCAAAGTCACACGCAGTTACCACACGTACCCTGATTAACCCTGGAATACCTTGTTTACTCTGGGCCATTGCTGGCACCATGTGGAGACCGTCCAACAAGCATACTACATTATAAAATGCCAGAGTGGTAAAACACATTGTCAACAGATCCTCGGAAGTATCGACAGACTTAATATGCTATGATAAATTCTATGACAAGAAAGTCCACATAGTTAGGAGAAAGAATAGCATATGAACAATTTAGACTGGGAATTCAATTAGCCTTATATGAGGAAATGATACAGACACATCAACTAGGAGACTACTGGAGGTAATCAGGTGAGGGGGATGGCTTGGACTGAAGAAAAAATGGAAGCCACTCGTGGTTTTAAAGCAGGTGAGTGGTTAGGTGTGTGTGCGTTAGTGTGTGTATGTGTGTGTTAAGAATAATAACAATTAAGTCCAGCATCTAATATTGACTATCAGATACCATGTCATCTTATCGCACACAAGTAACATCTGAAAACGTGTCACCTTTCCCAGTATGACATAGTATACATGATAATATAGTCAGCATGACCCATGAGAAATTAAATTTTAACTCCATGGATTGTCTTTTGTTCTGGCGGGGAGGGGCTGGTGTTTTGTTTGTTTTTTGTTTTGTTTTGGGTTTTGTTTTGTTTTTTTTACAAATTTTAGTCAGTCACAGCAGTTAACTCTACCATACAAATCACTTATTTTAGAAGGATGATCTCTCTCTCTCTCACATACACACACACGCACACACACACACAGATTCCCAGGTTCTTTGAAGTGTGCTATATTGAGTCACAGAAACATTCCATATAGTCTATCCAGAAATCACCTGACTTCCAAGCAGAGCAAAGCAAGGTTAAGTGCCAAATGTCCTATAAATCATCTTATTATAAGCACTTCACTTTTGTCAAAATATCAGATGACTCAGACACCTGACTAAATAAGTGTATTGATTAGTATGGATATAAGAAATAACTTCTGAAGCCATTCCAGAATTAAATGTGACTATGTGCTTTGGAATATGAATAATGGTAACGTGATTTTATTCCTCTAGCAAAAATCTTGTTCAGTGAACTTTTTTCTTTTTTTTTGAGAGTGCGGGCAGGGAAGGAGGGGTAGAGGAAGAAAGAGATTCTCAAGCAAGCTCCACGCCCAGCACGGGGCCTGACATGTGGCTTGATCTTACAACCCCAAGATCATAACCTGAGCAAAAATCAAGAGTTGGACACCTAACCAGCTGAGACACTCAGGTGCTCCTTGTTTGATGAACTTCTAATCACTGTTCCCAAATATGCCCATAATCAAAAATATGCTTACCCTCTTTAAAGCATCCTGTATCACACCAGACTTCTCCTTTAGCAGGTCTACAACACAAAGGGCCTCATCTTCAGAAAACATCATAGTCTTCAAGGACAGAAGAAAATCTTTAAATTTCACTTCAGCATTTTCTTTAAAAAAAATAAAGAGTTGGCATTTAAGAAACACAAGTAATAACTTCAGCAAAGGTAAGCATCAAGAATTCTTGACCCAAAAAGTCAATAACCAAGAGAAAACAGATTTACATTTCAGGTCAAACAACAAAAATGTTCCAGTCAAGAGAGAAAAAAGTGTTCATCATCTTTAATATACTATGGAATAATTACATTAACTAAAAACTTGGTCAAATTGCGGAATACTTTAAAGTGCCAGTATGCCCTCACTTTAAAAACATTCAAATGTCTAGAATGCTAGTATCTATACCAGATATGGTCACAAATCTTCTCATTCAACCTTAATACTCATGATATATAAATCAAATTTTACAGATGAAAAAATAAGCACAAAGATAATTATAAAAAGGAAATCTGATTTTATAAATATCAAATAAATACAAACAATCTTGACATTTAAAAAAAAATCCATGCATCGGGGTGCCTGGGTGGCTCAGTCGTTAAGCGTCTGCCTTCTGCTCAGGTCATGATCTCAGAGTCCTGGGATCGAGCCCCGTATCGGGCTCCCTACTCAGCAGGAGGCTGCTTCTCCCTCTCCCACTCCCCCTGCTTGTGTTCCCTCTCTCGCTGTGTGTCTCTCTCTCAAATAAATAAATAAAATCTTTTTAAAAAAATAAATAAAAATTAAAAAATTGATGCATCAAGCATCCCAATTCACCCAATTTCCCCGGGGGGCTTCTTAATATCAAGCACAAACTTCCTCTTCTTAAAAAGTAACTGCAATCCATTAGACCCAAAGAAGTCTAATAATTCAGTAACATGTCAGTTTAAAAAATCAGATGTGTGCATGCATGAGGACAAGGGGTATATGGGAATTCTCTGTACTTTCCACTCAATTATGCTGTGAAGCTACCGCTGCTTTTAAAAAAAAAAAAAAGTAATAATAAAAGGTGGTTGTGAATTAGCATAGAAACCTCACAAGAGACAACAGTCAAAGAGAAAAAAAAGAAAAACACCAGACAGCAAAATAACTGTGAGATCTCGGGCAAGTCAAATTCAAGGGTCTAGCTCTACAGAACTTAGCAGACTGGACTAGAAAACTACCAATAAACCTTTCACTACAAAGATTCTATTATTCTTTTACAACTCATTGTTTCTATGACAAAATTTACTTGACTCCACCAGAACTCAAAAATGTGTTTCTTCAATACAACAAACGGTTGCATGCCATGTGTTACCTTTGTCAGTTTCAGTCTTCAATTTTTTAGCCCCCGTTTTCTGGATTCCTTCTACTTGGTCAGGTTTAATTAGATCAATAACCTCTCTCTTATCCAACACAGGATTTGAATCAGCATTATCCATCAAAGGAATATAAGTAGTTGCGTGAATAAGGGGTTCATCTACCAAGACTGCAATTTAAATTCAACAAAATTATAATTACTCAGGGCTTTATATAATGGAGTAATTAATAACAAGCACACACATTGAAATTTAATGATAAATGCAGTTATTTTCAAATATCTAACACCAACTTGGCTTTAAATTCCTATTTTATCACTTAACAAGTCAAACCACTCTAATTAAAGCAGTACCAGTTCAACAGTATTTTACAGTACATCACTTAACTAAAAGTGTGTTGGCCTATCTCCTCTTTAATAGTATCTGAAGATTTCTTCTACATTCTTTACATTTTAGTCATTTTCTTCCTGTTTTAACTAAAAATCCATTCACATTTAATTGGTGCCCAAGGAAAACTATTAATCTGTATTTATGCTGGTACTTTACTGAATTCTTACTGCAAATGCTAGTTTTTTAATTGAGCCACTTTATAGGTACAAAAATCAGTCATTGTTCCTTGCAGATATCATCTCATTTCTAAAAGTTACGCCTGTAATTTCCATGGCACATCTTACTAAAATGGTTAAAATTTGCAAAACAACATTAAGAGTGGAGGTAGGAAGCCTCCTTACACTTTGTTCCCAATTTTAATGGGAAGAACTTTAAGAGTTTGAACACTAAAGTCTGATGTCTGCTGACTAGAGACATAAATTTCCACACACATATGGAAATCTCTCTTCTTTTTTAAAAAAACTTTTGGGCATATATAGTTTTTTTATTTAAAATTTTAATAAATATTTAAGATCATCAAATATTTGTGGGTAATACTTTTCTATACCTAGTTCCTAGATATGTCATAATTTTAATACAAATAACAGAATTTCATCTTTTCCCTCTCCAATTGTACTATTTTCTAGCACTAGTTGACACCACAGCCCAATATTATTTGAATATTACCATTTAATCTACATTCATTTCATAACTGCTTTCCCTAGACAATTCTGAACATATAAAAATTGCTCCATCACTGTTAACTGGATGCTTCTGATATATACATACAAACTATGCTGAGGAAATAATTGGGAATATAGGGTAATGACAGATCTAGCCAATGCTGCTTTTCTCCAGCAAAATCTTTAAGTGATATTTAAAAGTACAAATGTTTCAGGAATACTTTTCTTCTATAATTTGTGTGCTATTTACATTACTTCCAAAACTCAGTTAAGAATGAGAATATTTAATAAATGCTTTGTCCTTTTTAAATTTCAGATAAACTTCTTCATCACAAACTTAGACCATGGCCACCTGTCAAAGCACTGCGAAACCCCAAGGCTCAAGATATCCCTGGACTTGTATTAGCATTAACAGTTGTTATAGTTATAGTATACATTAAGCTGAGAATTAAAGAGCATATGAGGTCTCTAGGGCCCTTGTCCTAGTATTAGTATTTTTAAAATACATTTCTAGAATTAGTATTTATAAAATACGTATCTACACATTTCACCGTTTTCTGCCTTTTGCTTCTTTGAAGAAACTTTCTTCTTTCCTGATCCACTTTCTTGTTTAGTCTCTTGATGGAGGGGTAATGATTCTTGCTTTTTTGAAGGTGCCAGAAGAGTTTCCACCTTTTTATCCTGATCATCTTTATTGAAAATAAATGAAAAGTCATCATAGTAAACACAGCAGAAGATTCAATTACTAATGAATAATGCCCAGAATGCTTTACCTTCAAATTTTTAAACTCTCTAAAAACACCATTCCAGCTTTCTTACTCTGTTACACCTGTTTTTAACTTCATCAAGATTTCTAAGTACTTGCTCCTTCTTTTACATCCCATTTCTCAGCTACTCTTAATCTACATAGCCTATGGGCATTTTCAAATCTCTACCATCTTAAAAAATAAAACCCTTCCCACCACTGTAATTCCTAGCTTCCCACACCCATTTCCTTCTTATATTGACAAAAGAATGATCTGTACTTCCTTTTCTACCACCAACTAAGTGATACCTGATTTTTATCTCCTCCATTATATTCATGAAAGGATTTACACAGCAACCTAGTGTCCCAAATGCTATGTTCTACCAATATCCTTTAATTCTTCTTTAACTTCTATTTTGCATTCCATACTACTGGATCTCTACCTCCTAAAATTCTCTCATCTTCATAAGTGAAATAAGACAGTCACAAAAGGACAAATAATGTATGATTTCACTTATATGAAGTACCTAGAGTAGTCAAATTCACAGAAACAGAAAGCAGAATCGTGGTTGCCAGGGGCTGGGGTAGAGGGGAAAGGGGAATTACTGGTTAATGGGTACAGAGTTTCTGTTGGGAGAGATGAAAAAGTTATTGAGACAACTTGGTGTTGATGGTTGCACAAGAATGTAAATGTACTTAATGCCACAGAACTATACACTTAAAAATGGTAAATTGTGGTTATTGTTTATTTTACCACAATAAATATGATTGAAAATTCTCTATCAGCTCCCATAATTCTTTCTTACACTTGAAATATTCCTTTTCAGACTCTTTTGTGAGCTATTCCTACAGAATACCTCATATGCTGGCATTCCTCAGGGTAGAGTCTTTAATTTAAATGATTTCCTTGGATGCTCTTATCTACACCCATAACTTCAATTACTACTGTCATGCTTAAGGCTTCTGAATTTGTATTCTAGCCTTACCTCTCTGCGCTTACATATCCTATTGCATCCTAAATTGCTCCCTATGTAAGTGGCCCCCCATAGGAACCTGAAACAACCTGAATGCATTCTCCTCTCCATATACATCCACTCTCTCTCCAATATTCCCAATCTTAGTGCTACCAACCATCTACCAATCAGGAGTTGGCAAACTTTTTCTGTAAAGGGCCAAACATTACATAGGTTAGGTTCTGCAGACCACAAAGACTCTGTCAAAACTATTCATCTGTTGTTGCAGTATGAAAGCCAGCCATAGACAGAGGTTAATGAATGAGTGTGGCTGCATTCAAAAAAACTTTATTTATGGACAAAGAGGTTTGAATTTCATATAATTTCTACATTTAGCAAAATATTATTCTTCTTTGAATTTTTTTCAAATCATTTAAAATGTAACAACTATTCTTGACTCATGGGCCACAAAAAACAGGAAGCAGGCCAGATTTGGCTCAAAGATTTTAGTATGCCAACCCTGAAAAACTTAGAACTTGGTAATTAGCTTTGATCCTGCGTTCTCCTAATCCACCATACCTTATCTAATAAGATTAGTTATGTCGTTTTTACTTTGTAGACCTCTAATCTACTTTCTTTTCTTTTTTTTTTTTCCAAAGTAGGTTCCATGCCCAATGTGGGGCTTGGACGCAGGACCCTGAGATCAGGAGTTGGATGCTCTACCGACTGAGCCAGCTAGGCAACCTTCTAATCTATTTTTTATTTCTTCTGCCACCACCATATCAATCCTCCAATTTAATTGTGGAAAATAACCTCTTAACTAGTCTATCTACATCAAACATTGCCCCATAAAACTTGTCCTCAAGTTCTGCCAAAGACACGGTTCAAAAATATAAATGTGACCATGTAAACTGACCTGCTTGAAAATCTCTGACAATGGCTAAGCTATAGCATCCCATCTCCTTAACACTATATACAAAAACCATCATCATCTAGATCCTGCAAAGCTTTTCATCTTTGTGTCCTACCACTCACAACCTCACATTTCATGGTTCAACAATACACTATATTCTTCTTTGTGCCTTTCCACATGATATTCTGCCAGTATGGAATGAGATCCACTAGTTGCTTGGGTGAAGTGACTCATTCTGGAAGACCTCAGCCACTGCCTCCCTGTAAAGCTCTTCATCCCTGGTCCCCATAAGTAGTAGTCCTTTAGGCTTCTTGCATTTCTTCTATACTTCATACATCTCTTATGCAAGTTACGATTTATTACTGGCTTACATGTCCTTCTCCCCCACTAAGGTGGAGAACAGAGGTGCTTACTCTTATTTCTCTAGTACCATGCCTTGATCATAGCTGGCAAACAAATATCTAAGATCCAATATAACTAATTTAAGACTCCAAAAGACACACAAACAACTTAATGGTAAACACAAGTCCTTTCATACAAACTGTTTGCAGTTTCACACATCATGACACCACTTCTTATGTGCTTTCCATTACATCTGTTTGTTTTGTCTTGTTTTTTAAGTAGGCTCCACAGCCAGCGTGGAGCCCAACGTGGACTCAAACTCACAACCCTGAGATCAAGACCTGAGCTGACATCAAGAGTCGGACGCTCAACCCACTGAGCCACTCAGGTATCCTTCCATTATATCTATTAACCCCTCTCCCTTACCACCCAAAAAACTAGCTAGTATTTATGTAGCCTCTAAGATTAATTTCAGGCACTACGTCCTCTAAGTGATCCACCTTAGAACTACTACACTGGTTTAGACATACCAAGATCATTATTCTAAACATTTTATAAGAGGGGCACCTGGTGGCTCAGTTGCGACTCTTGACCTCAGGGTCTTGAGTTCAAGCCCCATGATGGGGATGAAGGCTACTTAATTAAAATATATATATATATATATTACAATAGACATTTTATGAAAACTATGTTCATGTGTCTACAGCTTAAAAATGCACTATTTTCATCTCTGTAGTACTAGTACCTAGTATAATGCCTAGTAAAAAAAAAAAAAAAAGCTACATGATAAATGTTTGCAAAATTAATCAAAGGCAAAAAACAGTATCTATCTTTTCATCTTTAATTCCTGTCACACTGATTAGAAAGTATTGGTTGAAATAAATTAAGTTTCTAACTGCTGATATTTACACGTCCTTAGTGGTTTTAGTAAAACAGATTTTATATATTTCCATTTAATGTCTTTTCTATATTTCTAATATAAAGTTTAGTTTTAAATGCTGTTTTATGATCAATACTAATTATTTTATCAGCAATTAACGTTAATGAAAGCAAACATACAGTAGAAATGACAATGTTCTTGGTTTCTAACTTAGTCTCTAATACAGTGTACACACCTAACAAGCTATCTAAATTTCAAGCTCTAAAGTTATTAAAGCAAATACAATCATACAATATAGTTGAATAGATTACAATACCGCTTCCATTTTTAGACTTCTTCTGTCCTGGTTTCTTCTTTGAGGCGGCTGCTTCGGAGGGGGGGGTGGGCTGTTTAGTAACTGGGACAGGTTCTACTTTTTTGCCTGGAATCTTTGACACATCACTTTCTTTGGTGACCTGTTCTTCTACTACAGGCTTGTGTTTCTTTTCTTTCTTCTTTCTTTCTCTGACACTACTTGAAGTTTCAACCACATTCAGTGGAACAGGTACAACTTGCTCATCTTCTACAACCAAGGCATCAGATAATTTAAAGTCCCGGGGTACACTCTCAGAATCAGATTCATGGAGGTTCCCATTCTGGATTTCTTTCTTTTTATTCTTTTTCTTTTCTGCCTTCTTTTTATCTGTTTTGGTAGGAATAAGCTTTTGTTCTCTTTTCTGCTTTGCAAGAACTTCATCATATAATGTTTCTTTCATGAAAAGCCAGAAGAAGAGGAAAATTACTGTAATAACTACTGAAGGAATAAGGACAATAAAATATGTTGACTCATAAAACTCCATGGTGCTCTTGTTAGTGATCCTATAAAACCTAAATGGGGGGGGGGGGAGAAAACAACCTTGAGTCAGTATTGTAAAATTAAACACGCAAATTTCTGCTCTTTCAAGTAGTATTTCAGATCTAACTTGATGTACAAATCTCAGCAGGTTAATCGCTTAAATCACACAATTATTTTGCCATCTACAATTCAAATACACTATGAAAGAGAAATGTGTGGCAATAACTAAAAAGAGTGTAACACATCCTTCTATTTTTAAATCATGTGAAAAGATCCTCATGGGAGGGGGACGCCTGGGTGGCTCAGTCGGTTAAGCGTCTGCCTTCAGCTCAGGTCATGATCCCAGGGTCCTGGGATCGAGTCCCGCGTCGGGCTCCCTGCTCGGCAGGAAGCCTGCTTCTCCCTCTCCCACACCGCCTGCTTGTATTCCCTCTCTCGCTGTCTCTCTCTCTCTCTCTCTCTGTCAAATGGATAAATAAAATCTTTAAAAAAAAAATTAAAAATAAATAAATAAAAAGATCCTCATGGGAGGAAAAGACCTAGACATCCATTACTTTTTTCCCCCAAATATCAACTTTTGACATTTTATTAGTATTTACCTTTCTTCCTTTTACTACACGTTAATTAATAGAACTATATGTGGAAATAGAGGCATTAACTATTACTGAAACACTGGGTATTCATTAAAAGTATCATACTTTTAATTGGGGGGAAAAAAAAGGTGGTTCATTCCTTCATTTAGAGCCTTAAGCCCATTCACAAACTCCTAGCACCTTCATTTCAGGGACTAACAGCCTCATGATGTAATGGGATACATCACAAATACAGAAATATAATAAAGTCAAAATCAAAATGTTAGGCTGTATCATTTGGTATCAATATAAATTACAAATTAGATGATTTTCTCCATTTTTTTTCATGGTATCCCTTACTGCAAACAAAGTATATACTGCAAAAACAAAGCTGGCCATCCTAATCTTTCCCAAATGCTAAAAGATAAAAGAGGCCTTGCCTCATCAATAGAGTAAGTCTTACTTTTAGATTAACCCAAAAGTTACAGAAAATAAAGGTATGCTGTGATTATCCAGATCTGCCTTGAATATAGACACTACAATCCCTCATCTGAAGGGTAGTTACAGCTAAAATTAAACCTCAAAGTAAGAATGACTCTGATGTTTAGACTCTAGCTATCCTTATACCTATGAATATGTATAAACCACATAAATATGGTTTATAATCTTGTAACTCTTATCAAATTTATTGTGGAAAAAGGCAAGGTACTGAATGCAGATGAAATTAAGCCCATGGACATGCTTAAGATAAAGCTACTTAAATTCAGCTTTTGTACTTTTAATGTATAAATAAGTGAATCTGAGAATTTTTAAGTTTTTAAATTATCCATCTGAAGTCTCAAAAGCAGTTAATGATTAGAGAAACAAAATTCCACCTAAACAGAGGAATCATTCTAAGATTTTAGAGACCTTAGAAAACATCAGCTTTAAAGTTGAATAAATCTGAGTTTCATGAATATAAGACTTCACCAGAACCATTTTAATAGGACTCCACAATTTTCCAAGACAAAATAGAGCTATTCACAGTGGTCTCTATTAACTGCCAAGACAGACAGACCTAGAAATCTTATATTGATAACATAATAAACTTAAGCAAATTATTTAGTTTGTCTTTCAATTTGCTTATATCTTATTTTAAAATGTGGGTACTTTTTTCAAGTTACACCAGCAATGACCAGAAGTCTGAAAATAGCCAGAAATGGAACCTGAAAACAAAACTGTTTATTAGGCACACTCTTGATCTTTATGATTAAAACAGCATTTGTAGGGACGCGTGGGTAGCTCAGTTGGTTAAGCCTGAGCCTGCCTTTGACTCGGGTCATGATCTCAGGGTCCTGGGATCGAGTCCCGCATCGGGCTCCTTGCTTAGTGGGGAGCCTGCTTCTCCCTCTGCCTGCCGCTCCCCCTGTTTGTGTGCTGTTAAATAAATCAAATCTACAACCAAATCTACAATCAAATCTAACCAAATCCAATCAAATAAAATAGCATTTGTTAACATTTCATACTTCCATAAGCAATTTTTAATGGTATTAACACAACCCTAGACTTACTTAGACAAGGTTTTAACAAGCTGAAGGGGAACAGGAATCACACGCTAACAAAATACTAAAAGAAATTTTATACAGAATTGTTCTTCCCTGATAATTCATGAACTCTCCAGGTCTTTAATCGATTAGAAATATTTTACTGTGTCTCTGAGTGTTACTGGTCAACCAGAAATGCTTTCAAGGAGCAGCGACCATGTTCTATTTTTGGTTTTTTGTTTGTTTTAACATTACCACCCATAGGCTACACATAGCCTGTCCAATTTAGCTGGGGAGTTGAGAGGAGAAAAAGGACAAGTCAGTACTCCGATTTTTAATTTGGGGAAGAAAAGATGCAGAGGCACTTAGCAACAGCCATAGATGCGGAAACAAAAAAGGTCAAGTCAAAGCCAGAATGACCTTGATGAAAAGCAAACTGCAGCCATGTGCAGCCTAGGCCTAAGGAAAGCAAGCAGAGCAAGAAGCCCAAACGTTCAAGGAAAAGAGAAGCCATGAGACCACAAGAACTCTGAAACACACATTCCTCAAATGTTCTGATGATTTTCTGATTTCCTTTTCCAGGTCCCATATAAGCCTGGAAGAATCATGATTCCCACTTTTGGATTTTCGGTAGATTCCCTCCACCCAATTCAATTCACCTTCTCTTGAACTTGCTTTCCACATCTACAGGAGCCTAACCAGAACACCGAGACAAATTTAAAGTCAAGAAAATGCTTGCCTTTCTTTAATCCAATAATCCTGATTCTTTAACCCAAGACATTTGCAAGGAAAAGCACATATAAAGATGTTCACAGCAACATTACACATAATACGAAAAACTGAGAGAGACATAAAACATCCAACATCAGAATGGGTTCAATTAGCAAATATCAACTCAATAAAATATTGCCATTAAAACTGTAAATACTTAAAACAAGATTTTTGTCAAATTCAATAAAGCTAAATAGTCAAAATCATAATTTTACTTGTATGACCAAGACATTTTATGTATAATAGGATATATCAAGATGATTTTTTAAAGAGTTGTGCCAGAATCATGGGTATAGTCTCACCTGCCTTACTATTTTAGTTTTATACTTTTTTGTTTAAAGAAATCCATAAAAATGTTTAATTCTTTGCTTATTTTAAAAAATGGCAGGGGCACCTGGGTGGCTCAGTCGTTAAGCGTCTGCCTTCGGCTCAGGTCATGATCCCAGGGTCCTGGGATCGAGCCCCACATTGGGCTCCCTGCTCAGCGGGAAGCCTGCTTCTCCCTCTCCCACTCCCACTGCTTGTGTTCCCTCTCTGTCAAATAAATAAATAAAATCTTAAAAAAATATAAAAAATAAAAATAAAAAATGGCAAATAAGTACTATAATATCAATCATAAACTAATAAAAAATAAAAATAATAAGAAACTTCACATTATATACAGAGGTAGAAGAGTAATATAAGGAGAGGGATGCCTGGGTGACTCAGTAAGTTGAGTGCCTCTTGGATTTGGCTCAGGTCATGATCTCAGGGTCATGAGATCAAGCAGCACAGGGCTCTGTGCTCAGCAGGGACTCTGCATGAGATCCTCTCCCTCTCTCTACCCTCCCTCAAGTGCGTGCACCCACACATTCTCTCTTTCAAATAAATAAATCTTAAAACAAAAAAAAGTAATTTAAGGACAGAAAAGAGCTAAAATTTCATTTCACTGGGAATGAAATCCAGAAAAATACAGAGAAGAGCAAAGGCAGGAAGAGATTTTAGGTGGGGGCAGGGGAAGACAATGGAAAAATAAAAGGAAGGGGTAGGAGAAGTTGAGACAAAGTTAATTTAGCTCAGGATGATAGGAATCAAGTTGCTAAAATTTTCTCAGTCCACAATATGCAACTCAATGTAATGTTTGTTGAATTGATAAAACATGGAGAGACAAGTAGCAACTCAGGTTTTGAGATGACAGCAAAATTCACCAACATTAATAATTTCTCCCCTATTATTCCCTTTGTAATATTAATGAACTTCGAACCTAATCATACCTTAAGCCTTAACAGATTCCAATCTGAATGTAATTAACAGCCAGTGGTGGACAAGTAAAGCAGGAATGAGATATCCATGGGATAATAAGAAATGGAGCTCAAACTATTCTCAAACCATATTCCATACCAGTGGCTTTAATATTTTTAGACTTAAATCCTTCAAAAAACTGATCAAAGACCAATCCACTTCCTCAAAACAAAAATGTAGGGACGCCTGGGTGGCTCAGTTTGGTTAAGCGTCTGCCTTCGGCTCAGGTCATGATCCCAAGGTTCTGGGATCGAGTCCCACATGGGGCTCCTTGCTCCGCGGGGAGCCTGCTTCCCCCTCCACCTGCCGCTCCCCCTGCTTGTGCTCTCTCTCTCTGACAAGTAAAATCTTAAAAAAAAAAAGTGTAACATGCTAAGGTGTACAGAAGGTTTCTGGACTCCCTAAAGGGTATACCTGAATCCCACATTTAAAATCCTGCTCTAGAAAAAGAGATGAGAGTTTTCATCCCAACTGTACCAATAAAGGACTTAAAAATTTTTTTAGAAAGTTAACAGAATGGAGAAACAATATATAAAATTCTGTTTCATCTGAGTATGTAGAATTCTGAGTTTCATCTGAGTATGTATTATGAATGCTAATCAAATAATTTTAAGATTCCACTTACTGGTCTTCTTATAACTTATTTTGTTCATGCAAAAATTGAGCTGCTTACTCAGTTAAATCTTGAAAACTTCTCAGAAGACCCAACAACCTTTTTATATTAATGATGTAAAACCTAAAATTTTAAATTATATAAAAATAAAATCTAGGAGCAATTATTACAATTTCAACCAAACCGCTTAATCAAAAAAGATAAAACTATATACATAATAATAGATTCACTGTTTATAACGGTAAAGCAATGAAATTATCTAAGTGTGGAACATCTACAGAAACATCGCACATTTAAACATCACACCATTTGGGATGCCTGGGTGGCACAGTCCATTGAGCATCAGACTCTTGTTTCTGCTCAGGTCATGATCTCGGGGTGGTGAGATCGAGCCCGGCTCCAAGCTCAGCTCAGAGTCTGCTTGAGACTCTCCCTCTCCCTCTGCCCCTCCCCCTAGCATTCTTGCCCTCTCTCTCTCTCAAACAAATCTTTTTTTAAAAATCACACCATTTAAAATAACTAAGACAGTGTAATGCAGCAAAATACAATAACAAAAAGCTAAAACTTATGTTGAGCACAATTATATACATATAGATATAACCTGAGATTATACAGAAAAATGAGAATCATTTTTTAGAGTGAGATCACAAGTATTTTTAATGTACAGATGACCCTTGAACAACACAGTTTTCAACTGTGTAGGTCCACTTACAAGCAATTTTTCAATACATAAACTTTCACTATCGATAAATATAACACAGTGCTGTAAATGTATTTTCTCTTCCTTATGATTATCTTAATATTTTCTTTTCTTCAGCTTACTTTACTGTAAGAATACAATATATAATCATATATTACATGAAATACGTTAACTGTTATCAGGAAGACTTCCAGTCAACAATAGGCTATTAGTAGTTAAAATCTGGGAGCAGTCAAGTTAAATGTGGATTTTCGACTGCCTCTAACGCCTGCATAACTGTTCAACTTTTTAAATTCTGCTACATTAAAACAGAAATTTAAATAACCATCCTGAATGCATATTACACTCTTAAAGGTTTAAGTAAACACAAATAAAAAGGAATTGGTTACATGTTCTAAGAAGGGAAAACTAAAACAATTTAATAAGTATACTATTGAACTTCAAGTAAAGATTTTAAATTCTACTTTCTTCCTACCATAGCATTTCAGTTACTCATTTCTGCCATCATTTTCTTTAAACTAAAAAGATTTAAAGCAAAGAGCATCCAAAACAACCCTAATTTTATCAATTCTTCTGTTGATAAGTTGATAAAATTGATAAAGTTATGTTAACTGGGATGACTCAAAGAACTATCAGGAAAAATATAACAAAATTTAGACTAAAATCCAAACTGAAAGTCAATTTTTTTCCACTGATGTACACCAAACATACTAGTAAACAGGCACATTTGTAAAAAAGCAATAGAGGGAAAGGTAGTTTTCAACCCAGGAATACTAAATTTCATAAAAGTTCCTATATAAATCAATACTGCCTGCACAACTAAATGAACACATCTTTAAAATATATAGAGACACACAGAGTAGCTTACAGGAGCTTTATTCAATATACAACATAGCTACAATTTTGTAAGTGGCTGTGAAGCCTAAACTGAAAGCTCTTATTACAGGTTCTTTGTAAAAATACTGTTCATAAGTAAAAAAGAGATCTATCTGTAACCTGATCGCACTGAATCTAAATAGTCTGCATTCCAAACATGCCACTACTCAGACCATGTTTCCCTTCCTTTAAATCCATGATAACATCTTACGTTTTTAAAATTCAAGTATAACAAACAAGTTAATCTTTTTATGAAAAATGGCTTATGGAAAGCACAGTGATAAAAAGTCTATTATTGGTGGACAAGTATCATTTAATCAGATTTCCATTCCACAACAGAAGTATCTATAATATTTTCTGAACTCTTCTTGCTAAAATGTAAGAGTAGGCATTGTGTTGGTGCTAACCTTTCCAATACAGTATGCATGTTACAGTCCAGATATATCCTAAGCCAAAATAAATTTTAAGACCAATGAATAGCAGTATAATAAAGCACTAAAATGAAATTGAGAGTCTTGACTTTTGGTCTCTATTCTGCCTTGGCTCCAGGGGTCTTTTCTTACAAAGCTCTTAAGGTCCAAAAAACCCACATGATCTTGGAATACCAAGCCAAAAAATTTAAGTGGCCCCAAGATGGTGGTGCCCACAGTGCCTGTAGCTAAAAGTAAATGCACACCCTCTCTGGTAGAATGCTCTCTCAAGCAAGGCTCCTCAAGATACCCAAAGACCGGGGCGCCTGGGTGGCTCAGTTGGTTAAGCGACTGCCTTCGGCTCAGGTCATGATCCTGGAGTCCCGGGATCGAGTCCCACATCAGGCTTCCTGCTCAGCAGGGAGTCTCCTGCCCCCCCGGCCCCCCCCCCCCCCCATCCCCCCTGTCTCCCATTGTCCCTCCCGAAAAAAAAAAAAATCTTAAAAAAAAAAAAAAAAAAAAAAATACCCAAAGACCGTCATCCAGATAGGAGTTCATAATCCAAAATGACAGAACACAAGATAAGCCACCATGAGCAACAGGCAACAAAAACAAAGTAAGGAATTAGATCCCTAAAAATTTAAGATACTGGAACCAATAGATTATAACATGCACACATAAATAAGAGGGAATTGGAAAAATAAGCAAAGAACTGAAACTATCAAAAGTAACTGGGTAGATATGAATCAACTAGAACATCTACAAATAAAAATATAATTAAAGTTTTAAATCCAACAGATACATAAAACATAGATACAAGGAAGCCAATTAAAATTACTATTTCACTAGGCCAAATTAAGTCAATGCAGACAGGGACACTTGGGTGGAACAACTAACAGGGACAAAGCAACTCTTAGGAGACTAACACACTCTTCATTTCTAGCTTGGAAGAGTCCATAAATGATAAAATCACTTGCCAAGATCAAGATTCATGTCTGGGAGTTTTAGATATGATTTTGAAGAATTTATAAAGCACAACCAGCTAGAGAAGATCAGCAGTCAATTGAGACAAAATCAGCAGTAAGAAGCTACCACAGGTTCTAAATCAAGAAACCAAAACGTCATTTTTCAAAAAAATTTCTATTTCACCTCCTCCCTACTATCAAATCTAAAAAACTTCGCCTTGTCCTTTGTATGAAATCTTCACTTATCCTTCAAATCCCAGTTCAAATCATACCTATGAAAATATCTTTTTAACTACAGTCTTCCACAATAGGCTGTCATTCATTCATACAGTTACTTAGCACCAATTTTATGTCAGCACTGTTTTCTAGGGTTTTCTGAATAAAAAAAAAAAGCCACAATCCCTGCCCTTTTATGGCCATCTAATTATACTAAAGGGAAGACAGGCCAGCAATTAATTTACAGTAAAGGAGACAGGAAAATACATGGCATATTCAAGCAAGAACAGTAAGGACAGTGTAATTCAAGTATAATAAACAAGATAAAAAGTAGAAGATGGAAGTTAAAGAGATCATTTGAAGGTGGCAGGGGCAGTGAAACAGATCATGTAGTTTCTTAAAGGCAACTGTAAGGACTATGGCTTGGACTCTGAGTAATATAGGAAACTTGTGGAAGGTTCTGAGTAGAAAAGGATGTAGGGGAAGCTGAAAACAGGGAAAACTGTTAAGAGATGAATGAAATAACCAAAGCAAGAGATGACTGATTAGAGCAAGTTGGTGGCATGGGGGCTATTAAGAAGTTGTCAAATTATATACACTCTGAAGGCAGAGACAAGATGATTTGCTGAGGACTAAAATGTGGGGTGTGAGAGAACAAGCAAAGACAAAGTCAACTCCAAAGATTTCAGACTACACCAAAAACAACAGAATTGCCCTTTACTGAGATGAGGGAAATGTGGAAAGGACATGATTGGGGTTGAAGATCAGGAGACAGGTTTTAAACAGGTGGAGATGTCCAGGAGACAGTTAAACAAAAGAGTGAGTGACAGGTGAGACATGCAAGCTGGAGATACAAATTTAGGAGTATTCAGCACATGAATTATACCTAAAGCCAATTAACGAAAATCAAGAGCATACTACCCTGGTGGCTAAATGTATAGTGTATGAAGGAGGAGAGATGGATCAAATTTATCAAATGGCGTTGGTAATAAAGTACAATGAAAACTACAAAGTGACTGTTGGATTTAGCAACACAGACAATCAGTGGTGATTTTGGCTAAAGCAGTAGAGTAGTTGTGATCAAAACCTGACTGAAATGAATCCAAAAGTGAGAAGGATGCCAGCAAGTGTGAACAACTCTTCGGAGGAGTTTCTACGAAGAGATGAGAAAAATGAAATGGAAGCTAGAAGGAAATATGAGCTTGAGAGTGTGATTTTTAAAAATAGAAGAAATTACAGCATTAGTTAATATGCTGACAAAGATGATGCAGTAGAAAGGGAAAAATTGATGATGCAGGAGAATGAAGGGCAACGTTTTCAAAGGGCAAGAATAGGATCTGGTGTACAAGTAGAGAGAGTGGCCTTAGGTGGAAGCACAAACTTCTGTAAAAACAGAAGGAAGAGTATATAGGAACCGACACAGGCAAGGAGGTAGATATGATATCGAAGTTTGTGAAAACTCTCTTCCTCAATGCTACCATTTTCTTAATGGTAAACAATTATTAGTCCAGAGTAAGGGTAAAAATGATGGTATTGGAGGTCCTATCGAACACACTATAATTATATTGTTAATTTTTTATTCTTTATAAATTGACTGTCCAGTTAAATTTAAAAATGTGAATGGAGAATGCAGGATGCTTTAGCAGTGTTGCACAAATTGATTTGCTGACTTTAAATGAATTCATGATCTTGCTGAGGAAGTTAAACACACAGTATCAATAAATCAGAGCATAAAAACCAAACCTGAGTCTCCATGTGGTTCTACTCTTCCAGCTCAAGTACCATTCCTACAGCTAGTCCCCCTTCTCCTAACTCTCCATGTACACAGTCACAGAATTCTATGACATAGGAGACAAGTCTAACAATTAAAGGGAGGCAGCAATATACTGCAGTGTGATACAGATAAAAGGACAATAATAGAACTCAAAATCTAAAACAGAACCAAATAGATAAATATTTAGTTTACTATATGTTATTTCAAGTCAATAAAGGAAAGGCTGGATCATTTACAACAAATGAAGACATCAAAGTTTTAAACATTAAGAAAATGTATAAAGTATAAAAAAAACAAGAAAAAAAAGACCTTATTTTGTAGAGTTGTACATGGTTAAAAGTTTACAAGTGTATTACATCTGTAGTAAGAATTTTTTAAAAACTTGATTCTACAAATCAGTAAGAAAAAGACACCAATGAGAAAAACCGAAGCCATTAGCCACTTCCTGAAACGGCCATCAAAATATAAAAACTCATCTAAATTTCCATTGTCTAGTCAGATGCTACACCAAAAGCATAATGGCCCCAGAGTTCACAGTAAAACTATAAATTTATCTTTTAGAATAAGAGGAAAAAAATTCAAAGATTTAACTAAAAGATAATCTAGTAAATGAAACAGGGTTGCCTGACATGGGAATTCCATTTACAACAGCTTTTCTAAAATTAACTTTATAGACTACACTGAAATCTCAAAGCTGTGGTGCAATTTCTCCTTTTAAACTGCAACACACAGTTATTTCTGTGACTTAGACCTTATTAACACACCTCTTATTTCAAGCAATACCCATTCTAAAGTACTGCTACTCCAATCTGAAACAAATCCAACTAATGCCAGAGATGAGTAATAAAATTTAATTTCTCCATTAGGTATCATGTCACAATATATGATGAAACTTCTATATTTTATTTAGCCAAACTTACTTCTTTTTCTTTAATACAAGAATAGATAAATCAGTTTGAACAGCTTCTTCAAGAAATTAAAAAGGATCTGCATAGCTGGTAGGTGCTGCAAGTTAAACCAGTATCTTTCAGACTTCTGCTTAACCATCAAGCCCAAACTAGTCCACTTTCTTAGGAAACAACATTGCATAACACCTCCATAGGGGGTAATCTGGTTAAAAGTTTATTCTGTAAAGAAATCTAACTTTTGATAAACGAATCAAAAACTTTAACACCAAAAGCACACTTTAAATACACAGTATTTCAAGTAGGTTCCACGCCCAGCATGGAACCCAATGCAGGGCTTGAACTCACAACCCCTTGAGCTGAGATCGAGAGTCACTCAACCAACTGAGCCACCCAGGCGCCCCTAAATACTCAGTATTTCAAATCAATACAGTTTCCAAAGACAAGAACATAAATCATCAAAACTGCTCAAAAATTAACATTAGGACATAAAATTCATATCAACAATTTTACTGTAAAACAGTTATACCATATACAGAAGACTTCCTTCCCCTACCATCTACAATCTTGACCTACCTTCACTTTTTCACAAGATTTTGGGGTTAGAAAACGCCATCTAGTTAGCCATTCAAAGACTGGACCCAGCTGAATGGTCAGTGAGTCTCTGAAAACCTGGGAGGAGCACTTCCCATAAGCCCCTTTTATGGCTTTAGAAAGCTGCTAGAACATTTTTCCTAGTTTTGATCCAAAATCTTATCTCCCTATAACTTCTTCCCATGGTCCTACTCCTGCCTAACCTCACCATATAGGTCATCCAATCCCACTACCAAAAAGTAGTTCTAGTAACTGATGTCTGGTATCAATTCAATTTACCAGTAAACAGAAAACCTACTTCAAAACCTGTCATCCCTTAGAAAAGCCTGACTAGAGTGTTAAAGTTGCACTTAAGAGTTATTTTATCAGCCTGTTATGTTCATCACTTTAGGTCACTCAACAATGAAACTACTAAAATGATAAAATGTTATATTTATTCTTGCCTATTCCCAGGAAAGACATAATACTAAAAAACATCATTTCACAAACCAAACATGAAATGCAAATGATGAGACAAGAATGTCAAATACTATCCAAAAAGACTGAGGGAACTATTGAAAAAGCTTCACTTAGGAAACAAGAACTTTTAAAACTTACCCAAGAACAGCCAAATAAACACAGAAGAAACAGACCAAATACATATGAAAACTTTAGTATATAATTGACGGGCCATTTCAAATCAATACACAGAAAATATAGGTTATTTAATAAGCAGTACTGACAAATCTGACAGCCATTTTCAGGGGAAACTAAGCCCCTACACCTCAATAATATATGGATCAAAGTTTTAAAGGATAAAAAGTTAAACCATGAAGAACTAGAAGACACAAGTGTGTATCTTTGCATTTTAAAATAATCCTGTTTGGGGGCGCCTGGGTGGCTCAGTCGTTAAGCATCTGCCTTCCGCTCCGGTCATGATCCCAGGGTCCTGGGATAGAGCCCCACATTGGGCTCCCTGCTCCGTGGGAAGCCTGCTTCTCCCTCTCCCACTCCCACCCCTGCTTGTGTTCCCTCTCTCACTGTGTCTCCCTCTGTCAAATAAATAAATAAAATCTTTATAAATACATAAACAAAAAAATTAATTAAATAATCCTGTTTTGAAAAAGGCTTTTCTGTGTCTCAAGTAAAACCAAGCACCATAAAGGAGGAGACTGAGAAATCGGACTAGAAAACATTAAAGATTTTTACAGCAAAAGTGACTAAATCCCAAAAAATGACCAAGGTCTGACTGCCTTCACTTACAAATACCACTTAAAATGTGAGAAAAAGATAAACCCAAAGGACATGTTTAGAAGGTTCTCAAGGGAAAAAAAGATATACAATAAATGTATTTTTTAAAAATGCAACCTCAGGGGCGCCTGGGTGGCTCAGTTGTTGGGCATCTGCCTTTGGCTCAGGTCATGATCCCAGGGTTCTGGGATCCAGCCCCACATACGGCTCCCTGCTCTGCGGGAAGCCTGCTTCTCCCTCTCCCACTCCCCTGCTTGCATTCCCTCTCTTGCTGTGTCTCTGTCAAATAAATAAATAAAACCTTTAAAAATAAATAAATATAAAAATAAAAATGCAACCTCAGTCACATTAAGGAAATGCAAATTTCTACTTAAGTTGGCAGGGCAGGAAAATGTGAAAATGAGGAATCACAAAGGGGTACAAGGAAATTTTGGAGGTGATGCATGTATGTTCATTATGATTGTAGTGGTTTCAGCAATGTACACGTCAAAATTTATCATATTGCAGACTTTAAATATTTGCAGTTTATTGTGTGTGTTATACCTTGATAAAGCTGCCTAAAAAAATTAGGCATGGGCCAGGAAGTACGAAAACCAGTATTCTCATTTAGTGTTAATTTGATTATAAATAGTGCAATCTCCTTAGAAATTTGGAAAAATCATACAGTATAAAAATAGTGAATACTCTTCGACAGAGAAAATTCCTTCTCTAGAAAAACTACTAGATATCCATATTCTATAGATAAAATCACACAAGTACGAAGATACACCCAAGAGTGTTCACTTAGCAATGTAACTCTGTAAAAACTAAAAAGAACTGTATGTCCAGCATTAGGGAAATGACTAAATAAGCCTGTAGTAGAGTTTCACATGTAATATGGTAAGATATTAAAAGAAATACTGTACATAAATCAAACACACAAAGTAAGTTGCAGAGTGGTATAGAGAGAAAATTACCTTTTACATGACAGAGTCATGCTCATACATGCTTAGAAAACTCCTAGGACACATCAGAAACCATTAACTCTATGGTAATTTCTGGGTACTTTTCTTGGTAACTTTTCGCTTTTTATCCTCCAGAATGTTTATATTTTCCCATCATGCACACATTACTTTTATAACATAATTTATGTTTTTAAATTATGAGTTAAATTATGACTTAAAAACCAAATTGAGGAATCCATGTCTAGCATTATGAGCAAAAACTCTTCCAATTAAATATAACAAAAATTGTTTTGCTCTAAAACAGGCAAGTCTTCTGGTACTCAAGGGAAATCCTAAGGAAGGGGGAAAATCAAATAGGAAATGAAAGTGTTAATGGCCATTTGAGGCAAAGACAGAAAACACTGAGCTGCAGTTGGGGAAGTGGAAGTGAGATAGGTATTAAAACTGAGACTTTCAAGGGTTCCACAGTCAGCAAAGGCTAAATTAAGAGGAAGAAATTCCCATATTTACACAAGGAAAAGAGAAAGCTTGTCCCACTTTTCCTACCATTCAAAAGCGAACAAAGTTCATAAAGATTTTATAACCATGGGTTGAGATTTGCATCCACAGTCTCTGCCAGCCCAGCACACTCCCACCCCTTCACAATCAAAAATAACACAGAAATGGTGCCAACGTCCTGAAATCCTCTGGAAAAAAATTCCTTCTACCCAGTCAAGCCTGCACAGTACAGTATTTACACTCCTGCTGAAGGTGAACTTACAAACAGGGATTATATCTCCAAGAATTCCAAAGAGAATAATGTAAGTATAAAAAAAAAAAAACTTTCATTTGGTAGAAGCATAAAAGAAATCACATATAAGAAAAAGAATTAAAAACTCCTAACAAAGACCACAAAGATTAGAAAGAACTGAAGAAATTGTGTGTGAGCATCCTTACATACATACACATACAGACACACAGACTTTTAAAACTAAATAGACTGATAATGGTAACTAAAGAATTATAAAACAGAAAGATCTGATCAAAACTGACAATGCAGCACAAACGAATACACTAGAGAAAACATGAAAGAAAAACTAATAGACACGAAGGAAAGAATGAGAAAAGGTCCAGAAGGTCAAACGGAAATTCAAGGAGAGAAAAGAACCAAGGAATGTAGTATCTGATGAGATAATAACTGAGAATTTTCAAAAACTATTGAAAGATAAGAACCTTCCAATTCTAGAAGGGCAATAAAATCTAAACAGAATAAACATATTAAATATAGACATAGGAAAACAATATAACAAAAGATGCAATGGTCTTAAATCTATAAAGAAATTAAATTAGACTTACATATTACTCAGCAACAGAAGCCAAAGAATAATGGATTAAAATCTTCATAGAAAAAATTACTATTAACACAAAATTCCAGATCCAGCTAAACAATGGAATATCTAGTTTTCAGAAGCAGAAAAAACTGTCAGCTATGTGTACAAACAAAACCAACTGCTAATGTTAGCAAACAATTAAAAATACTTGATGTGATATTTAATAATCCAAAATGTAGTTTTTAAAATGATCAATACTTCCTATCAGAATATGATTAAGAATATTACAAAACTCTTTCATTACATTAGGGATTACAGCTGACCTTTTTCCTAATAAACTTCCAGGGAGAAAATGCTAGCAAACAAGTTTCCCTTTCTGGCCCCTCAAAGTGTTCAGAGCTTCCAAATACAAAACCATATAAAATTAAAACAAAACTATACAGTATTTTACAACCAAGTGCACCAAACAGTAAAAGCCTGATTATTTTTTCTAAGACAATATAATCTATTCTTCAGTCTACATTTCAATTTCTATACTTCCACAGTCTGTATTTCAATTTTTTAATGTCACTCCACAAATTTCTACCTCTTCTGCTTAAGAGAAAGTAAAGATATAAAGTCTACACAAACAGCAAAATTGTGAATAGCAAAATCTTACACATATCCAAACTGCAAACATATAAACTGATGGAACTAAAAAAGGGCAAGGCAACTACTTATATGTTTTCATTTTCATATTTTTCTGGAACATCACTTACATAATTATTAACCTAAACTGAAGTTAAACAATCTTTAAAAAATTAAGAATATTTTCCCATTCCCATTCACTGAACTGAAGCAGCATTTGCTTTTACATTCACAATCTTATATAGTCACCTTTCTCTGAAATTGTGCCTTGAGAACTACAGTTTAAAAAAACATTCACTTAAGATTTCTACTTACTTACTACAAGGTTTACTTTATACTATTGAAAGTTTAACACATCAAATGAGTGACATTCCTACTGATCTGTGCGTTCTCTCCCACCTACTGTTTGTAAGCCCAACATGGTGCTCAACGCATAGCACTGTCAAACAGTAAATGACTAAAAGGCAACCAGCATAAATCTGGAAAGAAAAGGTTTACTTCATGACACAAATAATTTCAAAACATAAGTAACTTTATACAGGTAGTCCTTATGAGTCCCTCCCTTTGGATTTTCTTTCAAAATAAACCTTCATAAATATTATACACATTAATCCTGTGTTCACTAGTACTCTGAAAAACAAAAATCAAGGACCTTTTATGACAACATGGACTTCATTATAATGTTCTTGAAGCTACAAAGGAATATATAACAGAAAGTTAAAAATTAAAAAGTCCAGCTAAAACTACCATAAACTGGAAGTGCAACTTTTACATTTTAACAAATATTTAAACCTACAACAGCCAAAAAAAAGCCCAAGTTTTGTTTTTGGTTTTTGTTTTGTTTTGTTTTGCTGTTGATGCTATTCTTTTGACTCCCAATAAACAGCCTACACAAAAAACAGTGAGAAAAGTTACCTTACTAAGAACAATCTCCAAGAAAAAGTCAAGTCTCTGAGATTTCACCAACTGAATTTCCACACTCAAAGTTGCTTTATAAGTTATCTAGTTAACATAATCGAAGCTTTGAATACAGTGAACCTTCAAAATTGTGATTACCAAGACTTCCTTCCAGACAAGAGAAATATTTAAGAACTTCAAAGGTGATCAGATATCAGAAATCAGATATCAGAAATCTAAAATATAGCCACAAGAAAACAATCCCATTCATAATAGCACCAGAAACACTACTCAATAAACATAACCAGGAATTGAAAAATGTGTACACTGAAAGGTGTAAGACAATGAAAGAATTAAAAAAGATACAGATAAACGCAAAGATATCTATTGTTAAAATGTCCATACTGGGGGCGCCTGGGTGGCTCAGTAGGTTAGTTAAGTGTCTGCCTTCAGCTCAGGTCATGATCCTAAGGGTCCTGGGATCAAACTGCATAGGGCTCCTTGCTCAGTAGGGAGCCTGCTTTTCCCTCTCCCTCTGCCTGCTGCTCTCCCTGCTTGTGCGCACATGTGCGCACTCTCTCTCAAATAAATAAAATCTTTAAAAAATTTTTTAAAAAAAAGTCCATACTGCCCTAAGCCTTACAGCTATAGACTAAATGCAATCTCTATCAAAATTCTAATGGCACATCTTATAAAATAGAAAAAACAATCCTAAATTTCATATGGAACCACGAAAGACCCTAAATAGCCAAAGCAATCTTGAGAGAGAACAAAGCTGGAGGCATCATACTTCCTAATTCAAACTATACTCCAAAGCTACAGTAATCAAAACAGTGTGGTAGTAGAATAAAAACAGACACATGAAGCAATGGAACAGAATCAAGAGCCCAGATATGAGCTCACACATATCTGGTCACCTAATATTTGACAAGGGAGCTAAGAATATTCAATCGTGAAAAGATGGTCTCTTCAATAAATAGTGCAGAGAAAACTGGATATTCACATGTAAAAGAATGAAACTGAACCCCTATATTATAATACTCACAAAAATTAATTCAAAATGAATTAAAGATTTAAATGTAAAACTCCTAGAAAAAAACATAAGGACAAAGCTCCTTGACATTGGTGTTGACAGTGATATTTGGATAGGACACCAAAAGCACAAGCAACCAACGCAAAGACTACATCAAACTAAAAAACTTCTGCACAGCAAAAGAAACCATCAGCAAAATGAAAAAGCAACCTACAGAATGGGACAAAAATATCTGTAAACTACATATCAAGTAAGGGGTTAATATCCAAATTTTATAACAACTCAATAGCACAAAAAACAAAAAACAATGACAAAAAAAAAATTATTTAAAAAATGGGCAAAGGATCTGAATGGACATTTTTCCAAAGAAGATACAAATGGCCAACAGATACATGAAAAGGTGGCTCAATATCACTACTCATTAGGAAAATGAAAATCAAAACCACAATGGTGTATCACCTTACACCTGTCAGGATGGCTATTATCAAAAAGACCAGATAACAAATGCTGGCAAGGACATGAAAAGAATACTTGGTGCACTGTTGGTGGAAATGTAAATTGGTACAGCCACTGTGGAAAATATAGAGGTTCCTCTAACACTTCTGGGTGTATATCCAATGGAAATGAAATCACTACCTCAAAGAGATATCTACACTGCCATGTTCATTGCTGCTTTATTTACAATAGCCAAGATATGGAAACAACCTAAATGTCTGCTGACAGATGAATGGATAAAGAAAATGTACACACACACACACACACACACACACACAGAGGAATATTATTCAGCCATAAAACATAAGGAAATCCTACCATTTGCAACAACATGGATGGACCTTGAGGGCATTACGCTAAGTGAAATAAGGGAGACAAAGAAAGACAAATACTATTAACATCTCACCTATATGTGGAATCTTAAAAAAAAAAAAAAAAATCCAAACTCGAAGACACAGAAAGTAGACTGGTGTTTACAAAGAGAGGGCGGGAGAATTGGTGAAGATGGTCAAAGGGTAGAAGCTTCCAAGTTGGAGATCTAATATACAACATGGTGACTAGAGTTAACAATACTCTATTACATACTTGGAAGTTGCTAACACAGTAAATCTTAAAAGTTCTCACCACACACACACAAAAAAACTATATGAGGTGATGGATATGTTTACTAACCTTATTGTGGTAACCATTTGACAAAATATACATATATCCAATCATTACACTGAACATCTTAAATTTACATAACATGATGTCAATTACATCTCCATAATGCTGGAAAAAGTAAAATCTAGCCACAAGAAGAGACTCCTATCCTATGGCTATCCTGTTCTGTAGACTGTGCTTAGAAACCATGTTTACACAACAACCATGCAAAGATAGATACCGCCTTCAAAAGACAGTACACAGCTGCCACAATCCTACATTTCAAGATCCATGAAAGATTTGTTTTATTAGAAGATGCCTGAAGAGTTTAAAAAAAAAAAAAAAGTAAAAGCTGTCATGTACTGAAAATAGCAGGAAGTAGTGACACTAAAATTGGTAAATTCATTGTGGATAAATCCAGACAATATCACTAAAAAATTTACGTGTATAAAAAGTCATTCACTATAAACAAGTCATTCCAATACCCCTTTTTTTATACACAAAATGCTTACTAAATCAGGAAAACTCAATACACATTATAGAATGTCTGATTTTAGCAGAACAGTTGATAAAGTAGACAAGCTACCCTTGGAGACAAAATAGGTAAATACTGAACATGGCTGAATAGTAGTATAAATCAGTTAAACGTTAAAAGGTTAAATGATCATATCGCAAAGTTGCCAATTAATGGTTTAGAAAGTGTCTTAATCACGTTATCAAAAGAGTCTGTTCTTTGTCTGAACTTACTAACATTATAATCAATTTCTTGGATAATAAGACTTGCCAGTTTATAATGATGTGAACATAAGAATATCTCAAAAGAGGAAAACAAAGGATAAACCAACTAAATAATATTTCATAAAAGATTTTTAGGGATGCCTGGGTGGCTCAGTTGGTTAAGTGTCTGACTCTTGATTTCCGCTCAGGTCATGACTTCCGCTCAGGTCATGACCTCATTGTGGTGAGGATGGTCCAGCCGCCATCAGGCTCCATGCTCAGCAGGGGGCCTGCTTGAGATTCTCTCTCCCCCTCTGCACCCCTGCTGCCCCCCGCTCGCTTGCTCTCTCTCTAAAATAAATAAATCTTAATTTAAAAAAAAAAAGACTTTTTATCCTTTGCCACCAAATACTTTCAGTTCCTTTTCTAACAATGGTTTTTCTTTTTTTTTTTTTGGTATTAGTGATTGTTCACCTAAAACACACACAAAATATTTTATAATGAAATTTTAACATTATGATTTCAGCTAAAGACACACTCAAAAATTTATTCAACATAATGGTTTCCAGTTATATATAGGTATCCATGTACTACACACAACTGGATGAACCCAGAACATTTTGCTTTGTATACATATCAAGAGGAATGCAGAGCTATCATCTCCTACAATTCTTCAGTCTTTTCTGCCTGTGTTCTATTTCCACAGTTTAAAGGACTTCTGTTTGGCCTTTCTTCCCCCAAAGGTGCTTATCTGTGCCATAATTTGACTTTTAAGTGCAGATAAAATGCAAGATAACCCTTGTTAAGTGTCTGCCTTCGGCTCAGGTCATGATCTCAGGGTCCTGAGATCGAGCCCGGCACAGGGCTCCCTGCTCAGCGGGAAGCCTGCTTCTCCCTCTCCCTCTGCCTGTTGCTTGTGTTCCCTCTCTCGCGGTCTCTGTCAAATAGATAAATAAAATCTTAAAAAAAAAAAATGCAAGATAACCTTGAGCATCAAAAAGGCTGATATGAGTGAAGAAAATGGTACAAAAAGAATAAACTTTCCAAAGAGTAAACACCCCACCAACCACCACCACCATCACCAAGTTTTCTCTTCCACTTTTGGCAAGTACAATATACTTTTATCAATTACACTTTACATTCAAAGTATATTTATTTTCAAATTGTTTACATTTACATACACTCATCTTCATTGCTAAATTATTTTCTTATGTGTGAAGTTGGTCAGTTGCAATAGAAAACAGCATAATTTCCCATTAAAATTAATGGAGGGGCGCCTAGGTGGCTCAGTCGGTAAAGTGTCTACCTTCGGCTCAGGTCATGATCCTGGGTCCTGGGATCAAGTCCTGCAATAGGCTCTCTGCTCTCCCTCTCCCGCTCCTACTCTCCCCAGCTCTCCCTCTCCCCAACACCCCTCTCCGGCTCTGCCTCTGCCCACCACTTGTGCTCTCTCTCTCTCAAATAAAATCTTTTAAAAAAATTTTTTTTTAATTAATGGAAATACGTTTTCATGTAATGGCTTTTCACTTATTAGCAGCAGGGGTTTCAAGAATGAATTCAAGACATTAAAGGATACGTACATTTGATTCTGAGTTTGAGGCAACAAACAAGAGTTAAGACAGCAAGGGATACCAGTTCTACCTTGAAAAGAAAAAATTATAGAGCCTCAGACTAACAAAGGATACCTACACTCCAAAATAGACTAAAGCAGCATAGGACGAGTGATATCAACTAGCAGGAACAAGAATCACACACTTCAAGGCTTATGGATTTTAACTGATTGCAATCATAACAAATTAGCGTGATACTAAAATCAGATTTGTTCTATAGAGTTGAAAAACACCCAACAAGATTAAAAAAAGGCAGAGTTGCACAAAGGAAGAGAACAGATAACAGAACTAGAGCAGTCAGGATACTGTGAACTGAGCATCAAAAAAACAAATTAGGATCATAATAGGTAAAAATGAAGATGAAGACTTCCAATAAGGATGGTTCTATTCCAAACATTTAAAATGATAGATAAAACATAAAAAGAGATTAACAAAGATATGGCTGAACTCAAAACTAAAATACCTCTACCTGAGTCAGTAAAAATCCAAAACAGTAACCAATACCTAAATGCAGTATAGGAAAGAAAGAATGGAGAAGATGTCCAGATACTGGCTCTACAGCAGGCAAAAAGTCAGAAATTCAGCTCCTACAGGTAACAGCAACAGAACTGAACCAGATTCACTACTTGACACCAAGGGGTAGGAATGGGAATAGAATTTGCACAGGTTGTGGGGACAGGGAGGAGGAGGAGAAAGTGGGAAGGAGAGGAGAGGAGAGGAAGAGAAAGGAGATGAAAAATAATCAGGCTGCAAACCTATTACCTAGAGTTACAGCTTTATAAAAGCTCTGAACCTGGAAAGGAAAGAGGACAAAACATCTAGTCTTACAGCAAATTTTAAATTAACAACTCCTTAGTATCAAGTATGAAGCCAGTATTCACATCAATCCAACTGCTTTGTAAATATCTTTTCAGTTATTCTTTGTTGACTGATTCATTTATCATCTTCGTTTCTTTTTATTATTCAGTTTAGCATTCTTAGAATTTGGGGTTGGGGTTGGAAACCAGTTGGTCCTGTAGGGATTCCCAGTATGAATTCTGTTGATGGCATCTTCATAGTATTTAACAAGTTTTTTGTCCTTTTATTTCCTATAAATTGGTAAATTTAAAGGCTACATCAGGGGGCACTTGGGTGGCGCAGTTGGTTAAGCGACCGACTCTTGGCTTCAGCTCAAGTCCTCATCTCAGGGTCATGAGATCGAGCCCCGCATCAGGCTCTGTGCTCAGCGTGAGTCTGATTAACTCTCTCTCTCTCTCTCTGCTCCTTCTCTTCTCTGCTCTATCTCAAATAAATAGATCTTTAAAAAAAATAAAGGCTACATCAGATTCAGGATTATGACTTCTGTTAATGACTATGGCACAGATAGCGTGGCATACTTCTAAAAGTATGTATCTAATGTCCAGATGTCTCCCCCTTTGTAGTGACAATAGCAGCTACTGGTGATCTTTGCCTAGACATTATTAAGAGATACAAAATGGCGGTATTCTATTATTCTTTCTTGACTAGGTAAAATACATCTATAGAAATTTCTCTCCTGATCTACTTGGTTACCCTGAGACACAAATCATATGAGTAGGACAAATGTTTATTTTTCTTTATTCACTAGTTGTCAAAATAACAAACTGGTCCAATAGCAACTAATTAAAGGGTTTTTGTTTTTTTTTTTAATGTTTTAGTATCTTGAATTCACAGGTTAAACATGTGATTGGTCTCAATTCATTAATTACTATCTATTGATGTTCAAATTCCCCCCTTTTTGGCCAATGGGATATTATTCAGGATGGCTCCTGGGTTGTTTTGACACTACCCTCAGTTTTGGGCCTCTCTATTACTTCGGAAATGTTCTAGGCTGTGGCAAACAGACTCTAGAGTGGTCCCCTGGCCCCTGCCTCATGGTGTTCTCACCCTTGTGCAATCTCCTCCTATTAAGCATGAGTGAGACCTGTGACTTGCTTCTAATCAATAAAGTAGGGCAAAGGTGACAGGATCTAAGTGATTACATATACATGGTTACATTACCTAAGACTGTAACCCATGTTACTAGGACATGCTTTCTCTCCCTCAATGGCTTTGAAGAAGCAAGCTGCCATGTTGTAAGCTGCATATGGAGAGGGCCATATGGCAAGGAGGTAAGAACGGCGTCCTAGACAACAACCAGCAAGAAACTGAGGCTTTCACTTGAGCAACCTTCAAGGATCCGAAAGCTACCAACAACCACATGAACTTGTAAGCAGCTCTTCCCCCAGCTAAGCTTAAGATGGGGCCCCAGCCTTGGTCAACACGGTAATAGCAGCTCTGTTAAACACTGTAAACCCAGTTAAGCAGAGGACCCAGTTAAGCAAACTCCTGACCCACAGAAACCATAGTATAATAAATGTGTGTTGTTTTAAATGTGTGTTGTTTCTAACCTTGCAGTAATATTGTAACACAGAAATTAATCATTAATTTGTAGGTTCGTCTCATACAATTCCTGTCTTAGAAAATGCCCATTCTACGCACTAGTTTACTTTTATTGTGAAAGGTATTTAAAGACCACAGTATAGGCACCAGGAGTGTTTTTTTGCTACTGGGTTGATCATTGTTTCTAGGTCTTTTGGGCTAGAAAATGCGTACATTTTAAACAAGCTAAATTATGGCATGACTCATACAAATTTAGTACTATGGGATTTTTACTTAATTTCACTGACCTTAACACTACATCAGTTTTCAACAATGCTAAAAATCTCAGTTTTCAGTAATACCAACGTAATCATTCATTTCATTTAGCCCGCAATGCACACATTACTCAGTACTGGAATAACAATGTACACATTACTACCAAAATTATGATTATAATAGTTGAAGATTTGTTTTCCTTTTTTGCCATTCCTCCTCTGCTCTCTTCCTAGGGTATATTCTAATTGGGATATACAGTCAAGTTACCATGTTTTAAAGTCACGTGGCATAGGTCACTCTGGTGTCCACCAAGTGAATACAAGTAAAATTCAGTGGTTTCATTTTACTTTTGATTCTTAGGGATTTTTAAATTTTTGTTTAATAATTATGTAAAATATTTAAATGGCTCCAAAGTCAAGTCTTCACAAAAAGGAAAATTCAAAGCATAGATATACCCTGTGCTTTTCTACACTATGCTTCTCTCCCCCATAAGTAGCGATCATTTTTCAGACTTCATTCTACTTTTAATAAGAGCAATATATAGGGGCGCCTGGGTGGCTCAGTCGTTAAGCATCTGCCTTCGGCTCAGGTCATGATCCCAGGGTCCTGAGATCAAGCTTCACTCAGCGGGAAGCCTGCTTCTCCCTCTCCCACTCCCCCTGCTTGTGTTCCCTCCCTCGCTGTGTCTCTGTCAAATAAATAAAATCTTTAAAAAAATTAAATTAAAAAAAAAATAAGAGCAATATATATAATCATCTCCTTAGCACATGACTGCATATTAAAAACACCTATCCACTTTGTTTTTTGGGGGTTTTTTTTGTTTCTTTGTTTGTTTGTTTTTACTGTGTCTAGAGGCACCGTGGGCCTGGTAGAAACTAAATAACTTGAACGAGGGGCACAAGGGGTTAGCACTGATGGAAAAAAGTTTTAAAAAATCTCCACTCAAAATAAGCCTAACAAACCAAAAATGGAAGAAATGATGGGGGGGGCACTAATAAAAAAATTAATTAACACCAAATGATATTAGTTTTACAAAATAGTCTTCACAAAGATTTTTAAATTTGAACATGATGAAGATGTCAGAGAGGTAAGAGACTCCTTTTTTAAAGTAGCAAAAAGATTATAGAACAAAAACAGAAAGAACTGAAATAGACAGGTCTATATGAAAAAGCAACTCCAAATCTAAGAAATGAAAACTGTAGACTCAACAGACAAAATAAAGTCTGAGTAGAGTAGTATTGGTAAACTGCTACATAGTACTGAAATCTAGTATGAGGCATAGAAAAATAGAGAAAAAAACTGAAAAAACAATTAAGATACAAAGACCCCAACTTTCTCTTTCAAAAGAGAAATGAAAATAATAGAAGTCATATTTAAAGAGCTAAGAATTTTCCTAACTTGAAGATCAGATTCCTCACAGTGTATGTATTCTCTTAGTACTAGCTGGATACACAGAAGTTTGTCCACACAATGCACTGTGGTGAAATGGCAAAATATCAAGCACAAAGAGCTGCTACTTAAGGAAGTAATTAACCAGACTGCTTCACAACAAATGTCCTTAACTTAAGGAAACCACATGCAAACACTGGCATCACTAAAATGTTTACAGATCTCTTATAAAGTCACATGGGATGAATGGAGACTTCAAAGTTAGCTATACCTTAAACTTTATCCATACTTTAACATTCTTACATAATTATTTTCTTACGACTCTATAAAAGCAGGCTGTGGACAGTGCGTAAAAACTAGTAACTCGGGCGCCTGGGTGTCTCAGTCGTTAAGCGTCTGCCTTCGGCTCAGGTCATGATCCCAGAGTCCTGGGATCGAGCCCTCCATCGGGCTCCCTGCTTGGTGGGAAGCCTGCTTCTCCCTCTCCTACTCCCCCCGCTTGTGTTCCCTCTCTCTCTCTCTGTCAAATAAATAAAATCTTAAAAAAAAAAACTAGTAACTCAAAGACTTATTTCAAAGCATCTAGTAAATTCACACATTTTAGCCTTAAAAAACAAGCAAATACTAAGCAATAAAATTTTAGGGAAAAGAAAACAGTAGCATAAAAGAGAAAAAACAAAAGTCAATTACAGGCAAAGAATTGTGAAAGACAACATAAAAGAACACCTAAGAATATCTTTAGAACCTTGAAGTAGGGAAGGATTCCTTAAGACACAAAGTATAAATCGTAAAAGGAAAATACGGATAAATTCAATTAAATTAAAATTTTTAACTTTTACTAAGACAATATATAAGACAAACACACACAAAAAAAGAAGCCACAAAATGGGAGAAGACATTTGTGATACTAATCAGCAAAGAATATTCAGAACATATACAGAACTCCTCTTACTCAAAAAGAAAAACAACCCAACAGAAAAATAAACCACCATTCCAGAGAAAAGGGGATAAAATGGCCAGCACCATTAGAAAAGATGTTTCCTCTCAGAAAGCAGAAATGCAAACCTACAAGGTATCATTTCATTAGGGTATCTTACTTTAGTATTCACCATTTATCAAGTATAGGCAAGAATGTGAGCCATCACATGTATATATTAGTGAGGGGAATAAACTGGTACAACTACACTGCAAAACGTTTTGGCACTACCTAATAAAGCTGAAAATGCACCCCTCCTACAATTCAGCAATCCCACTCCTAGTGTGAACAGGAGCTCCAAAACAATATGCTCAAACTGCGAATCTCAGCTCATTAGTGGGTAGCAAAAATCAACTTAGTGGGTCTTAATCACTATTCTTATTTTTAATGAAATGGACTAGCACCACATAGGTATTTTTTTTTAACAAATTTTTTTTGTTATAGATGTGGCACATCTGATAATGTACTGAGTCTCATAATGTAAAATTTATTACGGTAAGTAGTAACAAAAATGTTTTTTAAAACACTATCCTGGAGATACTTATGTATGCAAGTGTACCAATAGACCTATGCAGGGTACAAACAGCATCATTTTTTATAATAGCAAAAGAAAAGTGGAAACAACCTAAATGCCTATGAACAGGTAATAAAGTGAAAAATATTCATACAACGAAATTCCATTCAGCAGTGAAAGTGAATGAATTAGAGCTATATATAACATGGTGAAAGAATATCAGGACCATAAAGCTGAGGGTAAAAAGTTGCAAATAAACTCATTTATAAAGTTAACTGTTAACTGTAATTTTAAGTTTAAATTGGATCCTTTGTAAAAGTGACTTAGTTCTTTTGTTCCTTTGGTGGTTGGGGGTGGGGGAGGGCCCAAAAAATTGCATTTAGTTTTAACCTGAACAAAGTCTTTCTGAACTTGAAATTTTTGGAGCACTTTTTAAGTAAAATACAGAAGGATCTCATTTATAAAGTTCAAAACAAAACAAAAAGTTCAAAAACAAACAGAAAAAAATATTTTAGGTATATAAATATATGTGGCAAAACTACAAGAAAAGCAAATATCATGGTTACTTCTGGCGGGGAAGAGCACATAAAGAAATTAAAAGTTAGGATAATGTTCTTGAACTGGGGATTAGGTACAAGGCTGTTCACTATATCCTTACTCTTTATCTTACATATATCTTATATACTATTTTTATGTACTTAATTTTAAAAGAAAAAAATTTTAAATAAAGTTGAATGAAAGGTACACAGATATTTGGTACAAGGGTATTTCTTTTATATTTAATCTTTAAATTGTACAGACACATTCTATATTCTCTTGTACACATGAATCATTCAGTATTTGCTTTATTTGAGAGAGAGAGAGCCCGCACAAGTAGGGGGAGTGGTAGGGAAGGGGGATAGAAAGAAGCAGACTCCTTGCTGAGCAGGGAGCCAGATACGGGGCTCAAAACCAGAACCCTGGGATCGTGACCTGAGCTGAAGGCAGACACTCAACTGACTGAACCACCCAGGAGCCCCTCAATATTTGTTTCAACTTTCAATAAAATAAAAAGATGACAAGTACAAAGAGGTAAATGTAAATTTAAAACTAACAAGCAAACAGGCATATACTTCCCCGCTTCTTAAATTTATACAATTATGACAGTGCTGAATACCTCTAGAAAGTTATACTTTGAAACAAATTCCGCCCCCCAAAAATAAAAGCAAATACTTCAAAATATAAAATAAGAAATTTCTAAAATCTTTACCAAAAATACCCAGGATTTTCTTGACCTAGCACAAAGCTACCTTAAGAAATCAGATAAAGTAACTCAAAGTAATAACTAAAACTCCTTACACAAAAAGTAGTGTTGTTATTTTAGGGGCACCTGGCTGGCTCAGTCGGTGAACTGACTGACTCTTTAATCTCGGGGTTGTGAGTTCAAGCCCCGCGTTGGGTGTAGAGATTACTAAATAAATAAATAAATAAATAAAATCTTTTTAAAAAGTAGTATGTTATTTTAAATGCTGCTGGGACATTTTGCTTAAATAAAACTGAAAGAGTATGGAATGTAATTATTCAATTCATGCCAGATAAATAATGCTAGACAAGCAGACAAGAATTCAGCCTTGCTCATTTTACATTTATTTTATATTTATAAAGTATTTCTTTCCTCCCCTACCCCTATCAGACAAGGTAAATGCATGGGTTATATTTTACATAATTCCAAGGCTATTCTTAAATGTGTATTTTACTTAAAAAGTGCTCCAAAAATTTCAAGTTCAGAAAGACTTTGTTCAGGTTAAAACTAAATGCAATTTTTGGGGCCCTCCCCCACCCCCAACCACCAAAGGAACAAAAGAACTAAGTCACTTTTACAAAGGATCCAATTTAAACTTAAAATTACAGTTAACATCTAGGTCAAACTGAAAGTGATTTAAGAAATTACTCCCATTCATCAGAACAGTGTACCAACCACAAGCATTATACACCAGAGTATCTGAAACTGTACCCAGAAATGAAGAGTACCAAATGATATGACAAGCTTGAGAAATTCGCATCACAGAAATCGTAACCGTCAGTCAACCTCAGAAATTGTTATGAAAACTGTAAAAAAATTATAGAGCAAATTTCAAATAAACATGACTTCCCAATAAACTAAGTAAGTACAGGTCAGAAGCAACATAAATGAATTCAACCTGTGTGTGGATATTAAAAATGTAAGGAAACATTTTAAATGTTCAGCAACATAGCATTCAGAACACTTGGGAGCTTTCAATGTACAGCTTAGCTTATTCAAGTTTATTTCAAAGACTAGATCTAAACACATGTAATCACTAAATTATGTACACATTTTACTCAGTACACTTACATTACTGATGAACAAAGTTAACTGGTACTATGCACAGATAAATTTTCGTGTATTTAATACACGAATTCCGAAATTTGTGTATTAAATAGCTTTCCATTCTGCTCCCAAGAGTAACCCTGAAACCCTTACTCTGGAAGTCTCGTTTTACATGGCATTTCATGTAAATCAACTAGCCTTGCTAACAGAGAAGACTGGCACAAATGATAAGCAGAAGGCTCAGTTGAGTCCTAATCATGTTCAGTTAAGCAACTCATTCATTCATTGAAATGAACACCACCTACCAGAGATACAGTTCAGTGGTAAACAAGACAAAGTTGCCACTTCATAGTGCTTATGTTCTTATAGGTGAGGCAGCTATCAAGCAATATAAAGAAGCATATACTATAATGATAGGTAGTAGTAACTGATCAATGAAGAAAAATAAGGCTAGGACAAAGAATAGAGTATTTTAGGCAGGGTGATAAGGGTTGGCCTTTCTGATATAGCCACTGAGCGATGCCTACAAGATCACATGGCAGTAACTCATAATACACATTCACAGGAACTGAAACTGAAAAAACTTCTTAAAATCTAGAATGATCATAGTCTACCTATTTTCTACATAAAACATTTTATAGCATTTGATTTTAAGTTGCTTTTACTATTTTCTCCACTCAAAAAATTGCAAGTTCTCAAATTTAAGTCACTGACGTTAAGAGCCAATCCTCTAACTCTGGGAGAAAAAAATCTGTATAACATTAATGTAGCTTTCTAACACCTAATAGAAAATTGCACACGGACAGTGCCTTATTTTTATTATTTTTTTTAAGTAATCTCTACACCCAACGTGGGGCTTGAACTCACGTCCCCAAGATCAAGAGTGGCACACTCCACCAACTGGGCCATCCAGGCACTCCTTTATTTATTTATTTGTTTGTTTATAGAAAGCATACTTAAAAAAACAGCTCAATGAGTGAGGATGGACTCTAGAGTCAGAATGCCTCAGTTCACATTCAGGTTCCTCCTCTTACTTGCTGCTCTTTGACAAATTATTTAACCTGTCTCCCTAGTTTCCACCAAATAGTACCTATCTCATAAAACTGTTTGAAAGGATTAAATATGGTACTGTACATAAAGTGTTTACAGAGACTTACAGCAAATAAGCACTCTAATAATTAGCTATCACTTATGTAGCAACTAGTAAGATAATACAAGCAAGGCAAATGAGCCTTAGGCAGGTTAAGGTTAAGTAAGATAGTTAAGTTCACACATACGGTAAGTGGTACTAACTAGCAAGACCAAACTTAAGCTCTTCAGAGTCCCTACCATGCTTTTTCTATTACACCATACATTATATAAAGTACTGAGAAAAAAGAAACTTGCATAAAATCTTTAAGTTATTAAAGTTTAAGACCTGTAGGTCTCCTAAGTGCTGACTTCCAGCTTATTACACCAGGCCAGACTGTTTCCCTGGCGACTTAAATGACTCAGGTGCAAAAATAAGTAATAACTGTCCCACATTTTCCAGTGAGAATGCAGCATAACATCAGGTCTCTTGATAGACAATTACTGAAAATCATGTAAGTTCTGATAACAACTATTCATAACTGTTACTAACCAGTCAAAATAAAGAAATGTGGATAAAGGACATTTTCCTCCAGTAATGGTAAGCAGCTAGGATCCTATAGCCCCCATGAAACCTATTCAATATGGAAGCTATCTTAAAGGACCTCTCTCACTGGAGTAAATGACATTTCTCCCCTTGGTAAAAATACATGGGCTAGTGTCTACAGAAAGCTAAATGTTTCTGGCAAGCAGTCTACTCTCCTATAGACTCATTTATTTCTATAAATTCATTAAACAGGAGAATAAAAACAGAAGCTATTATTTCTATAAAAACTAAGTTACATCCTTTGGAAGGCCTTAATGAATGAATGGAAAATCTAGAATGATTTTTAACTTGGAAAGTTTCCCAGTGCCTATATTTTCATTCCGTTTTAAAGAAACCAATACTAGAAACCATAGGCAATGCTTTTAGGGTATAATTTATAGAAAAGAGATCAGTAACTCCTACTCAAAGACAAGAGATTGATCCAAATAAAAAGACAGACAAAAATAAATGTTTTAAGTTAAAACAAAACACTTAAGGTACACAGATATTTGAGTTCTTGTTTTAACCAACTTTTTAAGTTACCTCACCAATGGTCCTAATCGCACAGGGAAGGTCCAGAAGATCTCCACAACACTCTAACATCACTACCTCCCAACAAGGGGTTCCCAAAGGCCTCCTGCAACTTTTCTTCTGTTCTCTGTTCCTAGGAAAGGAGCAAACTGAAAACTCCATATGTTCAAGAATGAGGTATCCATCACAGTAAGAAACTGCAGGATAAGGATTTAATTCACTTATAATGAACAGATATTTAATAAATCTTTATTGAATACCTGCCCGAGACCCTTAGGATCCATCAATAAACAAAACAGACAAAAAGTCCTGCCTAAACAGAGGTTACATTATAGTGTGTGTTGGGGGCAGAGAGGAGAGACAATGAACACAATCAACAAGGAAATTATATACTATGTTGGAAGGTGGCAAATGCCGTGGAGAAAACAGAGCAGGATACAAGACTCATTAAGTAGGGGAGTGCAGCTTTATGTTTTTCTTAAGATTCATTTATTTATTTATCTGAGAGAGAAAGGGAGCGGGAGAGAGGGAGAGAGAAGCTCGAGCGGACTCCCCAACTAAGCTTGGAGCCCACTAGAGGCGGCATCACCACCCTGAGATGAGGACCCGAGCCAAAACCAAGAGGTGAACTTTTTTTTAAAGATTTTATTTATTTGACAGCGAGATAGAGAGCACAAGTAGGCTGAGCAGCAGGCAGAGGGAAAGGGAGAAGCAGGCTCTCTGCTGAGCAGGGAGCCCGATGCGGGGCTTGATCCCAGGACCCAAGATCATGACCTGAGCCGAAGGCAGCCGCTTAACCGACTGAGCCACGCAGGTGCCCCAAGAGTCTTAACCGACTGAGCCACCCAGACGCCCCAAGGGAATGCAGCTTTAAATAAAGCAGTAAGACAGACCTTTTGAAAAACATTTGAAGGACAAAGATTTGAAGGAGACTAGAGAGTTGGCCATGCTGATATCTTAGGGAAAACGTGATCCAAGGAGGGACAACAGTCATTTAAAGGCCTTCAGACAGCAAGTGGGGCTGGAGAGAAATAAGCAGGGAGCAGAGTAGTAGCTAACTTGCAAGTTAAAGGAGAATGGGAAGAGTAGATTCTGTAAGGCACTGCAGGCCATAGGGACTTTGGCCTTTACTCTGCACAAGAGAAGTCATTTACAGTGTTTTGAGAAGTGATAGAATCTGTTTGCTGAGTTGAAAAAGACCACAGGGAGCTAGGGAAGAAGCAGGAAGGCCAGTCAGGAGGCTGATCGCAGAAATCTATGCTAAAGATAAAATGGCTTGGGCCCACCTAGCGAGCAATACAGGTGGTAAGAAGTGACTTGATTCTGGATATATTTCCAAGATAAGATAGAGCCAAGAATGCCAAGTGTAAAAGAAAAAGAGAGAAGTCAGGAATGACTCCAACTTTTCTTTTGCCTGAATGTTGGATGGAGCTGCCATCAAATGAGATGGAGCAGACTGCACCTGAGGCAGTTTTAAAGAGAAAAATGGAAGTTCACTATGACTACTTCACCTACAAGTGGAAATGCAGAACAGGTTGTATAGAGTACAGAAGGAAAGCCTGGGCTGGAGATATAAATATGGAAGCCATCAGCATATAGGTATTTATGACATTGGATGAGATCACCAGGGGAGTATAAAAAGAAAAGTGAACCAAGAACTGAGCATTTCTACTTCAAGAGTAGAGGATGAATCATAAGGCAGAAAGAGCAAAGCAATTAGTGAGGAGTGAAACCCAAAAAGCAATGTCCTGGAAGGAGGGGGGAGTATAAACAAATTAATTTAAATTCTACTTAGTATACAAATCACTTTGTTGAAACCAGATTTAAGTTGAAAGTTCTTAATCCACTTGTAGTAGTTAAGGTGATATGTAAAATATTAAATCACAACATTTTCAAAAGGAGTGGAACAGTTCTTAAATTCCTAGGAATACTCTATCTCCCACTGGAGTCTCTACTAAAACTAGTCATTTTGCCTATTTTATCTTTTGAACATTAAAGCCTAAACTATGGGCGGGGGCGGGGGGGGGGGGGGACCTAAATGGTTTGCACTCCTCTTTCTTTCAAACACCAAAAAATATTTAAACAGCAAGTGAACAGCCTAGCATGCAAACAATTATAAATTGTCATTACTTTTCTTTTTCTAGAGCTCAGATACAGCAGGTTAAGTTAATCAAACTCCTCAGTTCATAGTACTTAAGATTTTTCCCGTTTAATTCTGTTTATAGAAAAAGTAGCTTATACTCTTATCTAAACCAATGTTTTCCCTTTGATTTGCACATAAACTACATTTTTAAGATCAGAACATCCAAAATCATGTTCACAAAAACTGAAAGAGAAAGCAATAAAACCCAACTCTATTTATGCATAAGAGTAATCAATGTTATTTATAAAGAACCAGTTACTTGCTTCTAACCTCTAAGTATACTCTGGATTTACCTTCAAAATAATTAAAAACATAAACAGTACAAGAACAAGCAGCTTATAAGATGTTATCCTCAAATATTTAAATGTTCCTGCAAAGCATGATCTCTCTACATTTCTTTATTACATATTAGAGGTCAGATCCCTAAAAAACCCAAAATCTTCCCTGGAAACATTAAATTTACTAACAATTTAAATTTTTACAAAGTATTATGAGATCTTTTAGATTAAAATTTTCTTTGCTATACAAAAATTATAATAAACATTCAATTAAAAATACATCTTCCATAACTTTTCAAGTAAAATTCAATTTTTACTTCAATAACAGTAACAATCTAACATGAGTCATTTAGAAGTTAAGCCTCAAAAAAAGCCTTCACTTCTTAGGCCCTTTAGAAAAGCCATATTGACTTCTATTTAACATCTAATTATTAAAATGTTTTCCCTACTGAAAGTAGATTAAGGCCTACAAACTGGAAGGAGACTTGGGGTGAGACCCAAGAAAACACTTGCATCATCAAGCAGAAGAGACACTGATGCTAAGGGATGATACAGAAAAAACTAAATTGGGAACAAAATCATAAATTCATGGTTCTCCACAAAAAAATGTTGACTCTGAGTCATCAAGAAAAGGTTAAATAATACTCGATATCCTTTATAACTTTAAAGTGCTTAATACATTTAAGGGGTGCCTGGGTGGCTCAGTCGTTAGGCGTCTGCCTTCGGCTCAGGTCATGATCCCAGGGTCCTGGGATCGAGCCCCACATCGGGCTCGCTGCTCGGCGGGAAGCCTGCTTCTCCTTCTCCCACTCCCCCTGCTTGTGTTCCCTCTCTCGCTGTGCCTCTCTCTGTCAAATAAATAAATAAAATATTTAAAAAAAAAAAAAAAAGTGCTTAATACATTTAAGAAAATTTTTCATTAGGCTTTCTTATATTTTAAGTTTCAGTATGAGTCTCAGAAAGGTAAACAGAACACCTCATTCTCCAAGCATACCTGACAGATAACTGTTATGACTGCTCATGCTGCAAAATTAGAAAAGTCATTTCTAATTCAATGTTACAGAGGGGAATGAATTTTTCTTAGAACCTACCAACAATAAGCCCAGCTTTTTCTTGTTAGACCCTAAGCTAAAGGTAGAGGGGGGCAGCTTGTTTATCAGAGAACACAGTAAATATGAAAGTCTATATAGCAATGCCCGTCCACCCCAAATACAAATCAACTCCAGAGTACTCAATGTTGTTCTTGGGAAGATCATCCCAGTCTTGTTAGCAACCGTTTTAGCCAAGCTGGAGACAGTGTTGCCAGCTGCCGGCTAGGCGAGGTAGAGAGAACAAGTGCAACCTAATTTAGCAAGAACTCAAACTTTAAATCAATTCCTACGCAATTCAAAGTGTTTCGTACACACCAAGGTATTTATCTATAGCAGGGTACGGGTGTCTAAAATTTTCAGGACTTTCCACAAAGCATCTCAAAAAACCTCACAACTTTAAACAGGTAGCTCTTTGGGCAGTGCAAATTCACACGTCTGCTAAGGAATCCTTCTCTGATACAGGCCCAAATACGAATTTCGATTCCTCCTTCCTCCCGGGAGAAGGAATGGCTAAAATTAAACAGCCCGCTCTTTAACCTCATCAAGCTGCAGCTGGACGAGGTTAGGATGCCGCTCCCCGCGTGGGAAGCTGCCCGTCTCCCGTGCACACATGCTCCTTCACGACAAACGTGCGGGGCTGCACATCCCACACCAGGTGTCTGATTACCGAACGACTTTTCTAGGCTGCCGGTTTGGTTTTCGGCCGAGCTCCCCAACGCCAAAAATCTCATTGTTGGGAACCGAAGGGGGGAGGGGGAATCACTAAGGAAGACACACCCCTCGGGGAGAGGAAGGGATAACTTCCCCCGTCTCGAGGGCGGTCCACACATTTTTCCAAACTCCCCTCACGCCGCTTTCCCAGCCCCAACCGCCCCCCACCGCGACCCGGGGACACGCACACGGCGGTAGGAGGGGGCACTGGGAAGGGGGCCAGCGCCGGTTCCCTAAGTATCCGGAGGGACAGCGAGAACTGAAATTCCAGCATGGCGTAAGCATGGCCCAGCTCCGGCCCAGGGACGCCGCCGGAGACGGGCTCCCTCTGTCCATCGGCCGAGGAGGCGGTAATCCGCCTTCCTCCTGGGGGCCCTCAGGCCCAGCTAAAAATAGGCGCCTCGGTCACCCCAGGGCCCTCTCCGGCCAACCTCGCACCGGGAGACGTCCCCAGGGAACTACCCGGCCGCGCTCGCAGGCGTCGCGGCGAAGCCCGGGTCGGGCCCTGGGCGGCGCGGCGAGGCCAAGCCGCCCCTCGGAGCCCGCCCGCCGTGACGGCCCGGCTCAGGCGGGAGCCCCGCCGTGGCGACCCGGCGCCCGAGGCCTAGCCGGCGGGCGGCGACAAGCAGCGGGCGGTGTCCGGGCCCCGGGGCCGCGCCCCCCGTCCGGCGCGGCCCTCCCTCCCGCCCTGGGACACCGTGACTGGCACAGTCCTCCCCCCCCCGCGGTCCCCGCGGCCGGCCCGGCGCAGGCTGCTCACCCTTATCCAGCGCAGCCGGGGAAGGAGACCGGGAAGACGCGGCGGCACGGGCACTACAGCCCGGGCCGCCCGCTCCGAGGCGCCGCCGCCGCCGCCGCAGTTGCTCAGGTGCCGTCGCGCCGCCCGGCAGGAAACGGGCGGCTTCGGGGCGGGGCGGCCCCCGGCACGTCCCGGCGTCTGGGCCGGCGGTGCCCGGGGACCGGCCCCTTAAAGGGACAGGCGCCCGCCGCCTCGGCTCCCCCGCGCGCGGGTCCTCGGGCTCCGGTAAGCCCCAGCGTGGGGCTGGCTCGGGATTCCGGGGCTTTCCTCTCGAGGCAACGTCCCGCAGCTAGATGGGAGGTGGGAGGTGGGAGCACAGGGTTTGGCGGCTCAGCGGAATTCCCTTCATTCATTAGCCCTGCTCTCGTTCTCTCTCCCTCTCCCTCCTTTCCCCAAAGCTGGTTTCGTCTTGCGTGGCCCTCCCACTGAAGAACCACCTGGCCCCCCACACTGGATGATTTTTTTTTTTTTTAAACCTTAACCAAATGGTACTCGATTTCACCCTGTCTGTCCCAAATTTCTTCCCAGAAAACACTGGAAAACGAAATCTTCCGCTCCTCTGTCTCCAGAGTTTCTCTGAATTCTCCTTCGGGTAACCCCAGCTTCAAGCGGAGAGAGAAATTTAAAACCGACCCAAACAAATTGTGTGCAAATATTATGAAGCTGTTGTGTCTGACAGCTGGTGGCCATTCATTAAGCCGGAGTAAATAACAAGAAGCTGCAGCGGAAAGGAGAGGTTGGCCCGAATCCCTGCTTATTAGTTTGCTCTTTGCTGAGAGGATAGCAGCGATCTTCCCTAGTCTACTGGCAAAGGAGATGTGCTGATTATCATTACTTATTGCTCATCAGTCTCTTGCAAAATGCCAGGCACTGCCCAGAACACACACAAACACCCCAATCTCTCTTGAAACGTTATGGGAACTCAAAATGATTTAAACGCTTTTAGAGTGTGGACCGAGATAAATAAAATTAAGGACTCTTCACTAACTCCTCCCCCTACATCCTGACCAAGAGGGAATAGGAGCAATCTTTAAAGAATGAACATCAGAACAGTTCCTACACCAACAGAGAATTTCCTGTATATGGGCTGGCTAAAAAACGCACTGTACATTTGAATTCTAGTTATTTTTGCCTAAGCTTTCTAGAGCACCTCCAAAATACAAATGAAAAATGAACAAGTATGTGTTAGCCTGAGATGTTGAGAATTCTGCCAGTCTCCAGCCACTATATCCTCCAAAGATGCATTCTGTCTTATTTTAACTCCAGAAGTGTCCTCTTTTTCCTTTTTCAGTAGGGTAACTCAGTCTCTCAGCTGCTCCAATGCCCCCAAAGCAATCTATCTCTAAACCACTGGCTGTCTCCTGAGTGTGTGCCAAAGGATCCAGCTTTATTGAAGAGTGAAGCCATTAGACCCAATACAAAGGGGGAAGTGCATCATTTGTATAATGCAGTTTAAGGACTCTTGATTAGGTTACAAACAGCCACCTAATTCCCTCTGGTTAGTACTAAAGCACGTTTTAGGCTAGAATAAAAATTTCTATAATTTTCCTGACTTCAGTAAAACCTCAGTGTCATTTTAGAGAGAGTAATATTTAAGTACATTTGTACATAAAACAGTAAGTGGAGTTTGGGGACATGTTTACCCTAAATATACTAAGTTTTACAGTCAGAGCATGCTAATTTTTGTGTTCTACAGTTTGAAACAAAGAAGCATAAATGTATCAGCTATTTCGATTTTTCTGGGTGATTGAACTTTGACTTTTTAAAAGGAAAGTGGTTAGTTGCTTCATTTTTATAAGCTTCCTATTTATTCACATCTTAACGAAAAGACTAACTAGAATTGTTATTCATGGTAAGCCCTATTAGGAATTAAGACCTGTCCTCTAAGTTTTGAAATATAGTGTGGTATAATTAACTATAACTAACGCGTATAATTAACCTAAAATATAATTAATCTTGGTTGCTGCTTACTACCTTCCAAAGCTACTGAGACAGCAACTAACCTGCTAAAAAGGATTAGCATCTGAGGTATCTCTAACTGTAACAACTAAGAAATTAAATTTGATTGAAAATTGTTAAGTGTAACACTATTACTTAAAGAGTACTCATCTTTTTTTTAATTTAACAAAGTGCAACTTACTGGAGCGTGTCTTCCAATAATAATTCTCTCTGTTCTGAATTTTGGAAAAGTTTTAAAGACAGTACACATCTCTCCAGCGCAGAGAGAGAAAGCTGGCTATTCCTGTTTTGGCTAGGGAAGATTTCCCAGAAGTGGTGAGTTATGTAGAGATCTGAGTAATATGTGAATAACAGATTACATCTCCTACTCCACCAGATCAGGGATGGCAGAGATGAAAGTATAATGAAGCGATTTACAGAACTAAAACTAAAGGGCAGATTCCAGGTATACCTTCTCCTCCCAAGTAATGAAAAGTGTAAGTACATAGGAACATCTGCAGCTGCAGATCTACAAGTAATCAGCTATTCCAACGAAGTATCTGGCACATAACTGTGCTTATTCGAAATCTGCATTGTACCTCTTTGACATGTAGTCGCTTCAAGCATATGGTATTCAAGTGCTTTCGTGACAAATTATTGCCACTCTTTGCATGGAGAGGTAGGGTCTGTGTCCCCTACTCTTGAACCTGGGCAGGATCTGTGACTGCTGTGACCAATAGGATATGTTAGAAGTAAATATCCCAAGTTCTGGGCCCAGGCTCTAAGAGACAGGCCGCTCCACTTCCTGTCCCTTGGAACAATTGATCTTAGAGCCTTGAGCTACTATGTGAGAAGTCCAACTGTCTTGCTAGAGAGACCATGTGGGGAGGTCCTGAGACTACATGGGAAGGAAGAGAGACCCACCTGGACCTAGCTTTCTAACTGTACCTACCACTGTGCCAAATATATGAATGAAGGCTTCTAGAACCCCAGATAGCACCAAGTGGCCTTACTTAATGCCACATGAAGGAGAAGAATCCACCCAGCCAAGGCCCAATTGAATTTCTGACCCCATATAATTTTTATGATTTTTAAGTGGTTTGTTAATCAATAATAGATAAGCAGAACAATCTTCCTTCCACTTCTAAATAGCTGCAAGAAATATTAGAGTCTCATATAAGCAGAAGGGAGTTCCGACTTTACCCATATAACCCCAAGACTTCACTGGGGACTTTCGAGGGAAACTTGGGCAGGAATGGGTAGTGACGTAAAGCTACTTTGTAGCATTATTTAATGTTAAAACCACTTTCATGTCTCGCATCTTCAAAGGCTTGTCCAGTGATTGAAAACTGGTGGATTAAATGAGGAAAGACGAACCAGTATTGATTGTGCCTATGCACTGTGAAGGTATTTAATGTACACTAGTTCACACAATTACCAAAACCACCCTATAATATAGTACAAGGCTTACACTGAGTAACTAACTCAAGGACACAGAACTCAAAAACCAGCACCTAAACCCAGACTCCAATTCTCATGCATGTCCCACTGCACTATATTAACTCCCAAGGTATAAACCCTTAGATACACAAACGTTTAAAACATAAGTTTTCATTTATATATAGGTTTCACTTACTCATGATATCTTTTCTGTCATTAGCATAAATAATGAGCACACATATAACATTCAACTAAATCAGCAATATGAAAATGGCTACCAGCCACCATCCTGTAAACTCTAACAGAATTCAGTATTGAAATGGAAAAAGAAAAGTCTCTTCAATAAATCGTGCTGGGAAAATTGGACAGCCACATGCCGAAGAATGAAACTGGACCATTCTCTTACACCATGCACAAAGATAAACTCAAAATGGATCAAAGACCTAAATGTGAGACAGGAATCCATCAAAATCTTAGAGGAGAACATAGGCAGCAACCTCTTCGGCCTCAGCCACAGCAACTTCTTGCTAGACACGTCTCCAAAGGCAAAGGAAACAAAAGCAAAAATGAACTATTGGGACTTCATCAAGATAAAATCTTCTGCACCGCAAAATAGTCAACAAAACTAAAAGGCAACATACAGAATGGGAGAAGATATTTGCAAATGACATTATCAGGTAAAGGGCTAGTATTCAAGATCTACAAAGAACTTATCCAACTCAACACCCAAAAAAAAAATAATCCAGTCAAAAAATGGGCAGAAGACACAGACATTTCTCCAAAGAAGACATACAAATGGCCAACAGACACATGAAAAATGCTCAACATCACTTGTCATCGGGGAAATTCAAATCAAAACCACACCAGTCAGAATGGCTAAAATTAACAAGACAGGAAACAACAAATGTGGGCAAGGATGTGACGAAAGGGGAGCCCTCTTACACTGTTGGTGGGAATGCAAGCTGGTACAGCCACTCTGGAAAACAGTATAGAGGTCCCTCAAGAAGTTAAAAATAGAGCTACCCTACAACCTAGCAATTGCACTACTGGGTATTTACCCCAAAGATACAGATGTAGTGAAACGAAGGGGCACCTGCACCCCAATGTATATAACAGCAGTGTCCACGATAGCCAAACTATGGAAGGAGACGATATGTCCGTGGACAGAAGAATGGATAAAGAAGATGTGGTATATATATATACAATGGAATATTACTCAACCATCAGAAAAGATGAATATTTAACATTTACATCGACATGGGTAGAACTGGAGGGTATTATGCTAAGCAAAATAAATCAATTGGAGAAAGACAATTATCATATGGTTTCACTCATATGTGGAATATAAGAAACAGTGCAGAGGACCATAAGGAAAGGGAGGGAAAACTGAATGGGAAGAAATCAGAGAGGGAGACAAACCATGAGACTCTTAACTATGGGAAACAAACTGAGGGTTGCTGAAGAGGAGTTGGGTGGGGAAATGGGATAATTGGGTAATGGGCATTAAGGAGAACATATGATATGATGAGCACTGGATGTTATACGCAACTGATGAATTGTTGAACACTACATCTGAAACCAGTGATGGACCATGTGTTGGCTAATTGAATTTAAATTTTAAAAAAAGAAAGAAAAAAGAATTCAGTATTGAAAAATGTACACTGTGTCCAAGTATATGTAGTAACTGGAAGAAACAACCTTTAAATTTAAAGCCTCTTTAATTCTTTTTTTTTTAAAGATTTTATTTATTTATTTGACAGAGAGAGAGAGAGAGAGAGGGAACACAAACAGGGGGAGTGGGAGAGGGAGAAGCAGGCTTCCCACTGAGCAGGGAGCCCGATGTGGGGCTCGATCCCAGGATCCTGGGATCCTGACCTGAGCCTAAGGCAGACGCTTGACGACTGAGCCACCCAGGCGCCCCAACCTCTTTAATTGTTGATTCCATGATTTTATATACTTCCTTATAAGAATTTTTGTCAAATATTGAATTTGCAGTCACAGAACCTGGTTTTGCTCTCTAGCTGTGTGACTTAGGACAAGTCACTTCACCTCTCAGAGTTTTCATTTCCTCCCTGATTACAGAGGATAAGAGTACTTAGCTCTAAGAGTTAGTGTGAGAATTAAATGAGATCATGTGGGTTGTTTTTTTTTTAAGTAATCTCTACACCCAACTTGGGTCTTGAACTCACGACCCCAAGATCAAGAGTCACATGCTCTACTGACCAAGCCAGCCAGGTGCACTGAGATCATGTATTTTTAAATATTTTGAAACACAATAATAATATAACTATTATTATAGACTAACCACCTTATGACAGGTTCTTACTCAATATAAATATTAAATAAGGTATTGTTTAAATTATATCTGAATTATAACTGTGGTATCATGTACTTTTTATATACTGCTTATAATTGCTAAATCTAACAACAGTTGAGTGAGATGTAATTATGCCCATTTTATGGTTGAGAAAGTAGGCTCAGAAAGTCAAGTAACCTGCCTAGGCCAAATGGCTATTAGTGGCAAAGCTGAATCTGAAACTCCCAAATCCAAGTTTCTTCCACTCTACCCTTGACATGCCAACAGGCTAGTGGATAAATTGCTTTTGCTTGTACAGCATAAAAAAAAGAGAGCTGACATCTCTCCTGTCACCTCAGGCCAAACCACTCCTACCCCTACCAGATAGGTAGAAATCATTCTTATCTCTAAAAACATTACATAAAATTCAACATCCTTCCTCAAACAGCTACTTCAGTGTTAAAATGTTTAGTGTCCCCTGCCCCCCCCGCCACTGTGTAATCTTTCTGTTAGTCTAACCTCCATCTTGGACACCTTTTTAATTACACATTCATTGTTAAAATACACTTGGCAAAGAAAAATAAATAAATAGAAAGAAATGAAAAAAAAAATTATTACCTATAGACCTACCTCAAGAGGTAACATTTTTAAATTTCTTCCGTTTTTAAAAATCTGTGCACATTTTTATCATAAGTATGATTGTAAATGCCAAATGAAGTAACATGCAAAAATTTTAGGTAATGTCCTGTTTTTTATCATCTATTTTTTCTGACTTTAACTCAGGAAGTTGGCAGGACTGCTACATATTAAAGAGACAGAACAAAGAAATGTGATAAAGTTATCCTTGATTGGATCATCATGCAAAAAATATTATTGAAAGACATTTGGGGTACAATTTGGGGTTATCTGAATATGGAGTGAGTATTGGATAATATTAGAGGACTATTGTTAATTTTCTCATGTGTAACAATATATGTGGTTGCAATAAGTAACTATGTCTGATCCCTTTCCAGAAACACCTGTTGAAGTATTTAGGTGAAAAATCATGATGTCTATAACATACTTTCAAATGATTCCCCAAAACTATATATGGATAAAGGAAATATGAGAAAATGTCAACAACTGTTGAGTCTAAGAGGTAGGCATGCAGGTGTACACTACACTGTTTTTCAACTTTTCTGTGTGTTTGCAATTTTTCCTCAATAAAATGCTGAAGAAAAAAATCCAAAAGAAACATATGGTTGTTACAGAAAATTTGCAGAAAACAGAAAAATGTAAGGACAAAAATCAGTGTGGTTTTAAACCTTTTCTTGTACCTTCTTTGATGGTCTCATTTCTTTATAAGTACTTGAGTTTAGGAAAATCACCCTCACAATGTTCTCCTTTCTCTAATCCAGTTACTACACGGTCTTACTTTCCAGTTCTTGCCTCATTTTTGGGGTCCTCTCTTAACATTTTCATGGCACTCTTTAATAGTGGATGCTACATTTTTATTAATCAGAGACCTAAATAATGCTCAGGGTCGAAGAAGATTAATTCTTCATTCTTGAGTCTTCACAGGACAGGTGTCATTTGTTTAGTAGGTTAGATCTGTTCATTAGTATTAGCTATCCAATAAGGCCTAAAGAAAAAAATGTGGTCAACATGCAGGCTGCTTAGTGTCACATAAAAACAAAACAAAATAAAACTCTCTTTCACACTATTGCCTACAAGCTTCATTCTAACCAGCCATGCTGCAGGGATGAACCATGGCCTAAGGAGTCAGGCAAGAGAACATGGATATTTCAGCATAAACCATCACCACTACTGCCCAAATAATTCTTAAGAGTGTGACCTGGGGAGGGCAGATCAAATCAAACCAAATCAGCAATATTTGCAACATGCACAGCATCACATTAGATTTTTAAATGTAAAATGTGCATCTAAAAAATTGTGTCCTCCAGGGGCACCTGGGTGGCACACTCAGTTAAGTGTCCAAGTGTCCAGTGCTCAGGGGGGAGAGGCAGAGGGAAAGGGGGAAGCAGACTCCTCACTGAGCAGGAAGCACAATGCGGGACTCAATCCCAGGACCCCGGGATCATGACCTGAGCCGAAGGCAGACGCTTAACCGACTGAGCCACTCGGGTACCCTTGTTTTGGAAATTTTGTATTTATGAGACAAAGAAAACATATTGTAAACTCCATTACAAATCATCATTCTGTGATGGCTGTAGAATAATTCCTCTGGATACGTACTCTCATAACACAGAACTCTGGATGTCAGCCCTCCTAGCCTCCTCAGGGACCTCACTTAATCAGGATTACCCTTTCTGTCTGTATCTTCACTCTTTCCCTCTCTGTCAGCCATTCATGCATCAGGGCTCTCTCCACTCAAATGGAGGGAGAAGAGGAGTTCCTTCAAACTCTAGACCACCCCATCTACCCCATCCCTTGCAAAGCCAGGTTTTTGATTGGTTGGTTGATTGCTTGGTTAAGAAGCAACTTACTTGACTGTATTCTCACTACCCATTCACTTATTCCTCATACTACCGTAAACTCCTCCTGCAACCACAGCTGGATTCTGAAACACTTGTCATCAATGATCTCTCCACTGCTAACCCCTCTTTGTCACTTGACACCACTGATTACTTCTGGAAATGCTTCTCTTTCCTTGACTAGAGGGACCATAACTACATGGTTCTTCTGTCTTCTCTTCTCCTTCTCTGTAGCCTGAAGCTCCTTCTCAGTCTCCTCTTGAGTTTCTCTTCTCTGTCACTTTTGTGTTGGTGTCCCTCAGGGTTCCAGCCTTGTCCCTTTATTCTCTCACTTTGCAGTTCCTCCCTTGTCTTATATTATAATCTGTGTTCCCAAGCGAGGGCCAAGTTGGTGCATTTTTGCAACCCCTACCACTAAGGAAAAGGCAACTGTATTAGTCCACATTCTCCAGAGAAATAGAACCAATAGGTTATAATATATATTGAGAGAGAGAAAGAGAGAGAGATTTATCTTAAGGAACTGGTGATTCCTTAACTCATGTGATTCTGGAAACTGGCAAATCCAAAATCTTACAGGTGGGCAGGTAGGATGGAGACTCAGAGAAGAGCCAATGTTGCAGTTCAAGTCCCAAGGCAGTCTACTGGCAGAATTTCTTTTCTTCCAGGGAGGTCAGGCTTTCTCTAGTAAGACCTTCAACTGATTAGGTGAGGCTCACCACATTAGGAAGGATAATCAGCTTTACCCTAAATCTCCTGATTTGTATGTTAATTCCATCTAAAAACTATTTTCATAGAATCATCTAGAATAATATTTGACCAAATATTTGGATACTGTGGCTTAGTCAAGTTGATACCCAAAAGTAACCATCATGGGTATCTTTGGACTCTGAGGGCAATAGATACCACATTTGGGTCTGCTACTCTAACTAATTTACTGAGTGATTTAGTTTGCTAACTTCGAGTGGGGCCCAGAACAAGAAAGAACTCTGTCCAGGGCTTTTGTGTCCTATCATAATTTGAAACTTATGACTCAGCAGATTCAATAATGCTGGGGGTATCCACAGGAGATGAGAAAACTGTATATGGCGTCCGGCAAGTCTCAGTAGAAGAATCAGAGTGCAGACATCTAGGTTTGGGGATATATTGAATGCTACTGTGCCCTAATCGAGTTCAAGTACCCAACCATGAAACTATACCAAGTGACCAGGTGACCTGAGCTGCCCATTATAAATGATGTAATCCAACCCATCAACCCATTTTGGGTGTGGGAAAGGATGTTCATCATCAAAAAGATATGGCTTATGTAAGATCTAGCTTGAGCAGGTTCTGAAAGCACAAATGAGTTACACAAACATGCTATCTACACCGGAGCCACTTCTCCTTCACTCACACCTATGGTCTCATACGAAATTCCACTTGATCAAGGAAGCAAAAATTTGAGCCTGGTTTAGAGATGCAACTACACAATATGTGGGCACCAGCTGAAAGTCAACTGCTGCAGAATCATAATCCCATTCAAGGGTGGCCCTGAAAGACAATAGGGAGGATAAATCTTCCCAGTGGGCAGAAAGTCAAGCCATCCATTTGGTGTTCACTTTGCCTGAAAGGAGAGATGCTTATATATTTAGGTCTACACAGATTCATGGGCTGGAGGTTAGTGACCTAGAAGGTGCAAGATTGAAGAACTGAGAACAAGGAGTTTTGGGAAAGAATCATGTGGATATGTCCACTTAATAATCGACATAGAATGTAAGGACATTTCTTTTCCATGTGAATGCTCATCTAGGGTATAAGATTGCAATTCTCTATAATCAGGGGAGCAAGAAGAGCCAGTATGGGTATGCCAACCTCTTCCCTTGGTCACCCTGCAATTTATTAAATGAGCTCGTGAATAAAACAGCCATAGTAAGCAGGGATGGAGGTTATGCAAGGGTTCAAGCATGTGGACTTCTCACCGAGACTAATCTAGCTACCACCACTGCTAAGTGCCCAGCCTACCACCCAGCAGAAAACTACACTGAACCCTGGTACACAGCACCACACCATGGGTGGAACAGCAGCCGTCAGATAGCAGGTTGATTTTTACTAAACACCTTCCATCATGAAGGGAGCAGTGACTGGCCCTCACTGGAATAGACACTCATTCTAGATGGGGATTTACCTCCCCTGCAGGCAATGCTTCTGCCATCACCACCATCTGTGTATTTACTGAATGCCTATTCACTGTCACAGAATCCCACACAATATTGTACTGACAAAAGAACTCATTTCACAGCAAAAAGAGTGAGGCAATGGGCTAAGACCCAAGGGATTTGCTAGAAGTGGCTAACATTATAGAATCGTTGGAATGGCTATCAAAGACCCTGTTTTGGTGACAAATGAGAGACAAAGACAATGCCTTGCAACATGAGGGTGCTCTTCTACAAAGTGCAGTATATGCTCCAAATCAGCTGCCAAGATGTATGGCTCCTTTTTTTTTTTTTTTTTTTTACCCCACAGATTATATAGGTGCAGAAACCAAGGGGAAGACAGGAGAGTAGCCTTTCTTGTTATTAGACCTCATCATCTACTTAACAGTTTTGCTTCTGCTCTCGTCAGGTTTAGAGGTCTTAGTTCCCAAAGGGGGAAGGTTTCTCCCAGGAGACATACCATGGTTCAGTTTGAACTGAAAATTGAGGTTTCCATCAGGCCATTTTGTGTTTTCTCAAGCCACTGAACAAGAGGAGGGATATACTCTACTGACTGTGTGATGGATCTGTACCAAGGGTATCTGGCCTCTTCTTAGTTCTCTTACAACTGCTGTAACCAGCTTGTACAAAATAGCCTGAGGTTTTCTCAACTTTATCAAAGTCTCCCATTCCAGAAAACTCTGCAGTCCTAGACAAACTGGGGCAGTTGGTTACCCAAATAACTTGCTTGAGACATTGTAGGCATTCAGTAAAATTGCTTTAGGGTGGATCTTGTTTATATCAGACTAAATCCATCACTACCCTCCCAAAATAGATTTTTTTTTTTTAAATAGGCTCTGTACCCAGCATGGAGCCCAATGTGGGGCTTGAACTCATGGCCCTGAGATCAAGACCTGAGCTGAGATCAAGAGTTGGACACTTAACTGAGTCACCCAGGTGCCCCCAAAATATATCTTTAATGACACCCAAACTTATTTTGCATCCTAGGGAGAAATGTTTGATGGTAACATTGGCTTGCCCCTTCTTTCGCTCACTTCTCACAATTATCTTCAGTGGCTTACATGCCTTTGAGGACAGAGATATGCTTTCTTGGCAAGTTGAAGAGAAAGCCTTGGAAGTCACATGCTTCAGCTCAGTTATGCTCTTCACTCATATTTTCCCATGTTTTCTAGGGCATGGATGTTATCTTTTTTGGTGAATTCTCATAAATCCAATTTTTTCAGCACTAGGGAAAATTTATGTTAGATATGGAAGAAACCATAGAAATCATCTCATCCAAACCCAGCATTTCATGTTCATTTACAACACTGTTATTTAAACTTCTTTATTTTTGTTTTAGTTTATGATTTGTCATGTTCACAAAGCATTCATTTCCTTAAGTGACCAAAAATTATACTTGTACATTTAATCCAGTGAGTAATTTATTTTTTTGCATGTAAAATGATTGTGAGCTCTGACTTTCAAAACCTAGAAAAAGCTCAGTGTTCTTTAGCATCTCATCAAAAATCACTACTCAATGAGGGTTTGTTGACGAGGGACCCTGGTCTTCTAAGGATTGCACATCGGTCTCATTTTCTATTGTGTCTGGGTAATGACATCAGTGATTGTCAAAAGATCTGTTTGCAGATGGACTTGGCTTATAGCACCAATCACAGAGTAGAACTCAAGATTAAGATGGATTTCATTCAGGTCAGCAATAACTAAGGTAAAACAATACCCTCCCACAAAACCTCCATTGGTGCTACTCTCCACCAAATAATGGGGTAAACAGATTATTAGTTTTGTGTTATGTTCTTATGAATCAGTTTTAATATTCCAATGACAACAATAAAGAAGAGCAGAATTTGCAGGAACGACAAACTGAATTTAAACAATGACCAAGAAATATTCATCATGCTTAGAAACTCATGCAAGGGTTTATCAGAGTCCACTTGCTATGATATTACCCGGAAAGGAGATTCCGACTGTCAGCTAAAAGCCACAGAAAAGGATTTTTTTAAACCATATTTTTCCTTCTTTGACTTTAAAATTCATTGTTTTATTACTTTATTTCCTCATTTTGAGTGCATTGGGACTGTTATGGGAGATCTGAATTCCCGCTGGTGTGGGAAATTGAAAAAAACCAAGATGACAGGAGTAGGAGGGTCAACAGCACCAAACTCCTTTCAGCTCCTAGCCTGACAGTAGAGGATACAATGTCAAGATTAGTAAAAAGCCCAGATCCAAGCATTAAGAATGCCCCACTAAGAAGTTCTATAAATACTTTTGTCAAAAGTTATTTAATACTGGGAAAAGAGAAATCATGGATATCTCTGAAAGAAAAAAAACGTTTTGGGTGCTTGGGTGGCTCAGTGGGTTAAGCGTCTGCCTTCGGCTCAGGTCATGATCCCAGGGTCCTGGGATCAAGTCCTGCATCAGGCTCTCTGCTCAGGGGGGAGTCTGCTTCTCCCTCTGCCCCTCTCCCCACTCATGTGCACGCTCTCTCACTCACTCACTCACTTTCTCTCTCTTAAGTAAATAAATAATATCTTTAAAAAAAAAAAGAAAAGAAAGTTTTGATTAAAAGGAGTTCAAATCAGCAGCTGAAGCCTTACACAACAGCTTCTGGTTTGAATGATCTGTCAACTCTTTCCTCGTTTCTTCTCATAAATCCTGTAGTTACTCTGGTCTCATCAAGCTGTAGGAGGGTACTGTGAGAGGCAAACAATTCTGAAAGGGCTCCAGAGCAGAGACCAAATCTAGGATAGAGCTGTAAGATCCTTTATTTAGAAGTCAGGAAGACTTAGGTCAGTGCCTCATAGATCCTGCAGACAGAGAGAAAGGCGTCTAAGGATTTTAAGAGTATTCTTGCAGACTTTCTCTGTTTCAGCAACGGGGCTTCTAAGAAGAATCTAAGGCCATTATCCCACAGCAGTTTTACAGGGAGTCCAAGACAGAGGAAAGCTTATTCCAAAGAGAATTGTGAGTCTGACGTCTATATGATGGAATGGATTATAAATTGACACTCAGGAACTCCACAAGGTTTTTAAATTATATCAGCATGATCTGAAAAAGACAGACATACAGCACCTGCATGCTTTTACCAGCATTTCTCAAAATGTAGTCCACAAATTACTTGTGATCCACATCAGACCTGATCTGAATGGAGGTGGGGGGGGGTTTGCATATCTGGCAATCAGTATTTTTAATAGGTAATACTATGGATGTTAAAGTTCGATATCCACCTCAAACAGACCTATTTACTCATTCTTAAATATATTGTTCCTTGTAGCACTGCCTTCCATTCTCTCGTGTAGGAACATTGCTGCCTTCCATTCCTCACATAATATCCATAGTTTAAATTTTGTGCATTCTGTCCTTTCAGTAAATGGTAGTGGATCAATTGGACAAGGAGAATGTGATGCCTCTTTCACATTAGACACACAAAAATTAATTTGAAATGGATTGTAGCCCTAAATATGAAAAGTAAAATAATGTTTTTAGAGGAAAACGTAGGAGAATATCTTCATAAACTTGAGGTATAAAATATAAGAGAAAAAAGTACAAAACAAAAGAATAAAAATTATACTTAATTAAAATTAAGACCTCTTAGTCAAAAAAACACCATTAAAAGAATGAAATGCAGAGTAGAACTGGGAGAAAAATCTGCAATACATATATCCAACAAAGTACTGGTATCCGGAATAGGTAAAGAATCCCTACAACTCTAAGAGAAAAAGACAGATCTATCTTAATAAGCTTAATAAGCTTATCTATTTTATTATAGCTATTGATGGATGTGAAGTGGTATCTCCTTGTAGTTTTGATTTGCACTTCCCTAATAATTACTGATGTTAAGCATCTTTTTTTTTCTTTAAGTAAGCTCTACACCCAACTTGGGGTTTGAACTCATGACCCTGAGATCAAGAGTTGCATACTTTACCCACAGAGCCAGCCAGGAGCCCTGGGCACCTTTTTATATACCTGTTGGCCATTTGGATATCTTCTTTGGAGAAATGTCTGTTTAAGGTCTTTGTCCATTTTTAATGTAGTTTATTCATGTTTTTTTACTTTTGAGTTCTATGGTCAGAAGCCTTAATATTTTAAACACGTTTGTACTAAAAAAAAAAAAAAGTTTGCACTACCCTAAGAGATCTACAGAGTCAATGCTATCCCAATCAAAATTCAATGACATTTTTTACTGAAATAGAGAAAATAATCCTAAAATTCATAGGGAACCACAAAAGACCCAAAATAGCCAAAGCAATCTTGAGAAAGAAGAACAAAGATGAAGTTATTAATACTTCCTGATTTCAGGGTGCCTGGGTGGCTCAGTCAATTAAGCAGCTATCTTCAGCTCAGATCATGATCTCAAGGGTCCTGGGATGGAGCCCCTCGTCAGGCTCCCTGCTCAGCAGGGAGTCTGTTTATCCCTCTCTCTCTGCTCCTTCCCCTGCTTGTGCGCGGTCTCTCTCTCTGTCTCTCAAATAAATAAATAAAATCTTAAAAAAAAAAAACCTTCCTGATTTCAAAACATATTACAAGGCTACAGTAATTAAAACAGTATAGTACTAGCATAAAGACAGACATATAGACCAATGGAGTGGAATAGAAAGCCCAAAAACAAACCCACACACATATGATCAGATAATCTTTGACAACAATGCTGAGAATACACAAGAGAGAAAAGACAACCTTTTCAATAAATGGTTCTGAGAAAATTGGACATCCATATGCAAAAAAATGAAATTGGATCCCTACTTTACAGCATACACAAAAATCAACTCAAAATGGGTTAAAGACTTTGGGGCGCCTGGGTGTCTCAGTCAGTTAAGCGTCCAACTCTTGATTTTGGCTCAGGTCATGATCTCAGGGTCATGAGATCAAGCTCCATGTTGGGCTCCACACTGGGCGTGGATTCTGCTTGAGATTCTCCCTTTCCCTCTGCCCCTCTTCCCCACTCCCACAGACTCTCCCCCCAAAAAGGGGGGGATTAAAGACTTAAATTTAAGACTGAAAACTTCTAGAAAACTTCTAGAAAAAAGTAAAGGGGAAAAGCTCCTTGATGTTGGTCTTGGTAATGACTTCTTGGATATCATACCAAAAGCATAGGCAACAAAAGCAGAAATAGATAAGTGGGACTACATCAAACTGAAAAGCTTCAGCACAGCAAAGGAAGCAGTCAATAGACTAAAAAGGCAACCTACAGAATGGGAGAAAATATTGCAAACCATGTATCTGAAAGGGTTTTTTTTTTTTTTTAAGATTTTATTTATTTGAAAGAGAGAGAGAGAATGAGAGAGAGAGAGAGAGCACGAGCATGGAGGAGTGGCAGGCAGAGGGAAAAGCAGAATTCCTGCTGAGCAGGCAGCCCGATGCAGAGCTCGATCCCAAGACCCCGGGGTCATGACCTGAGCTGAAGGCAGATGCTTAACTGAGCCACCCAGGCACCCCGAAAGGGGGTTAATTTTTAAACACCCATTTTAAGTCTCATTTGAGGACTTAATGAAAAGTCACAGACACATGAAGTGTCTTCTCCTTATAAGTGGTGCAAGTCTCCATAACAACATGGAGCCCACACAGCATGGACCCAACATTACACTGACTGCTCAGGGTGATCATGTTCCTGCTGGGTGGAGTCACCCACTACCCGGGGCACCCAGATCTCTGACCTGGGCTGAGATGCAAGAGGTAGGACCACAATGGGGAAGGGGAAAAATAACAGAGGGAGCCCTTGACTGGTGCATGAAAAAAAGGGAACCGACCATACTTTGCTCTTGTGCACAAGCACCTCAGTGCATTCTAGAACTGCCATGCCAAAAATTAAACAGAAGCCTTTGTTTGGAGATTGGCTCAGACGTGCCCTTTAGATCTCAGCTCGAAGGCTCTTCTGCCTGTTCCTGCCTCAGAAGTCTCATAGTGCATGGCCCTGGGTGCATCGCCCTGCATCATGGTTTTTGTTGTTGTTGTTGTTTTTATCATACTGAAGAATGATGCTGAACAACGATACTACCCAAAAGTGTGAGTGTGGTTGGAAAGATTAATGAGAGGTTTGTATTTTGATTTGTGGCTTTGGTCACTGCTTGCCTCTCAAGCTGCCTGTTTCGATTCAAATTAAGCAGCGCTTCTCGGACGATGTGTGCCAGCAAGCTGTACGTGCAGTTGCCGCCCTCCATCCATCACGGCACGACTTACCCCACTCCAAGTTCCAGGTCAGCATTTCCTGATTGCATTCCTCGTCCCCGTCACGCTTCTAGCTGCCCTACTTCTAGCCATTCACCACGCAGCAGTTGTTGCTGTTAGCTGACGCTTTCACATGACCAGTCCTGCGGAGCGGGCCAGATGGGAATGCCAGTGGGCTGCTGCCAGCCGGATGTTGCCTGGGATTTGTTAGTGATCCTAAGTATCAGAGAGAAACGTCCCTAGCAAAATCTGTGTTGAAGCAAATGAAACACCCGAGGACATCGAAGGCCTACCTCCTTCTCTCCAAAGTTAGAATGGGCTGCAGTATGGACTAGAACTCAAGCAGATAGGCTTTTGAGTCACACTACGGAGGTGGGCCACAAACTTGAGCAGGTCCTTTAGTTCTGCTTAGTTACCTTAGTCTTGGGGTCATTGCAAGAACAGTTAATTTATGTAAAGCGATTAGAACAACGCCTGTCACATTAAGAATCCTGTAAGTGTTTGCTATTGCTATTTTTCTGCTCACTCTGCTTAGTCTGCTTAGGTTGACAACTTCAGATCATTTATTTATTCCTTCAATCAATATTTACTGAGTACCTATGATGTTCCAGGTACTGTGGACAGTGATCCATTTCCTTTGTGGTAAGCCTCAGTGTGATCATCTGGAAACCCCTTTGCACTCACAGCTGTGCAACTATGGGAACAATAAGACCTCAGAGAAGAAACTGCTGACCGGTTTGCCTCGGCAGACAAATCCCTAGGCAGCTTCTCGATTCCCATGCTCCCAGAATAGCCTAGGAAGAACAGAGGCAGACAGAGAACATGGAAGACACAGCATTGACTTGAACAGATGCTCTCCTCCTCCCCCCCAACTCCCTATTCACCCAGAAACTCTGACATATTCTCAAGCAGGGGAGGAGGTTGGAGAGAGGACAGGGGTAGATGAAGAGTAGGTGTAGAGGAGTCCTACAAACAGCTAAGGTTATCTTTCTAGCCGATATGGCAAGATGAAGGTGCAAAATAGAATTAAATGGATTTAGAGAAAAGTACTACAGTAAAGCATATGAAATTGCTGATATTTGACAATTTTTAACTTATGAAACATCAGTTTCATATGGTTCACCCTGGAAAAGGTGCAACATTTCTTGTGCTTCCTGAGTTTATATAACAGTCATATCTGCCACACCTGTTTTAAATTATCTTAGAAACGCTCAGGTATAAGAAATCATCATCATGAGAATTGAGCCTCACATTGAAACATGAAGACAAATTTTGGTCACCCGTGTTGGAAATTTGATGAATGAGCTCACAGAAGCCCAGATAACAATTGACATGTGGAAGTCTTATTTATTCTACTCAATAAACCAATATCAACTGATTGGATTTCTTTCTTTAGTTCACTTTCTAACTGGATCCTAGTAATACTCCTTCACAAAATGGGCTTATTAAAAAGCTCAGGAAGATTTGGGGTCTCTAGAACTTCTCAGGGACCAGGTTAAATGGTGGGCTGTATTCCTTACCAACTTCTTTATCCTTATTAAATCTTTATGTATATTCTCATCTGGTTGGACCCAGAGTTAAGATTACATATTTTTTAGAGGGTGGCCCCCTGTATCACCAAGATTAGAAACCTTCCATCTAAACTGAACACTAAAACATGTTTCACACATTTTAAAAACAGGTTTACTCAGGCAGTGTGCCGGGAGGTTCCATGGATCTGTCTTTTGCTTCAACAGTGTTTGGATGGAACAACCCAGGGATGCCTCCTCTACCAACCTCTGACCAACCTCCGACTTTTCCTCCAGTCACAACCTTGGGAGCCATCTTCTCGGCCAACCTCTGCCTCTGGGACCAGCCAACACCCTATTTTGAGCTTAGCGCCTTATTATGGATCAGCCCTGAGCTCCCAGATTCATCAGAATGATTCCACCCAGGTGGAGGCCGCCGTCAACCACCTGGTCAACATGCATCTGCGGGCCTCCTACACCTACGTCTCTCTGGTCTCCTGTTTTTATGGTGAAGATGTGGCTCTGGAGGACGTGGGCTCCTTCTTTCTCAAGCTGGCTGAGGGGAAGCTTGAGGGTGCTGAACATCTCTTGAAGATGCCAAACCAGTGCGGCAGCCTCGTCCTTGTCCAGAAACCTTCCCAAGATGAGTGGGGTAAAGCCCTGGATGCCATAGAAGCCACCCTGGTTCTGGAGAAGAACCGGAACCAGGCCCTTCTGGATCTGCATGCCCTGGGTTCTGCCCTCGCAGACCCCCATCTCTGCGACTTCCTGGAGAACCACTTCCTAGATGAGGCGGTGAAGCACATCAAGAAGATGGGGACCACCTGACTCACCTCCGCAGCCTAGCTGCCCCCAGGCTGGGCTGGGTGAGGATCTCATCCAAAGATTCACCCTCAAGCACAACCCTGAAGCCCAGCAGCCTTTGAGGGGCCCCTCTGGCAAACCCTGGCGCCAGGGCTTCTGCTTGAGTCTCTCCCTGCAGCCACGAGGCAGCTTTTTAACCACTCTGGAGCCCTCTCCCAAGCCATGCACCAAATGGAAACAATAAAGTTTTTTGCAGGAAAAAAAAAAACAAAACAAACAGGTACACTCAATGTCCTAGCAAATTCTCCATCTAGAAATTTACTTGAAGAATATAATTAAAGATATACACAAAGATTTAGGTTTAAAGGTTGTATTAGTAAGAGAACAACTGGCACACTCAAACTAGGATAATTCACGTGGGGTTCATTTACAAAGAAATGGAGGAGTTGTAGGAAAACCACAGGGGATGGTGCAGGTACCTAGGGCTTGTGGAGGCGCAGAGCTGTCACCACCCCTAGGCCCAGAGGGAAAAGGACAAGGGAAGGACTGGTTCTGAGAACTGGGAAGAGAGGATTGGCCACCTTGAGAACAGTGACCTTCAGCCAGCTCTAGGAGACTTCACAAGTAGGGAACAAGGAATTAATACCCTGACCTCACTCTTGTCCTTGTCTCCAATCTCCTACAGGAGCTCATGTTGGCGGGACCTCACTGGAAACCAGAGGGCAGAGGAACCTGTTAATGTTCTCCCTAAAGGAGAGCAGAGCTGAGAAAAGGATGGAGAAGAGTAGAAAGTGGATCTGGTAGAATAAACAAGAGATATCTGACACAAAGATGTTCATTGCAGCACTGTTCATAATAACTTAAGATGGAAAGGAGCCTAAATGTCCCAGACGAGGGGGAAATTTTAACAATTTAAGGTATATATATATACCTCAATGGAGCCATTGTCAATACTGACACAGAAAATAACAAAATAACCTGTATAATGTGCTTTACCTTTTGTTTTAAAAACTATATATGGACACAGATATGTATTTTATATGTATATACATGCACATGTAATACATGCATACATATTCATACAAGAGAAAAGGTTTAGAGTATATACATCAAGGTGTAAATGGTAGTTATCACAGAAAGAGTACGGTTATAGGTAATTTTATCTAGGGTTTGCTTTTTGTGTTTTGTTTTGTTTTTTGAGCAGGATAAGTTTAATATAAAGAATTACTAACTACGGCAGGGGATTGGAGTAATGAGGAGTCAGCTGGTAGGAAACAAAGAGAGCTCTAAAGAATATAAGAAGAGCAGGTATGAGGGGCAACCACAACCTCGAGGTCTGAGATAGAGGGTCCAAGGACCCTCCCCACCAAGAGCTGAGGAGAGGGTTTGTTGGGCAGGGTGTGACCACAGGTCAGCAGGGAAGTTACTGTGTTGCTGTGTGGTCCAAACTTGCTCAAAATCTGCTCTCTGGGGAGAGCTAATCACAGGGAGTTGTCTCCCTGGAAGCATTCTATTGCAAAACCACTGGAGAGGTTCGGTATGTCTGTTGGGGGAAGTTTCTGGAGACAGGAACCTTTCAAAGCAGTACACTGGACAGAGGGAGGAAACCCTTCCTTCTACAATGAAAGCTCCCTGTAGTGGTAAAGTTTAACATATGTATCAGCCGGCAAAGGAAAAATATATAAGGGCCCATCTCCATTTTTGCAGAATGGGGAATGAAGTATGAATTCGAAGCTGAAAAGCAATAAATTGATACACTCCAAAACCTACCACCTAGGGGTACTGTGTGGGAACACACACAGATATGCATATGGTTTTATAACCTGCTATTTTCTTACAATAAATGCTGTGGGCATCTTTCCCTGTCAATAAATATAGATCTGCATCAACATTTTTCATTATTAGATAGTATATGTGCACTTTGTTTTTTATAACTGATTGCCTGCTGGTAAGCATTTAAATTGTATCTTATTTTTACTATTCTAAACAATGCTGTGTTGGACTTCTTTATTATTTATTTATTTAATAGGTGCAAAATGGTAGTTATATTAAAGCACGGGTGTTCCAGGATTTTCTCTCTGTCGGTGCCCGCCGTTCTTGGTCACCCCGCTTCGAGGAATGAAGAGGTAGACCAGACAGAGTGGTGGGCAGCAAAGCAAGGTTTATTGAGCGATAGCAAAGTGACGGTACAAAGCTCCCAAGGAGGGAGGGGACCCAAGAGGGTTGCCCTGTGTTGAATTTCGTTAAATGATTATTTTCTCAGAATAAATTATTATAAGTTGAATTGTTGGATTAATAGTCCTGTGTTAAATTGATAAGGGTACGTGTTGGGTACATTATCTATTTGATTTGGCAAAAAACATCATTTTTCAGTTTATGCGTTTCTCAAGAATGCATGAAAAAGATGCCACTTAAGACATTTGATCTGGTATCCAGTCAAATAAGGTCAAACACCAGTGTGGTTCCAGAATGAATTTCTCTGAGTATCAGGTAGACTGGCCAAGAAAGCTAATTGTCAAAGATAGCACCTACTCTGACTCTTCACTAAAATAGCATAGAGGATCTTTTAAATTAATAAACTTTATTTTTTAGAGCAGTTTTATTTAGGTTCACAACAAAATTGAGCAAAAGTACAGAGAATTCCCATAAACCTCCGGCCCCCCCACATATGCACAAACTCCCCCATTCTCAAAAACCCTCACCACAGTGGTACATTTTTTACAAGTGATGAACCTACACTGACAAATTATTTTCACTCAAAGTTTATAGTTTACATTATATTAGTTTACATTACATTCACTCTTGATGTTGTGCATTTTATGGGTTTTGACAAATGTATGATGACATGTATCTACCATTGTGATATCATACAAAATAGTTTCACTGCCCTAAAAATCCTCTGTGCTTGGCCTATTTATCCCACCCTCTCCCCTAATCCCTGGTGACCATTAATCATTTTACCATCTCCATAGTTTTGTCTTCTCCAGAATGTCATGTAGTTGGAATCACACATTATGTAGCCTTTTCAGAGTGTCTTCTTTCACTTAGTAATATGCATTTAATTTTCCTCCATCACTCTTCATGGCTTGACAACTCATTTCTTTTCAACACTGAATAATATCCAATTGTCTGTGTGTACCAGTTTATTTGTCTACCTTGGTGGCTTCCAAGTTTGGGCAATTATGAATAAAACTGCTATAAACACCCATGTGCAGGTTTTTGTGTAGACATAAGTATTCGATTCATTTGGGTGAATACCAAAGAGTGCGATTGTTGGATCGTAAAAGAGTATGTTTAGTTTTGTAAGAAACTGCCAACCTGTCTCCCAAAGTGTCTATATTATTTTGCATTCCTACCAGTAATGGATGGGAATTCCCTTTGCTCCACATCCTCACCAGCATTTAGTGTTGTCAGTGTCTTGAATTTGGGCCATTGTCATAGGTATGTATTCATATTTCATTTCAATTTCCAATTCTCTAATGACATACAATGTTGAACATCTTTTCTTGTGCTTAGTTACCATCTGCCTATCTTCTTCGGTGAGGTGTCTGTTAAGACCTTTTGCCCATTTTTAAATTGGATTGCTTGTTTTCTTGTTGAGTTTTAAGAGTTCCTCGTATATTGCGAATAACAGTCCTTTGTCGATGTATCTTTTGAAAATATTTTCTCCTAGTTTGTGGCTTGTTTTCTCATTCTTTTGACAGTGTCTTTCACTGAGCAGAAGTTTTTAATTTTAATGAAGTCCAGCTTATCTGTTATTTCCTTCATGGATCGTGCCTTTGGTGTTGTATCTAAAAAGTATCATGACCTAAGATCATCTAGGTTTCCTCCTATATTATCTTGCAGGAATTTCAGAGCTTTGCATTTTACATATAGGTCTGATCCATTTTGTGCTAAGTTTTGTAAAGGATGTAAGGTCTGTGTCTAGAATATTTTTTTTTATTTTGCATGTATATGTCTAGCTGTTCTAGCATCTTTTGTTGAAAAGACTATCTTTGTTCCTTTGGCAAAGATCAATTGATTATATTTACATGGTCCTATTACTGGGCTCTCTCTTCTGTTCCATTCACCTGTCTATTCTTTTACCAACATACTGTCTTGATTACTATAGCTTTACCATAAATCTCGAAGTTGGGCAGTTTCAGTCCTTCATCTTTGTTCTCTTCCAATATTGTGTTGTCTATTCCGGGCCTTTTGTCTCTGCATATAAACTTTACGATTAGCTTGTCTATATCAATGAATAACTTGCTGGGATTTTTATTGGAATTGCATTGAATCTGTGGATTAAGTTGGGAAGAATTGACCTCTTGACAATATTGAGTTTTCCTATCCATGAACATGAAATATCTCCATTTATTTAGTTCTTCTTTGATATTTTTCATTAGGTTGACATTTTTCATTAGTTCTCTAATATCAAGAACTGATATTACAGAACCCAGGGGCCCCAGTTCTGTAGGTCAGAAGTCCAAGGAAGTGTGGCTCAGCTGGGTCTTCTGTTTAGTCTCACAAGGCTGAAGTCAAGGGGTCCTCAGGGCTGCAGTTGATTGTGGAGGTTCTGAAGAAGAATCTGTTTCCATGCTCGTTCACATTGTTGGCAAAATTCAACTCCATGCGGGTGTAGGATTGATGTCCCTGTTTTCTTGCTGGGTGTAAAACGGGGGTGATTCTTAACCTCTAGAGGCTGCCTACATCCCTTGTCGTGGCCCTCTTCCTCTATCTTCGAAGCCAGCAATGGCAGATCAGGTGTTTCTCATGCTTCAATCTCTCAGGCTTCCCCTTCTAACTCATTTCTCCCATCCCCAGTAAGAAAAGGTTCTCTTTTTGAGGGCTCATATGATTAGAGTGAGTCCACTTGGGTAATCCAGGACAATCTCCCCATCTCAGATCCATAACCTTAATCACATCTACAAAGCCCCTTTTGCCATGTCACATTTTAACATTTTCACGAGCTCTGGGGATTAAGGAATGGACATCTTTAGAGGATCATTATTCTGCCTCCCACTGGCCAAACTCAGCTAGACTCTAACTGATACAAGGGCGTAGGAAATAGGCCTGTAGAGCAAAAGTATGAGGAACAGATCTGAAAGCAAGCAAGCAGGCTTAGTTCAGCACATTTTAAGATAACAACATTTTTTTCTTCACCAACTAGGACTTGCTTAACAGCTAATTGGCCAGCTTTCTAGTTGCTGTCAAATATAATGAATTAATCCCATTTACTGTAAAACAAAACAAAACAGAACAGTGATAACACATCCTGCAACGAGATGAATTCAAACATAATGCAATTGTCAATTGGCTTCCACAATCCTTCAAACCTTGTTTCTCAAACTGGGGCCAGTTAAAATTCTTATCTTCTGCAGAGAAATATAAAAATGAGGACTAGGTCAGGCAGGGAAATGGCAGACAAGTCCAGCCTTAAGAAATACAGAGGTTGAAAGGAGTCCCTGGATGTACAGTATATTCTTGGCTCAGTCTCTCTAGAGTAGGCCACCAAGATAACTGCCAACTAACAGAGATTCCTGGAATCTTTGCTGCTGTCCCAGAAGACTCAGCCAGCCACGGGCCCCAGAATTATTTCCAGCAATGTCAATAAACTGCCACCAGGTGATATCAAGCTTCAGCAGGAACCAGGTTAGAATGAAATGGCGCAGTTGCGCTCCTAGACCTCTCTGCTGCCCTGTTCTGTCTGCATTGCTTGCCCACAGTCATTTCAATGACTGAATAACAAGATTCTGCATTTTATACAGCTTAACTTTTTGGACCCCACAGAGAGGGAGTATTTACAATGTTTCAAAACTCACATTATTATTTTTAGTAAACATCTTCCCACATTTTCTTGCTTCTCATTAATAACTCTGTATGGTAACAATACCTAAAAGGGAGCTTCAAATTCATTTATTTTTTTAAAGATTTTACTTATTTGTCAGAGAGAGAGAGAGAGAAAGAGAGAGCACAAGCAGGGGGAGCAGCAGAGGCAGAGGGAGAAGCAGACTCTCTGATGGGGAAGGAGCTTGATGCGGGACTCGATCCCAGGACCCTGGCATCATGACCTGAGCTGAAGGCAGACGCTTAACCGACTGAGCCCACCAGGCACCCCAGGGCTGCCCCAGTTCTACTGTGCTTCTTCTGTCTTGACCCACTCAGATCACCAGTATGGTGTCACTTTCTCATATCTTGGGCCTTTTGCAGAAAGACTCAATCTTTCTTTTATGTGGTTATTTAAAATTCACCTTAAGGACAGCTCTTGAAGAAGTTTGTTCCCTCCAATACGCCATACAAATGCAGACCTCTATTACCTAGGAATGCTGCTTCCCTCTATTCTCCGGGTGAGGAGCTTTCTCTTCCCTCTAGAATGAATTCCCTGCATTCTCTCGTCAGTCACCTGAAGAAGATGATCTCAGTTCTGCTCTTCCGTATTCTCAGACTGCCAGCTACCAAAGGGTTAACGTCTCTTTTAGTGGAAAGAGAAATTTTCTGATTGAGGTCTGAACTGAAAACCAGTGCCTCTTAGGGCAGGGACTTGTGTTATGTGATCTTTAAAATTAGCACTTTGACATTTTCCCCAGCTGCTAAAGCTTGAATTCTTTTTTAAATTTTATTTTAGAATTCACACACAGTAAAATTTACTCTCTTTAGTGTACAGTTCTAGGAGTTTTGACAAATAGAGTACATAACCACCACCACAGTCAAGATTCAGAGCAGTTCCATAATCCCAAAAAACTCCTTTATGCTGCCCCTTTACAACCAACCCTTCCCCACCCCTGACAACTACTGAGCTTTGCTCAGTCCCTATAGTGTTGCCTTTTTTTTTTTAAGATTTTATTTATTTATTTGACAGTGACAGACACAGCAAGAGAGGGAACACAAGCAGGGGGAGTGGGAGAGGGAGAAGCAGGCTTCCCCCTGAGCAGGGTGCCTGATGCGGGGCTCGATCCCAGGACCCCGGGATCATGACCTGAGCTGAAGGCAGACACTTAACGACTGAGCCACCCAGGCGCCCCTATAGTGTTGCCTTTTTGAAAACGTTATATAAATGACATCATACAGCCTTCTGAGTGGTTTCTTCCACTGAGCATAATCCATTTGAAACTTATTCACGTTGTTGTGTATATTAATAGTTCATTCCTTGTTATCACTAAGTAGTATTCCATTGCATGGGGTATCAGTTTCTTACAGCTGCTATAACAAATTACCACAGACTTGGTGGCTTGAAACAATGTACTCTCTCATAGCTCTGGAGGCCAGTAGCCTAAAATCAGTATCACTGGGCCTAAATCAAGGGGGTGACAGGGCCTTTGGAAGCTTCAGGGGAGAAGCCTTTCCTGGCCTCTTCCAGCCCAGGTGGCTGCCAGCAAAGTTCGGTCTATGGCCACATCACTCCAGTCTCCAGCTTTAGGGTTGCAGTGCTTCCTCTTGTGTCGATCTGGAGTCAAATCTCCCTTTGCCTTTCTCTTGTGAGGACACACGTGAATCCCCCCATCTCAAGACACTTAATCCTATCTGCAGGTTTCTTTTTGTGTATGAGGTAACATTCAGAGGTTCCAGGTTTTAGGACACGGGTATCCTCAGGCATGCCATTATTCAGCCTCCCACATATGGATATGCCACAAAGTACTTATCCAGCTACCCTTTGGAGGACATTTGAGTCATGTCCAGCTTGGGACAATTATGAATAAAGCTGCTATAAATACTTGCATTAAAGTTTTTGTGGGAACATAGATTTTCATTTCTCTCGGGTAAATACCTAAAAGTGGGATTGCTGAGTCAAATAGTAGTGTATGTTCAAGTTTGTAAGAAGTGATCAAACTGCAGGGTGCCTGGGTGGCTTAGTTAAGTGTTCAACTTTTGAGACACCTGGGTGGCTCAGTCGGTTAAGCATCTCCCTTCAGCTCAGGTCATGATCCCAGGGTTCTGGGATTGAGTCCCGCATCTGGCTCCTTCCTCAGCGAGGAGCCTGCTTCTCCCTCTGCCTGCCGCTCCCCCTGCTTGCGTGCTCTCTCTCTCTCATTCTGGCAAATAAATTAAATAAATCAATAAATAAATCAATAAATAAAATCTTTAAAAAAAATAAGTGTCCAACTCTTGATATCGGCTCAGGTTATGACCTCCGGGTTGTGAGATTGAGCCCTGCTTAAGATTCTCTCTCTCCCTCTCCCTCTGCCTCTCTGCCCCACCCCTCTAAAAAAAGAAGAAGAAAAAGAAAAAAAAAAAAAAAAGAAATGGTCAAGCTGCTTCCAAAGTGGCTATACCATTTCACATTCCCATGGTATATGAATTCCAGTTTCTCCACATCCTTGTCAACACTTGGTATTATCAGTGTTCCTGATTTTAGTCATTCTAGCAGGTGTTTAGTGGTATTTCCTTATGGCTTTAATTTGTACTTCCCTAATGACAGTGATAGTGAGCATTTTTTTCATGTGTTGAAATTTTAATCTTGCACCATTTCATGCACTCTCTCAGTTGGCTATATTTTTACTTAGCTCTCTAAATATGCTTTAGTAGTGATTTAGAAATAATTAACCACTTAATAGGCAAATATATTAGAATTATTAACTTCTCAGGAAATTAAAACTACTGAGTAACTTTCAATGTAGAGGAATACTATCAAAATGAATCAATACAGCAACCAAAACCGAACAACTGACTAAAAAATGGACAGAAGATCTGAATAGATATTTTTCCGAAGAAGACATATAAGAGCAGTGAGTAAGCTGCAGGTGGGCATGGGGAAAAACAAAACAAGACAAAAACAAATCAAAACAAAACAAAAAAGAAAAGAAAAAAAGAAGACATACAGATGGCCAGTAGGCATGTGAAGAGATGTTCAACATCACTGATGATTAAGGAAATGCAAATCAAAACCACAATGAAGGGGGCGCCTGGGTGGCTCAGACAGTTAAGCATCTGCCTTCGGCTCAGGTCATGATCCCAGGGTGCTGGGATGGAGCCTCCCATTAGGTTCCCTGCTCAGCGGGGAGCCTGCTTCTCTCTCCCTCTGCTTGCCTCTCTGCCTACTTGTACTCTCTCTCTCTCTCTGTCAAATAAAATAATAAAATCTAAAAAAAAAAAAAACCACAATGAAATATCACCTCTCACCTATTAGAATGGTTATTATCAAGGTGATAAGAAATAACTAGTGTTGGAGAAGATTTAGAGAAAAAGAAACACCTGCAGACTATTGGTGGGATTGTAAACTGGTACAGTCACTGTGGAAAACAGTGTGGAGATTCTTCAAAAAATTAAAAACAGAACTATATGATCCAGCTATTCCACTACTGAGGATTTATCCAAAGAATATGAAAACACGAATTCAAAAAGATAAATACACCCCTGTGTTCATTGCAACATCATTTACAATAGCCAAGATATGGAAACTAAACACACACACACACACACACACAGTGGAATACTAAATACTACTCGGGCATAAAAAAGAATGAGATCTTGCCATTTGCAACAACATGGGTGGAGCTTGAGAGTAGTATGCTAAGTGAAAAAAGTCAGAAGGAGAAACACAAATACTGTATGATTTCATTCACATGTGGAATCTAAAAAACAACGAAAATGAATGAACAAAACAAAACAAAAACAAACACATTGATACAGAGAACAGATTGGTGGTTGGACAAAGGGATACAGGGGTCAATTATAGGGTGATGGAGGGTAGGTAGATTTTTGGGGGTGACCATTTTGTAGTATATACAAATGTTGAATTATAATGTTGTACAATTGAAACATATAATTTTTAAAAAATGAGTCAATGCAATATTCATAAAATACACCCAAGTTGCATGGTTAGTATGAGGTGATTAGCAAGATGATTGGTAAAGAGTATGTCTATAATACACATGTGGGGTTTTCTTCATCTTTATGACCATGTTCGCATTAGGAATCTATATACACTGCAAGAATTCAGGAGTGTTCCCTTTGAAAAAGTGGGTGTAATATGATACATCTACCTTAGGAAGTCCTTATAATTAGGTCTTCAGGGCATGCATGGATGTGAAGTCTAACAAACTAAATTTGCTTTACAGTAAATTTCTTAACCATGGAAAAACTTCCTCTGAAACTGTCAGAAACTCCAAATATCATCAGGGTCTGTTGAGGGACCTGGATAATAATAAGAGCCATTTGAATACAAATCAATCCTCTCTCGAATGCCAAAACTCTCACAGACTAGTTCATGCATAAAATACGCCTTCATGTTTCCAATAGCTTCAGGATAAATTTCCTGTGCCAGAGAAATAAAAGAGACAAGGTAACTACTTCAAGAGGCTGGGAAGATAGGAGAAGTGAAGACAGTACAAAGGACTCAAGTGTAAAATTTTATTCCCTTTTAAAAAAATTATTAGAATATTTAGTTAGCAAAAGTAGTAGTAGAAATGGTGTCCCAGTATCCTCGTCACATATGTTAATAAAAATAATAATTACAGAAACTATCTTTTATTACATGTTTACACTATTACTCCAGACAGTATTGTAAGTACATGGCATACATTAATTCATTTACTCCTTACAACTACCCTAAGAGTAGGTGTTCTCTTGATCCCCATTATAGGGATGAGGCCACTGAGACATAAAGAGATTAAATCACTTGCCCAAGGTCCCAGGGGAGGATTAGTAGTCAAATGGAGGTGGACAATCCCCACTACATCCGATGACAGCTGTCCAGGAGCTGTTACTCTGTCTCCTGAATCTGGCTGAGGACCAGCCTGACCTGTAGGGTTTTTTGAAATGATGATTCCCAGGCCTCAGCCCCAGGGTTCTAGTTCAATTGGTCTGGAATCTGTGCTGCTTTTGCGGGTTCCCTGGGTGATTCTGAGCATTAGCTGGGTTACCAACATCAGGTCGGTTTCCCATTGGTAATTTAGCAATGCCTTTTTGCTGGTTCCAAACCACCCAGCAAAGAGATCATAGACTTTTCAAGGATCATTATTAAGTTCCTCGTCACGGTGATGAGGGGTTAAGACAACACATATTCCAGATCTTAGACATGTAATTTGTCAAAGACAGATTACTACTTTCTTTTTTTAAAAATTTTTTTAAAAAATTATTTATTTGACAGAGAGAGAGCATAAGCAGGGGTAGCAGGAGAGGGAGAGGGGGAAGCAGACTCCCTACTGAGCAGGGAGCCCGACACACGGGGCTCGATCCCAGGATCCTGGGATCATGACCTGAGCCGAAGGCAGACACTTAACTGACTGAGCCACTCAGGTGCCCCGTGATTACTACATTCTTTTAAAAAGTTTGAAATACTATGAGTAAAAGTCAGGATTCATATTTTACTTATATATCATACTTCTCATATCTGAACTCATCTTCCTTTAAAATTTATTTTCAGTGTTATCCATATTATACATCTGTATTTAGTCCTCTGATAAAACTTATAATCACGTTATTTATTCTCATGGTTTCCCCCAAATGCTGGCGATAACCAATTTTATATTTCTACCACAGATCCTTCCTTGAACTCCTGACCTGAATATCAAATGGCATATTGGACGTTCCTTCCCGGAAGAAGAGGCTCTGATTGAACTTGCCTGAAACAGATGTCCACACACCACACCCCAACCAAACCTGTTGCTTCTTCTACATTTCCTTGGCAATCGGCCCCACCACCCACTCAGTAATGCAAGCCAGAAGCTAGGAGTCACTTGGATTCGACTCTCTCTCCCACTAGCCACAACCAATAATCACCTCCATCTGGTGGCCTCTCCATTCTCACTGCCACTGTGTCACTGCATGACCCATCACCTCTTGCCTGGACATTGCAGTGGTCTCCCAGCTCCTTCTCTCTGGGCTACCCTGTTGCTTTCTATTTCTCTTCTTTCTCTTTGTGGGATAAGGTGTATTCTTTTGGATCCAAGCTTAAATTGTTTAATGTTATATGTCAAATATGCAGCTGAGTACAGAGAACAAACAACTGTGTTCTACCAGTTTTATCAAAATCTTAACACTGTCCTATTTGCCATTTTGTTTAAAGAAATGAAGATATCCAGCTACAGATACAGCTATAAATATGGCTATAGATATAGATATTTAAGCCCACCCTGACTAGCCTGCCCCATCCCCAAGTCCCTCCTTCCCCAGCACACGGTCATGAATTTGCTATTATCATGTGCGTCTTGTGCTTTCTCTAGATCTTTATGAATCGATAAAGAATTTAGCGCATTGCTTTGCAGGTTTTTAAACTTTACGAAAAGGACCTCCTGCTATATATTCCCTCTGCAACTCGCTTTTTACACTCGATTTTATGTTTTCTTCCTGTTGACACGTGTTGCCCTAATTCATTCACTTTAACTACCATATGGTACACATTCTGTGACTATCCCACAATTTATTTATTTATTCTCTGTTGAAGGACGTTTAGGAATTTTCTGCTGCAAACAGTGCAGCGCTGTTCTCTCTGAGCAGATGTTGGAGAGGCTCTCTAGGCTATATTCTCAGGAGTGGTATTACTTTCCTGCTCTCCTGAGCCAGGGAGACAAATCGTTTCCTGCCTCTCTGTAATCTAACTGTTGCCAGAGTCATTTTTCTGAAATGCAAATCTGCGTCTGTCACTCCCCTGCCTAAGGCCATTTGATGGAAACAAACCGGCCGTTCCTCAGTGAGACAGTCAAGCCCCTCCCCTCCCCCATGTCCCGACCCTGCGTCTTTTGCTGTAACCTTCTCTCCCACTCCCCACACCAAATGCCCAGCCAGGCTCTGCTCCCTCGGAATTGCTCCCTGTTTCCCCGCTCCCATCCCCTCGCCCATTCTTCTCTCTTTCCAGTTCTGTCCCATCCTCACCCCATCCCCTCCATCTTTCCTACCAGGAAACACCCAATTGCTTTTCGAGGATCATCTACTCACTGAAAACTTTCCTCACCTGCCAATGGTCACCAGTTTGAATCCCTGTTCCTCTACTTACTTAACTTGGGCAAATCTTTCAGCTTCCCTGAGCTCAGTGTTCTCATCTACCAGATGAAGATAAGGATAGTGCCGACCTCATATGCCTACCATCAAATGTGATCCTCGATAGAGAGCATTTCGTTCATATGGTGCCTAAAAATGAATGTTTTCTTCCGTTCATTTATTTATTAAAGTATCTTTTAGAATTATTTCTTTTTGTGGCTGTTAGTTATTTCTTTATATATCAGACCATGTCTAATTCACATTTGTATCACCACCAGCACAGGGCCTGGCATAGAGAAGGACACAGTAAATGTTGAGTGAATAAATGAATGAGTCTTTGGGCTCTCAGAGCAGTTAGTAAAAAAAGAAAAAAAAAGATTTAATGCTTTGTCATGGATGGTATCTTATTTCCACAGAAAAATGCAATCTCTGGTGAATAATTTTTGTTTTCCTTTTCCTATCAAAGCTTTCTTACAATAGCTTCCTGCCCTGTTTCTTTAAGTTGGTAATGATTTATGCAAGCCGATCAGTAAATAGTATTAAAAGAATTTATTTTGTCACTTGGTTGTTGCCTAGGGAAAGGGTTTGCTTTAAAAGAAAACAAAACCCCAAAAGCGTTGTAGTTCATTTGGTTTTGTTGCTTACTTACAATCTTATTGAGACATGAATTAGTACTGCGAATTTCAATTAAAAAAAAAAAAAGGACAGTTTCTGACATCTGCAGAACTGTGAATGTAAATTCAACATTAGATAATGCAAATACAGATGTTTCTGAGCTAGAAAGGAGAGTGATTGGAAAGGAGGTATGTGGACAGGGAGACATTATTTTGCCTCCCTTCCTCCGTCTCAGACTTCTTCAGCACTTAGAAACTGGGGGCAAGCCTCGCAATGGGGTCCTGTAGGGCTCCTCACCAAACCAGCGTCTCCGCTTGGTTTCTGCTCAGTTGCCCTGCCCTCACCACGCTGCTGTCTTCCTCCAGTACAGCGGCTCTCTCTGCACGGCTGGGTGGTGTGAGCCCAGAAAAGAGCTCCTTCCTCAAGCAGGTTCCCGCTCTCTGCATCCCCCGTGCCATCCCCAGCACCAGTCCCACCTCATAGACACAGCTCTCCTGAAGCCAACTGCCACCCTGACTTCTGAAATTCAAGTTTAGTTGGACCACCTGTATTTTTATTTGCTAAACCTGGTAACCCTAAACACAGGCAGATCTCTTAATCCCAGGAATGGTAAATCCTACCCCAGCCTTAGGGTGGCCCCAGTTCTAAATCACTCATGATCTTTTCACTCCCCTTGGTTAATGATTGGTCTCATGGTTTGTTACCCAGGTAGGATTAGCGAGATGAGGGGAAATCTACTGAGCAGAAATGCCTTATGAGAAAGCCCTACACTTTACCCTCTTTGGTCTGCTTTGAAAGCAGCAATCAGAGGTATCGTGGTCATCTTTTCAGTAGGAGTCAACAAACATGAAGAAAAAGAACTATCCAATCCAGTGTGGCCCAGGGACCTCAAGATCCCTCAGGCCCTTTCAGGGAGTTCTCAAGGTCATCTCCTTTCCAACCACCTATCTGTGTGAGACCAGATTTCCCTGTATACTCCAACCAAATGACCATGTCCCAACAGATTGACTGCAGAAGAAGACTGGAGGCTTGTTCTTTATTAAGCCAGAGATTGAAGAGATTTGCAAAACGCTAATCTTCTCACTGATTTTCTTTTTGTTTTGAAAGTATAGTTATTTTTCATAAAAACATATCAACATGTAATGGGCTTATCACTATTTTCAAATGAGTTAATAAATAATTTTTTTAAATATATAAGTTATTTTCCATGGTAAATATCAGTAGATACAACCCCCATAAACAAAAGCTCTTTGGGGATCCTCGATTTTTAAGAGTGTGAAGAGGTTGTGGACCCAAAAATCTGAGGTCCACAGACCCAGACAGTAGTCTGACGACAGTTTACGCTGCTCAGCCAATGTCAGTCGCCGTAATCCTCTGGATTTCTTACAAGGAGAAAAAATAACCTCTGTTTGTTTGACTCCTCAAATAAGGAGCTGATCACAACTTCAAATGATTTAGGAGCTAACTCAATAATGAGTAGTCATGGCTGATGCATTATTTAAAACTGATCAATTGAAAAGACAATTTTAATGACTCATGGTTATTGACTAGTAATAAAATGAAGTAATAAAACGACAAGGTCACAACCATGTTAAATACATTTTACAGAAGGAAAGAACTGGACAAATAGAAATCTTTCAAAGGCACGAAAGGGTAACTGTAGAAAATTTGCCTCATGATTTTCACGGACAGTCAGTCTGCCTGCCTCTAGGGCGATATCTCCATAATAAATATGCAGTATTTACATTAAATACATGGTATTAAACACAGAATAATTAAAAACAAAGTATGTATTACATAGTCCTGACCTAAGGAGTTTACCTTGAAGGCTTTTAAGACCTTATTTAGACTCTTTGATCTTGAAGCTTCTTAATTATGGATACCAGGTTTGTGCTTTTTTTTTCCATTGCATTTGACTTTCTGAGCTCCTTAATTTTGACACATAATAATTACCTTATTCTTGTAAAATACCTGTGACTTCCCTTAAGCTCTCATCCTTCCCACCTGCACCTTTGTTCACTGAGCATCCATTTACACAGTATTCGCAATGAGACTTAAGTGTTGCCAAATAGTTGCATGAAAAATTCTTGATTCTTCTCCATTTTAAGAACAAAGGCGTAACTTCCTGTCACCTCAACAAAGCAAAACAAAACAAAGCAAAAAGCAAATATCTATGGTGCACTTTCAGTCAGCAGCATTAAAGCTAATGTAAGATATAAATTTGGTCTGTATTTGCATGAAACTACTCATTAAGGTTTTGGGGCATACAGGGAAGGATAAAAAGTCTTGCATTCAGAGTTGCTGTGCTTTTAAAAACCATCTAACAGCATGAAACTCTGCCTTAGGCCATTAAACTGATAAAAGTAAACCACTGTCAATATGTTTTTACAGCTTCATGTTTGTTTGTTCTGGAAGGAACATACAACTACTGCATTCTAACTGTAGATGCTTGCAGGTAAAGTGTAGTCAATCTGGCATTAAATGAAAAGTTGTCAGCTAGCTTTTTCTATTCAGAGAGCCCTGTAGCCTTCAAGGACTACTTTTAAAAGAGGAATTAATGGCTGTCTTTACTTTTGCATTCTTTTTTTTTTTTTTTAAGATTTTATTTATTTATTAGAGAGAGAGAGAACAAGAGCAGGGGCAGAGGGAGAGGGAGAAGCAGACTCCCCACTGAGCAGGGAGCTGGATGTGGGGCTCCATCCCAGGACCCTGAGATCATGACCTGACCTGAGCTGAAGGCAGACGCTTAACTGACGGAGCCATCCAGGCGCCCCTTTACTCTAAAATAATTTTCAGAAGCCAATATTGCACTGTATGTTATCTAACAAAATTAAAATAAAAAAATAAAAATAAAAAAATAAAATAATTTTCCTACACGAGTCACACTCCTTCCTGTACACTAATAAGAAATCTTGGTAAAGCTGGACTTTTTTAAAAACTTTGATCTTGGGGCGCCTGGGTGGCTCAGTCATCAAGCGTCTGCCTTTGGCTCAGGTCATGATCCCAGGGTCCTGGGATCGAGCCCCGCATTGGGCTCCCTGCTCAGCGGGAAGCCTGCTTCTCCCTCTCCCACTCCCCCTGCTTATGTTCCCTCTCTCGCTGTGTCTCTCTCTGTCAAATAAATAAATAAAATCTTTAAAAAAAAAATTTTTTTTGATCTTTTTTGAACACTGTGGTAAAATACACATAACATAGAATTTCCATCTTAACCATTTTTAAGTGTACAGTCTAGTAGTGTTAAGTATGTTCATGTTGTCGTGTGACCAATCTCCAGAACTTCTGTGTCTTACAAAACTGAAACTCTACACTAATTGAACAATAAACAATAAATACCCATTTCCCCTTCCCCCGAGCCCCTGGCAACCACCATTCTGCTTTCTATGCGTGTGACTATTCTAGATACCTCATAGCAGTAAAATCATACATTATTTACTATTTTGTGACTGGTTCACTTTAGCATAATGTCCCTAAGTTTCATCCATGTTACAGCGTGTGTCGGAATTTCTTTCCTTTTAAAAAAACTTCGGTCTTCTATTGTATTATTGTAAAGGCCTGTTTTAGGCTACTTTGGTATCAGTGAGAAGGAAGAGAGAGAAATATACTGTTTTGAAATAGTGGTTTTCTTAATCAACATTAAGTGAACTATGTATATGTACACATACACACACACAGTGTGTGTATTTACATTATAATGACCACTATAGGATAACGAAGTCAAGAGATATTCAGAAGCAACCTTTAATACTTTAAATCATGCAGGGATTTACTATGTGGAGAGGAGAGACACTAAAAACGTGAAGCATCCCATCAAAGCCAGGTCCCATCCCCTCCCCAAAAGGGCTATATTTTCTCTGCGCACCTGTGGCCAACAAAGAACGGAGGTCTACTTGGTAGCCCTGCTTTCCCTGGAGACTTCCTTTTTTGTAAGGTTTATACAGACGAGGCTGGTCTCAGGGTTCCAACGCAACTATTAAGGGACACCTGTGTCTTCAAAACTTAACAGCAATTCATAGCTTTGTGTGTATTTGTCCATTAGCATTTTAAGATACGAAAAAGAAAATTCATCAGTTGACCAGTTATGAATTGTTAGACTGAATTCATGAAATTGCCAATATTTCACTATTTTCACCTGCCAAAACAGCCCTTTCAACTTAATAAAATCCTACTTCTTATTTTCTTCATCTATCAGAGAATCAATGGAAATGCATTTTATCGTAAAACAAAAAGCTTAACTAAGCAGGTAAGAGGGCAAGCAACAGACTCAGGAGACTTGGTTTGCATCCTGGAGCTGTCTCTTCGTGGATGTGTGGACTTGGGCAGGCCTCGCCTTTCTGGGCCTCCTGGCCCATAAAATGCACGAGAGAATACCTCTCGTAGAAGGTGGTGAGGTGACAATGAGATAAGATATTTCAAGTGCTTAGCAGAGTGCCTGGCACTTAGTAAGTTTCAATTAGTGCTATTATTGCAACGAAACCCCAACGAGTTTCACAGGTGATGGCTTCTATAAGGTAAGATAATTTCGAATATGAGAGTTGGGCTCAATTTTGCTACTCTAAGTTGAGAGATTCTGAAATCACAGCAAAGCACAGCAAGGACCGCGATCCTCACGGTCAGTTTCCAGCACATTTCCCAGCACCTACTGCTCTCCTTTCTGGAGTTCATGTCCTCCAGAGCTGCACGCGCTGGAATGGCCTGGCAGTGCTGATTTTGTGTACTTCCATGAAAGAATGCCCTAGAATCCAAGGACAAAATGACTCTCAGTTGTGATTTTTGAGCTTTCTGCCTCTCTGGAAATCAGCTGGCTTCTGCTTGCTCCATTTCCTGTGTACCAGCCAATACAAAATGAAATGCTCACGTTGTAATTTAAAAATGAAGCATATCCCAGAGGATCCCCAGGAGGGGTGCACATCAGTATTTAACAATCTGCGAGTCCCATCACAGGAATGGTTTAGAATAATCTGTTCCTCACTGCTCAAAGACCCCAAGCCCTCTCAAAAGTCATAGCTTGTCAAATGAGGAAATGAAAAAGCTGCATCGCATTCAGCTAGCTGTTTTCATTTGCCTTATGGGGCAGGGCTCTGTTTTCTCACTGAGGCCCCTTGTGTTAGCTTAGCACGCCTATTAGCGTGTGACAGGAGTAGAGAGGCAGCGTGCCACAGTCATTAAGGAGGAGTCTCTCTGGTGGGCCTGGGATGGATTTGGCTTCACCGCTTTCTAGCCGTATGATGCTTTGCTAGCTCTTCGACCTCTCTCTGCCTCTATTTACTTAGCTGTAAATTAGAGATGATAATGGAACCCATCTCATTATTGGCTGTTGGCGACGGCAAATGACCATATGCAAAGCACTTAGCAAAGTGCCTGACAAACGGTAAGCATATTAGAGGTGTTTACTACCATTGTTACTTCTTTCTCATCTACATTTTTTTGAAGATTTTAAGTAATCTCTGCACCCGATGTGGGGTTTGAACTCACAACCCTGAAATTAAGAGTCGCAAGCTTTACTGACTGAGCCAGCCAGGCACCCCAAATAGTCATGGGTGTTTTTTAAAGTTTATTTATTTATTTATCTTTAGTAACCTCTGCATCCAAGGTGGGGCTCAAACTCATGACCAAGAGTCGCATGCCTTCCCGGCTAAGCCAGCCAGGCACTCCTCATTTACATTTTTAATTTGGAGATAGACTCAGCTGTGTATAATGTAAATTTTGGGGGTTTTTTTGGCAGTAAGCTGTACCTAACATAAAATTGACTATCTTAAGCATTTGTAAGTGTGCAGTTCAGCGACATTAACTACATTGATGTTGCTGTGCGCCCTCACCACTATCTTACTCTGAAACTTCTTCATCATCCCACTGAAACTACACCCACTAAGCAGCAACTCCCCATTCTTCCCTTCTCCCAGCCCCTGGAAACCACGACTCTACTTTTTGTCTCCATGAATTGGACTACTCTAGGTACAAACTGTAAGTGGAATCACACGGTATTTTCCTTTTGTGACGGGCTTATTTCACTTAGCCTAATGTCTTCCATGTGGGGACATATGTCAGAATTTCCTTCCTCTTTACGGCTGAATAATATTCCATTGTATATATATACCACATTTTGTTTATCCATTCATCCCTTGATGGACATTTGGGTTAATTAATTCCACCTTTTGGCTATTGTGAATAGTACTTTTATAAACATCGATGTACAAGTATCCGTTTGAGTACCTGCTTTCCCTTGTCTGGGGTACATACCCAGAATTGTGGTTCCTGGGTTATATGGTAATTGTATTTTTCATTTTTTGAGGAGCTGCCATGCCGGTTTCCACAGCAGCCATACAATTTTACATTCCCACCAACAATGCATAAGTGTTCCAATTTCTCACCATCCTTGCTAACACTTATTATTTTCTTCCTCAAAAAAAATTTTAGGGGAGCCAAGGTAGCTCCGTTGGTTAAGTATCCAACTCTTGATTTCAGCTCAAGTCATGATCTTAGGGTCATGAGATTGAGCCCTGCATCAGGCTCTGCACAGTGGAGCTTGCTTAAGATTCTCTCTCTCTCTCCTTCTGCCCCCATCCCCCTCCCTAAAAAAAATTAAAAAATAAATTTATAACAGCCATCCTAATGAGTATGAAGTGGTATCTCCTTGTAGTTGTTTTGTTTTTTGTTTTTTTTTAAGATTCATTTACTTATTTTAGAGAGAGGGCGGAGAGGGGCAGAGGGAGAGAGAGAACTCCAAGCAGACTCCCCACTGAGTACGGAGCTCAATGCAGGGCTCGATCCCATGACCCTGAGATCATGACCTGAGCCGAAGCCAAAAGCCAGACACTCAACGGACTGAGCCACCCAGGCACCCATCTCCTTGTAGTTTTGATTGCATTTTCCTAATGATTACTGATGTTGAGCATCTTTTCATGTGCGTATTGGCCATTTGTATATCTTCTTTGGTGTAATGTAATTTTTTAGATACACACTTCCTAATTATTAACCCTAAATATTAATGAGACTTAATCTGTTAGCATGTCATGAGTATCTTCTCCTATGCCTAATACACCATACGCATGCCTGGCCTAGATATATAACAACCCCAGTAAGGTACTGTGTTTTATTCTTCATTCAGCCAGTAATGATTGAGATAGCCAAGGTGATAACGGAAAGGAAGTCTCTTGTGTGGAGGGAGTCAGAGGGGGAATTTTCCAGGCAGCCCAAGACAGAAAGTCGTTCTCTTCCTGATGAAACTCTTTCAGTTGCCACAGCCCTTGCAGAAGGCAATTGACGGTTGCCAGCATTCAAGGGCATTTCCTGGCAGCTGTAGCAAGAATTTTGCAGAGAGTCACATATGTTATAACAAGAGCCTTAAAAATCCATTCTTTGATACTCTGTACTTTAAATCTGCACTCTGAGCAATTTCAGACATGGGAACAAAGGATTTTCCCTGCAGTGAGGGCTTCTGCTCTCACAATAGGAAGTAATGTGATCATCACTGGTTGCAGGATAGATCTGAAGACAGGTACAGGCAGATCTGAAGACAGACAAGAGAATGGCTCAGAACCAAGGCAGACACATCTCCCTTAGCCACAGCTGCTTTAAGGTCTCACCAATATCTGAAGGATACAGGACCCCAGCGTAATTTATTCATAAATTTATTTATCAAATATGAACACAGTCTCCTATGTGTCAGATGCTGCTTTAGGCTCACGGTGGTGAACAAAACAGCTCGCTATAGTCTAAGCACTTACATTTCATTGGAAGAGCTGAGATTATTGGGAGCTCTATAAATGAGCAAATACATGTTTGAGCAGGATATAAGTGCTAGGTAGAAAATAGAAAAATCAGAGTCACATTTAGTTTTATCTATAAATTATTATAACTCTATACATACTGAATAATTATACCTAAGCTACATCTGTACATAGGTTATTCCATAATATGGATTCAATTATCTCAACTAATCTTCTTCTTGTCTTTCCCAGCCCTAAGTAAAAAATGTCCACAAGTATTATTAAAGAGAGTAATCTGAACCCAAGAGAGCCAGCCTATGCTCAGAGTGTATGTGCCAAGCAAGCAGCCCTCTCAGAACAGAGCCTGATATGAAAAATAATCAAGTAGGGGTGCCTGGGTGGCTCAGTCGTTAAGCGTCTGCCTTTGGCTCAGGTCATGATCCCAGGGTCCTGGAATTGAGCCCCGCATCCGGCTCCTTGCTCCGCGGGAAGCCTGCTTCTCCCTCTCCCACTCCCCCTGCTTGTGTTCCTTCTCTCGCTGTGTCTCTCTCTGTCAAATAAATAAATAAAATTAAAAAAAAAAAAAAAAAAGGAAAAATAATCAAGTAGAAGATGCACTGTTAAGTGAGAAAGCAACAAGTTGAAAATAAAAGAGTCAGGGGCACCTGGGTGGCTTGGTCGGTTAAGCGTCTGCCTTCGGCTCAGGTCATGATCCCAGGGTCCTGGGATTGAGTCCCGCATCAGGCTCCCTGCTCAGCGGGGAGCCTGCTTCTCCCTCTGCCTCTGCCTGCAGCTCTCTCTGCTTGTGCTCTCTCTCTGACAAATAAATAAATAAAACATTAAAAAAAAAGAAAGAAAGAAAATAAAAGAGTCAAGAAAATAAGAAGACTAGCCATAGACCGGGAGAAAATATTTGCAAAAGACACATCTGATGAAGTGCTATTATCTAAAATATACAAAAAAATTCTTAAAACTCAACAATATGAAAACAAACAGCCTGATTTTAAAAAATGGGCCAGGGGCTCCTGGGTGGCTCAGTTGGTTAAGCGTCTGACTCTTGGTTTTGGCTCAGGTCATGATCTCAGGGTTGTGGGATCAAGCCCGGCGTTGGGCTCTGCGCTCATTGGGGAGTTGGCTTAAGATTCTCTGTCTCTTCCTCTCCCTCCGCCCCTCCCCCCACTCACACACGTATGCTCTCTCTCTCTAAAATAAATAAAAATCTTTAAAAAAAATAAAGTAAAAAATATAAAAATGAGCCAAAGACCTTAACAGACACCCTACCAAAGAAGATCTAATGGAAGTAAGTCTATGAAAAGATGCTCCACATCATGTCATCAGAGAAATGTAAATTAAAACAATGAGATATCACTCCTCTGTAGGAAAAACAACTCTCTTCCCATGTGTCTGTTTTACTCTCATACTACGGCCACACTCACAACACTGAAGCCATGTGTGTGTTGGGGGGGGGGGTTCCCCAACCAAGCAATTCTCCGTGATAGTCCAGCTGGAAGTCCTACAACTTAACTCAGTTCTGACATTATGTCCCTGGAGACAGCATCAGATGCCACAGACTGCCGTCCCCTCCACTTCAGATGCCAATCACAACTCCAGGTTATCACCCGTGCTTCTGACCCATTGGCTACAAATTGAAGGTTCTCAACACTCCCTCTTTGCTATTTATTTATTTATTTATTTAAGAGAGAGAATGAGAGAGAGCGGGCAGGGAGGAGCAGAGGGAGAGAGAAACTCAAGCAGACTCCCTGCTGAGCACGGAGCCTGACCCGGGGCTCGATCTCACGACCCTGAGATCAGGACCTGAGCCAAAACCAAGAGCCAGACACTTAACCGACTGCGCCACCCAGGTGGCCCTCACCACTCCTTTGGGTTCAATTAGGTTGTTAGAGCGGCTCACAGAACTCAGGAAAACAGTTTACTTACTGCTTACCAGTTTGTTGTAAGAGGATATGATAAAGGATACAGATGAGCATCCAGGCGGAAGAGATACGTAGGGCAAGGTATGTGGGAAGGGGAGTGCAATGTCCGTGTCCTCTCTGGGCACTGCTCTCCCCACACCTCCATGTGGGTGCTCCAACCTGGAAGCTCTTTGAACCACATACTTCTGGGATTTTTATGGAGGCTTCCTCGTCTAGGCATGATTGATCATTAACTCCATTTCCAGCCCTTCTCTCCTCCCTGGAGAATGGGGGTGGGGCAGAAAATCACAAGCTTCTAATAATGGCTTGGTCTTTCTGGTGGCCAGCCCCCTTCCAGAAGCCCACCAAGAGTTGCCTCATTAAAACAGAAGACACTCCTATCACCCAGGAAATGCCAAGGGATTTGGAAGGCTTGTATCAGGAATGGGGGTAAAAGACCAAATATTAGAACAAAAGATGCTCCTATGCTCTTATCACTTAGGAAATTACAAGAGTTTTCAAAGCTCTGTGCCAGGAACCAGGGGCTGAGACCAATATATATCTTTTCTATTATCTCACAACTACACACCTATTAGGATGGCCAAAATCCAAAACACTGACAGCACCAAATGCTGGCAAGGATGTGGAGCAACAGGAACAGAAAACTAGTGGGAATGAAAAAAATAGTACAGCTACTTTAGGAGACAGTTTGGCAGTTTCTTAGAAAACTAAACATACTCTTGCCATAAGATCCAGCAATCACATTCCTTGGTATTTACCCAAATGAACTGAAAACATGTCCACACAAAAATCTGCACATGGATGTTTATAGCGGCTTTATTCGTAATTGCTGAAAGTTGGAAGCAACTAAGATGTTCTTTAACAGGTGAGTGGATGAATAAACTGGTACATACAGACAATGGAATATTATTCAGTGCTAAAAAGAAATGAGCTATCAAGCTATGAAAAGACACAGAGGAAACTTAAATGCATATTACTAAGTGAAAGAAGCCAATCTGAAAAGCCTACATGCTGTATGATTCCAACTCTATGACATTCTGGAAAAGGCAAAACTATGGAGAAAGTAAAAAGATCAGTGGTTGGTAGGGGTTAAGGGGAAGGGAGGGATAAATAAGCAGAACATAGAGAATTCTTTAGGGTAATGAAACTATTCCATATAACACTACAATGGCATACATGTCATTACACATTTGTCAAAATCTATAGAATGCACATCAAGAGTGAACCCTAATGTAACTCTGGGTGATAATGATGTATCAATGTAGGTTCATCAATCATAAGAAATGTACCACTCCAGTGGGGGATGTTGATAGTGGGGGAGATTATGGGGGTGTGGGGGTTACATGGGAACTCTCTGTACTTTTCACTCAATTTTGCGATGAACCTAAAACTGCTCTAAAAAATAAAGTTTACTAATTAAAAAACAACAACAACAACACAGTACCTGAATTCCTGGCCAGCATAAATAGAATATTTGAGATCTTCACAGAAAAGCACCCGTGAATATACAAAGAACTCAGCAAGGCAAATAATAATGTGTTTGATTGGCAATGACGATCATCCAATAATTAACCTCCTCTGCCACCCTCCGTGCAGGAAGCACCACCCTAAAAGCTTTACATTAAGTCCCTACCGACGACTGATGAGGTAGATACTTGCACAGCAATCGTCTAAAGTAAAATTCCACTTAAAAACATGTACCGAGATTGACACTGTGTTGATGAGGATGGGGGGAAACGCACCGCCATGCCTAGTTGGCCCCACTTTCCCAGAAGGCTGCACGATACTTTCGGATCCATCTTTCGCGCCCTTTGGCCCAACAGTTCTGGTTCTAAGAATGTATCTTACAGATATACTTACACTAATGACAAAGGCTATGTGTATAAGGATATTCATTGCAGCACTATTTATAGTAGACAAACTATACATGCCTATCAAAATGGCTAAGATAAAAACAGCTGAAAATACAAAATACTGGCGAGCATGCATGATTGCTGGTGAGGAAACAAAGTGGTATAGTCACTTTGGAAAACAGGTTGGCAATCGTTCATTAAGTCAAACGTAAAGTTACCATAGAACCCAGGAATCCCACTTTCAGGTGTTTACTGAAGAGAAATAAAAACTTATGTCTACATAAAATCTGGCATGCAATAATAGCAGATTTATCCATAATTGTCCCAAACTGGAAACAACCCAACATCTTATGACCAGTGAATGAATAAAAAACTGTGGTATATCCATACAATGGAATATAACTCAGTAATAAGAGGAACCAGCCGTTGATATACACAAGATAAATCTAAACTGTGTTGTGCTCAGTGAAAGAAACCAGACCCAAAAGGCTACATCCTATCTGATTCCATTTATATGACATTTTGGAAAACGAAAATACAGATCAGTGGTTGCCAGGGGCTGGGGATGAATGCTGGGGACTGTCTACAAAGGCACACTCAGGCTTCTGGAGTGACGGAACTTTATGCATCTACCAAAATTCATAGTGTTGTACACATAGAAGGGTGAAATCTACTGCATGTGCTAACCTCAATCATCTTGACTTTTAAAAAAATACTGGAAATACTAATATCATCAATGAGGGGTTGAGTAAATTATGGTACAGACATAAATAAAATACTGTGGTCCTTTCAAAGAAGACAGAGTTCTTTTTTTTTTTTTTTTTTAAGATTTTATTTATTTGTTTGACAGAGAGAGAGATAGCGAGAGCAGGAACACAAGCAGGGGGAGTGGGAGAGGGAGAAGCAGGCTTCCTGCCGAGCAGGGAGCCCGATGTAGGACTCGATCCCAGGACCCTGGGATCATGACCTGAGCCAAAGGCAGATGCTTAACGACTGAGCCACCCAGGCGCCCAGAAGACAGAGTTCTAAACATATACATAAATAATTATCAAGATGGTTAGATAGAAATTCTTAAAAGCACAGTCCAGTAGAACTTCAAGAGAGGGGGAGAACTAAGTATTTGTTTGCATATACATGGCATACCTCTGAAAAGATACACATGAAAGTACACACAAAAATTGCCCCTGGGGAGGAGGACTGGGTGACCAAGAAGTCAGAGGCTTACTTTTTTAATCCATAGACTAATTTCAATTTAAATCTTAATTATATGCCTGAAAATTTAAAATTTAAATTTAAAAAAAATTTTTAATTTAAATTTAAAAATTTTTAAATTTAAAAAAATTTTAAATTTAAAAAAATTTTTAAATTTAAAATTTACTATCCACCACCAGCTATGTACAGGTGCAGCCAGAGAGTGCCTCCGCTTTGCCCCACTGATTCTTCCCCTCCTGTTGCCTGGGGCCTCTCTGGCATGTACTCCAGTTCTGTGGAGGGCCTCCAGTAGGATTGAGCCCCAGGTGCCCAGAGTGGGAACCAGCTCACTAACTCACCATTGCATTGGTTTTGTCTCCTTCCTTATCTCATTCTTAGACGAACCCCTGACTCCAGTTTCCTGGAATTCTTCCCCAAATAAACTACTCGCATGCAAAATAAATAAATAAATAAATAATATGCATGGAAAAATTTCACATTTGTTTTAAAATTATGATTAGAATTCATTAATGTTAGTGTGCACATAGAAGAAAATTAACAGACTAGTCAGATTTGCCCTGTGGTTCAGATTGAAGGCTCTGGAGTCAAGGTGGTTAGTTTGAATCCTACCTCTGGCATCTTCTAGCTGTGATGGTGAGTAAGCTAACCCCTCTGTACTTCCATTCCTTTATCCGTAAAATGGGGAGAGTAATAGCATTTCCCTCATATGACTGTCTGAGTGTTATGCCTGAAAATGCATGTAAATCACTTAGAGCTCAATAAGCAAACACATAAATAAGCAAACAAATAAATGTTAGTTTTTATTATTTTCCATTCTCTTAAGGATAGTAGTCATTAAGGTGATTATATGTGTCTGCAATACAGAAATTTTATATCATGAACATGTATTTCTTTTATAATTAAAAAAAGTTAAAGAATAGGAGCTATGCAAAGTGTATTTCTATTCGGGTCTTCTCTCTGTTCTAACCTTTGCTGCTCAAAAAATGGCCTGCCGAGGAACTGCAGCTTTTCCTAGGAGCTGGTTAGAAATGTAGAATTTAGGACCCAGCCCAGACCTCCTAATCAGAGTCAACTGGTGACTAGGGCCCCGATTGTTTGAAGCATAGCAACATTGGAGGAATGTTCTCCATAGCCCTGTGACCACAAGAGTCAAACCATGATTTACATGGAATTCACATTATCTTAAAAATTATGAGATGAAATACACCTTATTTAGTGCTTTAAAAAAAAAAAAACAAGCTGGGTTTAGAGTCCTATATTTGTCTTTAAATAAAATGTTGAGGGCACCTGGGTGGCTCAGTCAGTTGAGCAGCTGACTCTTGATTTCGGCTGGGGTCCTGATCTGGGGTTCATGGGATCAGGCCCACATTGGGCTCCTCGTGCAGCACGGTGTCTCCTTGGGAGTCTCTCTCCTTCTCCCTCTGCCCCTCCCCCTGCTTGTGCTCTCACTCTCTCTCTCTAAATAAATAAATTATCTTAAAAAAATAAACCAAATAATAGCTTTTTTAAAAAAATTTTTTATTTATTTTTTGACAGAGAAAGAGACAGCGAGAGAGTGAACACAAGCAGGGGAAGTCAGAGAGGGAGAAGCAGGCTTCCCGCTGAGCAGGGAGCCTGAAGCAGGGCTCGATTCCAGGACCCTGGGATCATGACCTGAGCCGAAGGTAGACGCCCAACTGACTGAGCCACCGAGGTGCCCCTAAATAATAGCTTTGAAACTAGAAATACTATCACTATTTAGACCTATATATTTTAAACTCTTGATGGATATTGTTTTTCTAAAATTTTATTTTTCTGACTGAATTAACCTTTTTTTAAAAAAAAAGGTTTATTTATGTATTTGAGAGACAGAGAAAGAGAGAGCACACGTGCCTGATGGGGGGTAGGGAGGGGCAGAGGGAAAGAGAAACCTAAGCCAACTCCGTGCTGAGCATGGAGACCAAGGCCAGGTGGAGCTTGATCTTAGGACCCTGAGATCATGACCCTGGGATCACAACCTGAGTCAAAACCAAGAATCAGTCACTTAACTGACTACGCCATCAAGCACTCCCTGACTGAATTAACTTATAAGAAACTCTAAAATGTACTTTTGTGATCATTTTAAGATCCTTGTGTAGAACTTGGAATTTAAAAGTTCTTGAAAATCAATAATCATCTCAATAAAATTTTCATTTCCTTTTTACATAAAGTTATATTTAATACACAATGTGGTTCTACTTTTGTTTTAAAAATGTATCTGAAAAGGGGCGCCTGGGTGGCTCAGTCGTTAAGCGTCTGCCTTCGGCTCAGGTCATGATCCCAGGGTCCTGGGATCGAGCCCCGCATCGGGCTCCCTGCTCCGTGGGAAGCCTGCTTCTCCCTCTCCCACTCCCCCTGTTTGTGTTCCCTCTCTCGCTGTGTCTCTCTCTGTCAAATAAATAAATAAAATCTTTAAAAAAAAAAAATAAATAAAAATAAAAATGTATCTGAATGTAGATGTGTGTTTGTATGTGGTATACTGTGTTGGCTGTGTGAAAAGGTCTTTCAATATGTGTGTTTTAAACTTGGCCCCCACATCCTTTGTTATTTTTCCCATTGATGGTGGGGTCCCCTTCCCCTCGAATCTGGATGAGCTTGTGGCTGTTTTGGCCAATAGAGTATGGAGGAAGTGATACTAGGTGGATTCTGAAGTCAATTCATAAAAAGTCATGGAGCTTCTGCTCACTTCTCTTGGAATACTCACTTTCCAGATGTTTGCTCTTAAGACACTTCTCAGAACCGGCTACCATGCCGTGCAAGGCCGAGGCTGAATTTAGATGCTCAGACTCCAGTCAGAACCCCAGCCATGTCCAGCCTTCAGGTCGTCCCAGCTCAATCAGCAGATGTGTGAGTGAAGAAGCCACCAGATGATTCCAGTTCCGGCTAGTGAGCCACCAGCATTCCTCTCAGCTGAAGGCCCTGGAGCAGAGATAGCCACTCCACTCTGAATTTCTGAATTCCTCTGTCTGAATTCCCGAATTCCACACAGAATCTGCATAACATGAAGTGTGTTATGCCACTAGGTTTGGGGTGGTGTGTTATGCAGCAATGGATAATTATACACAAAATAAACAACTAAGCAACAGATAACTAAATGCCAAAGTAGTAATAATGGGATTTAGAAAGTTCCCTTCTTTGAGTTTGCAATTTCTCTGCGTAAATATATATTATGTATAGGCCCAACAATGTTTTACAAAGAATTTCAAGAATAATTACAAAAATACTCATAGGCCTGCTCTCTCCAAGATTGGCTTCCTACTCCTTATCCAAGGTCTCTAACCAAGAGAAATTCCAGAAAGTAAACTCCAAAGAGAAACTCTGAAACTCCAAACTAAGAATGGAAAACCATGAAGATTGACCTGCGGGTTGCATAAATGATCTTGAAATTATTATTTTCACCCACATTAAATTTACTTTCTTTTTTTCTTAACCCAAATGAGAAAGTGTATTTGTTCACAAATTTCGAAGAATACCTAAGAATTGTTGAGATGGGCGACTCCTTCTGCTCATACAGCAAGAAGAAAATTACAAAGGTACGTTTGGCATGGGAAATGCCACCAATTAATTACACAAACAAGTTGGAACAAGCTCAAATTATGTGAAGAATGTGTACAAGCCCGTAAACTGACTTTAATTACTACCCAAACTACCCAAAGGGAGGAATTAGTGGATCAGCTTTAGAGCAAGAGCTTGGTAGATTTTTTTTATATTTAAAAATAACTTACACTTGTTAAGCACTTAACAATTTAAAGATTGCTTTCAGATACACCATCAGAGTTAAGCCTCACACCAACCCCAGTATTAGGGGCGACATTTTAGAGACTTTTAGAAACTGTGAGTGGCCCAAGGTCATATAGCAAGTAAATGGCTGAAGCTGTCAAACTTGAGTAATCTGACTCGAAGGAGGAAAATGCTTTTCATCAGATTCTCACATATGCACGCTCTTCTTTCCACAGCATCTCTAGATGTAGGAATCCACCCAAAGTGGAAGGGAACGTTTCCTGCTCCCCAGTTGTGTGGGCTGAAATTAGAAACCCATGTATTGTATGTCAGTCAGGGTCCCAGTCAAAAGCATGAGAAACCTGCTTTGGCTGATTTAAGAAAGGAAATCTATTGAAAGATACTGGGCATCTCATGGACTCTTTAGGATCTATACTCATACTGGTGCAGGGACCATAGCGCTGGGCTGCCCCTGGCCCCCTGACACTGGACACCGGGCATTCCTGCCAGAGACACTGTCCCTGGGCCTCCAAACAGCTGCCAGACAGCATTCTGCTGGATTCCTTCTTCACACCGTAATTTTCATTTCAAAGTCTGGGGTATGGGTCCTGAGTGATTGGTGCTGTGCCTCCCTGGCTGCAAGAGACTCAGAAAGGACATTTCTGGTATTTTCAGCTTCTGGAGAGAAACCCTTACCCGTTGCAGATTCCTCTGTCACAGGAGGTTCATAGGATGGAAAGACAGAAGGAATCAATGGCCTCTGCCCATGATGAGCACCTCCCACTCCCCTCAGAAGGAAACTGAAGTTGGTGTGGATTTTGCACCTATGTGAACCTCTGACACCTTGTTTGTGCAAATGATGACTAAATAATAAATTAATGGCCATGTGATATCATTTTCATTGGACAAATAATAATGTAATTTTTTCAACATCTATCATCCATCAGGGCATCATCGGGGGCAGGCTTACTATATAAAGCTAAAGAAGGATAAGCTTTGGGGCTCTCACTTACAGGGGCCCTTTCCAAGGTCTTGTACTTAATTTTGTTTTTGTAATTTTGTATTCTTAAAAAGAGACCTACAAATTATATAAGCTTCTGGCCTGACAAAACCTGGATCCACCTCTGAGAAGTCTACTAGGTACTTTATGTATATTACCTCTAATTTTCACAACTACACAAGGTAGGGGATAAGGATAAACAATTTATCACCATTGTGATCACCCGCACACATGCCTACACTCACACCCTCTTTTCTAAAAATGGAGGTTCCTTTGTTTGCTGAGGTTGTCCAGCTCAATTATATTTCCCAGCCTCCCTTGCAGTTATGTGAATCAGTTAGCTTTTGCTGCATAAGAAATAACCCTAAAACTTGGTGGCTTAAAACAATGTTGCCTTCATGGAGATGCACCACTCAGATTCTTTTTCCAGTGGGGACTCACTGCTTGACAGGAAGTAGAATCAGCTGGAAGCTTTCCAACAGGTCATTCTTATCTCAGGGTGGCACCCACCCAATGCCAGAACAAGGCTGTCTTATAAAAGTCTAGCCATTTCTGTCCAGTTCAGGATTTGGCTAATAGGCAGTCTTTGCTGTGGAACTCCTTGATGGAGGCTTGTCAGGAGCATCATGCTCTGATGGCTCCGGCCCCCTTCCCTCCCCCAGCCAAACCCGGCTTCCTTCCCTTTTCCTTTCTCAGGTATTTTGGATTCCTGACTTCATCTCAGCATCCGCTTCCCAGAGAACCCAGCATGCCACAAACAACCATTTCCACAGTTCAGAATTCTGTAGGTCATCAGTTTGGGCCGGGCTCAGCTGGGATGGCTCCTCACTGCTCCACATGGTCTCTGGTCCTCCAGCAGCCTGGCTGCACTTGTTCACTTGTTCACACAGCAGCTGGAGAGGATTTCAAGAGAGAAAGTAGAAGGCCCCTTCAAGTCTAGGCTCTCAACTGTTTGTTACAATATCACTTCTGCCACCATCTACAAGCAAAAATACATCACAAGTCCAAGCCAGATTCAAGAGGAACAGAAACTCTACCTCTTGATCAGAGGAACTGCAGAGTCACCCTGAAAAGGGTTTGGATACAGGGCAGAGTGAAGGACTGTGGCCAATTTGCAAACTGCCACATTAGGTATAGTCAAGTGATTAGGTTATCACCAGTAAAATGTTAACAGAAGTGAAATGTGTAAGCCTGGGTCTTCCGACCCAGAGCTCTCCCTCCTGCACGTTCTCTTCTCCTTTCCCTCCAGCTGGAATCCATCTGATTTTATTACGCATGTGATATCAATGCAGAGCAGAGCAAAGCTTTAGGAAGAACCTGGGTCCTTCAATAACAAGGGAGAAGAGCTGCCCTGTTGAACAGGATCATTTCCATCCTAGCTGTTAGGGAACAGAGAGACAGAGAGAGAGAGAGACAGACAGACAGAGAGGTAATTTTTGGACCACTGCCTTTGGGGACTCTTTATTATAGTATCTTGTCAATACCCCAACTAATGCATATGAAAATTGTAGGCACTGAAATCTGGGGGAAAGTAAAAATGTTCAGGAGGAGCTTCAGAGAGACTTGCTGTGCATTGTGTAATGTAATCCCCTTATTTTTTTTCTGAGTAACCTCCAATCAAGGTCTTTATTACTTTTCAATGTAGATTTTGACTTTTTTTTTTTTTAACCACAGAAATGTCAATATACTAAGCTGGATCTTAAGAAAGCATGGAGCAATCAACAAGGACTACTTGCATATAGATTACAGAATCATTACCCCATTTTCAGACAGGAACACTGAAGTTATATAGCAATAACCGCCAAAAAAAGTATTCCAATATTGACTTATCAGATCTCAAACCCATTTTCCACCTAAACAGTTATTACCTTTATTTTTCCCTTGTCAGTATAATAGAGGTTTTATTCTCTGTGTTGTCATCTTTAGAGGGGGTAGAGAAACCTCTCATTCTGTCCAATGGTAGTGGTCCATAGGGACGCATTATAGAAATGTGGCCAGGACTCCAAGACTAATATTCTCTTTGGAGAAACAGAAGCAAAAGAGTTCCGCCAAGTCATCCTCTCGCCAGAATCACTCCTAGATAAAATTATGACTCATTTAGGATCTTTATTAATTAATTTGATGAGGGAACAGCCAGGGCTGATGCCATCTATGGATATGGTAAGAGTCGCTACTGCTTCGGCCATAAATCAGAAGAGGAATAGAAGCAGGTTTAAAAGCAGCAAAATGCTTTAGATTCTCTCAGTTTTTTGCCAGAGGCTTTTTTTCTGGTCAAAATTGTAATACATTTAACAGGATTTGCATATCCCTTTGAGCAATATGTGTGTGTGTGCATACACACAAAGGATTATATGGAAAATATGACGTTTTATAACTGTGCTACTAGGTCAAGATTTAGTATCTTATACTTTTCTGCAACTGAGCAGGAGGAAAAAAAAGTCTAATGCCTGGCACTAAATTTTGCTTTCCAGTTCCAAATAACAGTTTTAAATCTCAGGGCTTAAACAGCAAGGGATTCAAAAAGAAATTTATATACATAATTAACTGTATAACTGATTACACTTGCCTGAATATACACTTGATTAGTTTAGTGTTTCTTGAGTACAAGTTTCCAAGCAATAGTACATTTGGTGAATTGAAACAGGAATAAATAACTAAATAACAATAAGAAATTTACTGATGGCTAAATAAAAATAAGATTTTGCAAACATCTTCATATAATTCAAAACTACATTCACAGAAATAATTCTTTTGTATATTTCATGTAAAACATTCCAAGTAATAATGCTGTCGGAATTATTTCTCACGGGCAAATACTGAAAGTTAGTAGCTCTTCACCAAAACTTGAAGCTGGGGGAAGCCTTGTGCAGGATCTAGTCCAGCTCATCATGTTAAAGATGAAGAAACCGACACCTAGAGAGGACTATTGATGAGTTCAAGATTATCCCTTTTTTGGCCCACCCTTATAATTCATCTCTCAATCCTTAGTGCTTTTCTTTAAGCATTTTTCTAATCAATTACTGATATAAAGAAGAGGAGAAATGAACTCTAGATAGAAAAATAATCTCAGAATCATAAATAAAACTGCTTCCCTATATCACTGAAGAGTATTTACTACAACATTTTTTCCACATACAAGTTTTTGTTTCTGCCTGGCAAGCAGTAGAGTCTCAGTATTATTTGAATGGGCAAATTCTTCCAGGCTAAAGACAAGAAAAAGCAAATCTAACCAAACTCCCCCCGCACATGGGTTCCTTGTGGAAGGCTCTTTCTTTCCACCCCACCTGGCCAGCAGCCCTGTCCCGAAAGTCTCAATCTGCATGTCACTCCCTGAGAAAGCCTCTGATTCCCCCAATCTCCAATCACAAAACTGGGGTAATTCCAGTCGTACTTATTTTTCACGGCTTTGATCAGAATTTTATGTTTAATTATTTTGTAAATATGTATTTCCTGTGCCTCTTTCCCACAAAATCAGAAGTTTCTTATCAAGGATCGTGTCCGTCTTCATCACTGCACTACTCCCTGGCACTCACATAGCCCCATAATAATGTTCCTATAAACATTTGCCAAATATATGAATAAAAGAATGAGTGAATGAGCACATGAACAAGCAAATGACCATGTGGCAAAATCACATTTGGCTAGACAGACCCACAAGGAGAATATATAATTTGTCTTTCCTTGAGTTGTTTAAGATGAGATAGGAAAGGAAGTAAAGAAACCAATCAGGACAGACATCTGAAACTCAGAGTTCTGGATCAGACGCGAAGACAGACAAAACTGTAGCAAGGAAAGAAAATGGTGCCAAAGAAACATATTCAGGAAAAAATGGCTGTGGTGTGGTATACCTGCCACTTCCCACAATAAACAGGAGCAATTTGCCTTCCAAGCAAGCCCCAAGAGTGCTGGGGTGACAAGAGCATCTGCACATGAACCTCGCACGTTCATTCACTGAAGGAATGAAAGGGTAGTCTTAGGTGTGCTTTTCTTCGTCCTTCTGTGTCGGCAACTGTGATGTAAAGATTGAGGAGGGGGAAAGGACAGTCTTACCACAATTTTAAAATCAGTTTCAAGTGGCTTAAGGCAAACTGTTCTTGAAAATCCTCCATAGCTACTCAATTGACTCATCGAACAACTAACCAAAATGAACTCAAGTTCATGGTTGTATATATCATAACAAGTGCGGCAAGAAATTAGAACGAGCTTTTCAAAATGAAGTCAAAATCTTCAAAAGCAAGGCACCTGGAGGGCACAGTCGGTTGAGCGCCCGGCTCTTGGTTTCAGCTCAGGTCGTGATTTCAGGGTCCTAAGATGGAGCCCTGCGTCAGGCTCTGCACTCAGCGCAGAGTCTACTTGGGACTCTCTCCCTCTGTGGTCCCCTCACCCCCGCTCCTCTCTCTTAAATAAATACATATAAATAAACAAATCTTTAAAAAAAATCCTCAAAAGCAAAAAGGAGATCTAAACCAAAAATTAAAGGCTGTGACATTAAACAAAGACAACAAAAACGGGCTATACTTCCATGAATTACAAAAATAAACAAAAGGAAGTGGCATACAATGGTTATATACACTGTTTAACACACATCTTGCAACTGGATGAATCAAGTTCCAAAGAGGAAACACATACCAAATGAAGCTTTTAGCACCAAAGCCCGAAGCAGGCTCATTATAGCAAGATTTCCAGACACAGGGATCAAAGAGAGAATTCCCAAAGAAGGAATGTTTAGGGGACTCCTTATAGCACCAAAATGAGTATGTCAGAGGAGACATGAAATAAAAGAGGAAGATGGCAGTGATAACCTACTGAGGCATGTGATATAAAGGAAAAATTGTGGTTGGCAATGCTCGAGATACTTGGTATAGTGAAATTAAGAGAGAAGAGGAAAAACAAAACAAAACAGCCAGCAAGGAAGCAAAACAAAGCAAAATGTAGATGAGTAGTCACTATGGCTATATTCGGGTTTGTATGGTACCTCAGGGCTTCTGGCTTATATTTAACGAAAACCCCTTGAATAAAGGTCTTGATTCAGAAACATTACATTCCTTCATGGTTGAAAGTTTATTTGTTTGTGTTCTTTCAAATGCTTTGTAAGCCATCAAGCATTTACTGACACACTAGAGATAGCCAAAAAGATCTTCCAAAAATCTAAATCTTACCTTTTTTTAATATTCAAATTTCGAAGACCCCACTCCTAATACTTTGATTCAGAAAAAGAATGGTATCTAAAGATAAACCAATAGTTCATCTGGAGAAATTGTTTCAGGATTTTAAATGCTAGGACTAGAACAATAGTGGTTTAGACCAGTGCTTCTCAAACTATCTGTAAGAAGGGTTTTTCTAATCTGTGGCCGATTGATACTTTTGTAAAATACACACACACAAAAATACTAGAAAAATGAAATTAAAAGCAAAGACATAGGAATCATGAGAGAAACATCAGACAATTCTCAATTAAGGGACATTCTATAAAGTATCTGACCAGTTCTCAAAACTGTCAAGGCCATCAAAAACAAGCAAAGTCTGGAGCGCCTGGGTGGCTCAGTCGTTAAGCGTCTGCCTTAGGCTCAGGTCATGATCCCAGGGTCCTGGGATCGAGCCCCACATCGGGCTCCCTGCTCAGCGGGAAGCCTGCTTCTCCCTCTCCCACTCCCCCTGCCTGTGTTCCCTCTCTCGTTGTGTCTCTCTCTGTCAAATAAATAAATAAAATCTTAAAACAACAACAAAAACAAAAAACAACAAGCAAAGTCTTAAAAACTGTCCCAGCCAAGAAGAGCCTAAGGAGGCATGACAATGAAATGGAATGTGGCCTCCAAGATGGGGTTCTGGCACAGAAAAAGGACCAACGAAACAGAAAATGGTAAACCTAAGGAAATCTGAATGAAGTATGGACTTCATTAATAATGATGTATCAGTATTGGTTCATGAATTGTAACCTACCATACTAAAGTCAGATGTTAATAATAGGGTAAACTGGGCCAGGGGTATGTGGGAATGCTCTGTACTACTTCATAATTTTTCTGTAAATCTAAAACTACTCTAAAATAAAAGATATACTTAAATTTTTAAAAAACCAAAGACATGAAAAGCACAAGCCCCCAGTTTTTAAATTATTGCATTCAACGATATAAAATTACTCTGTCAAATCTCTAAGTGCTATAAAAAGTTTCTAAATTCTTACTCTCAATTTCGGTACTCATCTCATCATGGACTGGCAGTAACCTAAGGACCACACTTTGAGTAGCCCTGGTCTAGACCAGTGCTTCCCAAACACCATGGGAATACCAAAATACCAAATACCCATCTGGGTATAGAGCTAATGAGAAAAACTAGGATAGTGAATTAATTTTTCCATAAAGCTAATTTAATTTGAGGTAGAAGACCAACCCATACCCTGAGATTGTCTCCTTTCTACATATTTAAGGTTACACTGTTTCCACACATTTGTGTGTGTGTGCCCGCATGCAGGCGCATGTGGGCATTTGCGTGTGCATGAAACAATGGAGAGAGTACGTACGTGGTAGTTGTCTTTGTTTGGATGCTTTTGCCTTCAAATTTTTGAAGAGTGGCCTAAATAATAACCATGTTTATCATTTTTCATAAAAGAAGCCTGCACTTAAAGGAGTTCCAAGGTTGAGAAATTCAGATGTTGTGATTCCAGCATGATTCCTTTCATCTTTGCCCTGTGTCTTCCTCAGTGTGTTGGCTCTCCATTTAAGCTGGTTTTCCTCATGGTCCCAAGATGATTGCCATAGCTCCAGTTGTCCCATGAAGACAACAATATTCAAAGAAAAGGCTGCCAGTGATGATTTACCATGAAACTAAAGAAGCTTAAGCTTTAGAACCCTTCACGTTCACAGACTCTTTCCAAGGCCCTGGAAAGTACCCTTGCAATGTATTCACTTGATCATATATTTTTGTAAACTGTAAAAAAAGCAAAAACAATTTTATGTCCTTTTTCTTAAAGAGGGCCCCCAAATTGTATAAGCTTCAAGCATCTCAACCAGGATCCTACCTTAAAGAGCACTTTTTCTTCCTCTGTCTCTCTTTTTAAGAGTAAAAAGAATCTTGCCCAGAATTTCTGCATTATATCTCATTGGCTAAAACGAAGCCAAGTCTCACTGTTAGAGAAATGGCTGGTAAGGGTTGGGGTTACACAACTGGCTCACACTAATCCAGACGCACCTCCTGCCCCAGGAGAGGAGCCCAATTTAACGTGAAGCCACTGGCTTCTAGATACCGGAACAGAAGTGGGACTCTTGAAAAAAAGGAGGAGGAGTGTGAGTAACTTTTGCAGTTTCTTCAGAGACTTCCCGATCAGAGATCTTTTACATGAAACCTCCTTCCCTGAGAAATCATATCGTAAATCTGTGTGGCTCCTTACTCCTCTCTGTAGTCCCTGGAAACCTGGAGATTTCTTCAGAAATCACTGACGAGAAATCACTCGTCACCCCTCCAGGACATTCTGTCAGGCAGTGTGAGATAGGTACCCATACCTCTTCCTCTCTTTTCCCATCTAGGTTTCGGGAACCATGCAGGCCAGTCTTGGCCCCACTAAACTTTTTTTTTTTTTTAAAGGTTTTTAAAAAAATATTTTATTTATTTATTTGAGAGAGAGAGATAGCAAGAGACAGCATGAGCAGGGGAAGGGAAAGGGGAAGAGGGAGAAGGAGAAGCAGGCTCCCCGCTCAGCAAGGAGCTGGAGGCGGAGCTCCATCCTAAGACCCTGGATCATGACCCGAACCAAACGCAGACACTTAACTGACTGAGCCACCCAGGCGCTCCTTGGCCCCACTAAACTTTTACTCACAGCTAGCCAGCCCCACTCTCATCCTTTAGATTTCTGGGACAGAGCCTGTCTCGCTAATCTGGGTTGAGAAGCATCCACCCACTAGCTCCAGTGTTGGGTGGCAGCTGGGGAATGCACATCATAACTCTCTCTGTCTAGACTCTGTGTGGGTGAGGGGTTTTAAAGCCATTTAACCCTGTGCTATGCTCCACTTTTTTAATGAAAGTTAATAAAAACTAAGTAAAATTAAAAATTCAGTCACACTAGCCATATGTCCTGTGGTGAGTGGCTACCATAGTGGAAAACACAAAGAATATTTTCATCATTGTAGAAGGTTTTATTGGTTCTTGAAGTTTCTAGATGGTGGGATGCCGGGGTGGCTCAGTTGGTTGAACTCCAACTTGATTTCAGCTCACGTCATGGTCTGGGGGTTGGGGGATTGAGCCCCATGTCAGACTCCACACTCAGCATGGAGTCTGCTTGGGATTCTCTCTCTCCCTCTCCCTCTGCCCCTCCACCCCCACTTGTGTGCATGCTCTCTCTCTCTCTCTAAATAAATAAATGAATAAATAAAATCTTTTAAAAATAAAATAAAATAATAAAATATCTACATGGTGGTCTCAGAACTTTTGGTATCTGAAACTTATCATACCGTAAGGACTCAAGCAAAACCTAATAAACTTTTGCACATACACTTAAAATGTGAGATGTATTAATTAATTAAATATAATTTTCCCATGAATCTCATTTCATGCATAATAATCATTACATTCTTAAAGTTGTAAATATGTTACAAGGACTGCTTCAATCAGTTTGTTTCAGTGATCACAAACCCTGTTGTTCCCTTTCTCTGGAGAACCCTAATACAAGCTCCTTTGGTGACTTCTGGGAAGGTGGGTCCCATGCCCTGTGGTATGGTATATGTCCAGATCTAGAAGTGACAGGAGGAACCAGAACTCCCAGGCACAAGGGTGGTTGGCTTGGATGCAGGAGAGCAGCGGGGGGAGTGACCCAACTTTCAGTCAGAGGCTAGTCAGATCCAAGAAGCAGAACCAAGTGGGCCACAGTGAAGTTGGGTGGCTTTGGTTGTGGCTAAGGTAAAATAAGTAACTAAGGGTTCAGATGTGGCATCCAAGGAAATCTCAGGAGGAGCAAAACGTATGTCTGAAACTGACCTGAACTAACTTCAGGCATTAAGTCAATTATCCAGATTTTTAAAAAATCATTACCACAGATTTACTCGACTTTAGTTTGACTTTAGTTTGAAATCATGTGACTAAATATTTTGATTTCTAAAAATCCTAACACTAAACCATGTTGGTTTAAAAATATTTCTATTGCATACTACTTGGACAGAACTAATCTTTTCCTTATGCATTTATTTATTTATTTTTATTTAATTTATTTCATTTAAATTCAATTAATTAACATATAGTGTATTATTAGTTTCAGAGATAGAGTTTAGTGATCCATCAGTTGCATATAACACCCAGTGCTCATTACATCAAGTGCTCTCCCTAAAGCCCATCACCCAGTTACCCCGTCCCCCACCCACCCTCTCCCCTCCAGCAACTCTGTTTGTTCCCTATAGTTAAGAGTCTCTTACGGTTTGTCTCCCTTTCTGATTTCGTCTTATTTTATTTTTCCCTTCCTTCCCCTATGATCCTCTGATTTGTTTCTTTAATTCTACATGAATGAAATCATATGATAATTGTATTCCTCTGACTGACTTACTTTGCTTAGCATAATACCCTCTAGTTCCATCTACGGCATTGCAAATGGTAAGATTTCATTTTTTGATGGCTGAGTAATATTCCATTGTATATATACACCACATCTTCTTTACCCATTCATCTGTTGATGGACATCTGGGCTCTTTCCATAGTTTGGCTATTGTGGACATTGCTGCTATAAACATTGGGGTGCAGGTGCCCCTTCAGATCACTATGTTCGTATCCTTTGGGTAAATACCTAGTAGTGCAATTGCTGGGTCATAGGGTAGCTCTATTTTTAATCTTTTGAGGAACATCCATACTGTTTTCCAGAGTGGCTGTACCAGCTTGCATTCCCACCAGCAGTGGAAGAATTATCCAGATTTTTAATGTTGAGAATAAAATATCAACATTTTTAGAAGACTGAATTATGTACAATTGGCTCAATTGTTAAAACCTTAAATTTTCACTAACTCTTGATGATTCTTCAGACATTCTGGAGATAAACCAGTGATATATTATTTGGCATATTTTAATTCACATTCAAAAGCTGCAACAGTGAATCAATCACGTTCAAATTGTGTTGTGACCAAAGAATGAACAAGGAATCCATTTACCCTCTCTCCTAATCCAATGCCTTCAAACTTCATTTTTTTGAGTGTGAAATGATACACTCTTAGCATCTGATGGAGTCCTATAAATAGTTTTCTATTTCTGCAGAAAAGACCACCCCCAAACCTAGCGGCTTGAAACAGTAATAATCAGCTGGACCTGGCCCTGGGACACCTTGGGTCTCCTCCGCATGGCCAGCTTAAACGTTCTCAGCATGATGGCTAAGTTCCAAGAAGGAGCATTTCAGGGAACAGAAGTGGAAGCTGCAAGGCTTTTGAGGACCACAATGTCTTGTACAAAGCAAGTCACAGGCCACCCCAGATTTAGTGTAGTAGGCAGAATTCCCAAGGTGCCTCTCATGATCTCTGTCCCCTAGGATTGCTCCCATGGTGATGTTACATGGAAAAGGGATTTGTTACAAGGCAAACGGATTTGCAGATATAATTAAGATTAGTAATCAACTGACCTGAAGATAGAGCTATTATCTACGTGGGCCTGATCTAATTACATAAACCCCTTAAAGGCAGAGATTATTCTCTGGCTGGCAGCAGAAGGGCAAGTCAGAGAGATCAGAAGAGCGATTAAATGAAGGGGAGGTTCTCCATTGCTGAGATGGTGGGGACACCCAGCAAGGATCTGAGGGTGATGTCTAGGAGCAAAGAGTAGTCCCTGGACGGTAGCTGGTAAAAGAGGGGGACGTGAGTCCCACAACCAGAAGGAAGTAAATTCTGCCAACAACTTGGAAGCTTAGAAATGGATCTTTCCCTGGTCAAACCTCTACATGAGGAGACAGCAGGCCAGCGCCTTGATTTCAGCCTCATGAGACTCGGAGCAGGGCCCCAGCTAAAATGCACTGAACTATTGACACAGGAAACTGTGGGATAATAAACGTGTGTTGCTTTAAGCTGCAGTTTGTGGTAATTTGTCACCCAGCAAGAGAAAACTAATACATAGGGGACAGAGGACAGAGTAGACTTTGCCTCCTGATGAGAGCAGTAGCAAAGTTTACTGTGAATGGCTGTGGGATGGGGATGCTGGTGTTTGAAAATACGGGGTCCACGTCGATCCAAATAATAGCTAGAATTATCTGAAATAAAAACCAACACCTACTGCTATTCTCAGCCCTACGGTTGTGAGTTTGGGTCTTCTACTTGAGTGGAAATAAGTAGTAAGAAAAGAAACCAATGGGACCGACAACTCAAGTTACCCATTATCACGCTGGCTTGGCAAAGATTGCATACAACATGATTCCTCTTACAAATCTGACATGATCATCATACATTTTGAATACTACTTTTTATGAGTGAGCAACCTTTCAAATTTGTTCACCCAAAATTTTCAGTCCACAAGTGTGCCGAGCCCTGATAAGGGATCCAAAGGGGCCTAAAGTGTGAGAAAGACTGCCTGTGCACGTCTGTGGGATAATCACAGAGCAAAGGTCTCATGGGGCATCATGAATTGTCAGATTTAAATATCAACTCACTGCTGAGCGCCCTTAAAGGCAGAGGCTCTGCCATGCTAATAGCTAAGACAGCTCACAAGGGCTTGATACTCATTCACAGAGAGGTTATGCGTACGTTAAAGGCAATTAGAGACACAAATCATCATCATTATGTTTATTCTCCCAGAGATCTCACAGGGTACTCATGTATTAAAATCTAAAAATGTACCCCCGCCACCAAATGCATAAGGTCAATAGGCAATTCATTGAAATTAGAATAAAAAATGGAAAGATCTATTTATCCCTAGAATACACAGAAAATTGGCCTTAGGATGGGGATTATGATAAGAAAAATGATTGGCATGCATTGAGTGTTTACTGAGTTCTAAGCACCATGGTAAGCACTTCATGTCATTCTAACCCTATTACAGGCATACTTTGTTTTATTGTGCTTAGCTTCTTTGCGCTTGACAGACACTGCATTTTGCCAGGTTTCTGGCAACCCCGCACCGAGCAAGTTACCAGCGTCATTTTCGAACTGCATTTACTCACTATGTGTCTCTGTGTCACACTTGGTAATTTTCATAATATTTCAGGCTTTTCCATTATTCTATTTGTTACGGTGATCTGCGATCAGTGATTATTACTCACTGAAAGCTCAGATAATGGTTAGTGCTTTTTTAGCAGTATGTTTAAATTAAGGTCTGTACACTGTCTTACTTGATATACTATTGCACACGTAATAGACTGCAGTATAATGTGAACATAACTTTTATATGAAAAAAAACTTTTATATGGCCTGGGAAACCAAAACATTTATTTGAGTCTCTTTATTGCAACATTTACCTAATTGTGGTGGTCTGCAATGGAGCCTGCAATATTTCCAAGGAATGCCAGTACTATAGTCTTCGTTTTAGTCCATTCTGACTGTTTGAACAGGAAAACTGTAGACTGGGTAGCTTATAACCAACAGAAATTTCGTTCTCACATTGTGGAGGCTAGAAGTCTGAGATGAGGGTGCCAGCGTGGTCAAGTCCTGATAAGAACCCCCTTGTGGGTTGCAGACTGTTGACCTCTAGTTGTAGCCTCACCTGGCAGAGAGCAGAGAGAGAACCCCAGCTATCCAGTCACCCTAACAAAGACGCTAATCCCATTCATGGGGGCTCTACCCTCACAACCTCATCTACTCCTAACAACCCCTTAAAGGCCTCATTTCCCAATACCATCACATTACAGGGTAGGGTTTCAACATAGGAATTTGGTGGGAATGCAAACATTCAGTCCACAACAGCTACCCTGAACGATAGGAATCATTGTTTCCAGTTAACTGATGAGAATGTGAGCAAAACACCGGGAGTAAATTGCCCTGGGCCCGTGATAGTTCTGTAGGTCCAAACTGAGTATGTGCAGGAAAGATTCTGTGATCTGCTGGAAACAAAGGGCCTCCAGAAGAGGCTGGACGTGACGCCTCCATTGGAAGGAAGAAGATAGAGAAGGGAGAAAACAGACAAATCAAGAATTCCACAATTGTGATTCATGGACATCTGGGACAGAGATCATTTACCTGATCGTGAAAGAAAAGGACAGTCCCTGGGACGCCAGCAAGAGCATCTGAGGTCACGGTGAGATTAGTGAAATGATTTTTCAGGCATCCTAATCTAAGGGGCAGATTTTCACGACGTCTAAACTTTAACAGCATGCAGAACAGAGAGAGAAATAAAGGGCTGAATTTTCATATTATGTCAATTAAATATATTGCTCTTAAACTCTCATAAAGATTTTATTCCAGATTTCAGTTCCCTTTTGAATTCAGAGAGGAGGGATTATAACTAACTCAGTCATATCGTGTAAGATTATTTAAAGGAAACAACTGGGGCAAATTTGTATTGATATAGGCAAATGCAAGAAGTCCTCCCCATCTATAGAGGGATGACCCCACTTTTATTAACAAAGATGAATAAGAGAATTTGAAGTAGAGTTCTATTGAGGTAAATTCAATTATGTCAGCTGAACCAGATAGAGCTCACGATAAGCCAAACAGTTCACCTGAAATGGGCTCAATTTATTTATATGAATATTTAAGAGAAGAGGTCACAAAATGTTTTGCTGATATATTGTTAGTTACTACAAGCTTCTGAAATTAGTCATTTAATAAATAAATGCTCTTGTTCATTCAGTTCTCTAGAAGAGTTTGCACTGATTATTTGTTACAACTTGTCCTTGAAATTATCTGGGACTTGTTGTTTTCTTTCTGAGGATCCCATTAAAAATAAAAAATTCCAGGGGCGCCTGGGTGGCTCAGTCGTTAAGCGTCTGCCTTCAGCTCAGGTCATGATCCCAGCGTCCTGGGATCGAGCCCCGCATCAGGCTCCCTGCTCAGTGGAGAGCCTGCTTCTCCCTCTACCACTCCCCCTGCTTGTGTTCCCTCTTTCGCTCTGTCAAATAAATAAATAAAATCTTTAACTAAATAAATAAAAATTAAAAATTAAAAATTAAAAATTCCAGTGGCACCTGGGTGGCTCAGTCGTTAAGCGTCTGCCTTCGGCTCAGGTCATGATCCCAGGGTCCTGGGTTCGAGCCCCGCATCGGGCTCCCTGCTCGATGGGAGGCCTGCTTCTCCCTCTCCCACTCCCCCTGCTTGGGTTCCCTCTCTCGCTGTCTTTCTCTCTGTCAAATAAATAAATAAAAATCTTAAAAAAAAAATAAGTAAATAAAAAAATAATAAAAAATAAAAATTCCACATGTTTAAGGAAATCCTCAGGGGTTTTTTATTTATTTATCTTTTAGTTAATTGTGGCAGATTAATTTTTTGTAGGCATTTGTTATAAAATTTATTGTCATGAAGTTTTTCCTTAATTTCCTTTTAGTCTCTACTGTTCCTTGGGTTGTATCTCAGTTATTATTCCCAATATGGTATTTTTGTGCCCTCTTTTTCTCTTTTTTTAAACTAAGCTTCCAGGGATATATAAATTATATTAGTCATTTCAAAATTTTACACTTTTTTTCTTATCCTTTTCTACCTTTGTTTTCTATTTAATTAATTTCTACTCTATTCTGGACTATTTCTATACCTCTACTACTACTGGGTTTATTCTATTGTTACTTTTATAACTTTTTAAATGGCTGCTTAGCTTATTAGTTTTTGGTCTTTTGACTTTTCTAAATTATCAATTTAAAACTAGACGTTTCCCTCTATTCATTGCTGTAGCTGAGTCTCCAAAATTGTTATACGTAGTACTTGTTTTTATTTTTCAGTTCTAGATATTTTAAATTTCCCATTATGAGTTCTTCTTTGACCTGTGAATTATTTAGAAGTACATCTTAAAATTTGCTAGCATATAGGATGTTCATGGTCATCTTTTTACAAATTGATCTGAATTTTAATTGCATTGTGGTCAGAAATTGTGGTCCCAATTCTTTAAGATCTATTGATACTTGAACTGTGGACTATTAAGTAATCGAATTTCATAAGGTTCTGAGTGGCATGAAAAGAATGAGCACTCTCCAACTGCTTTATGAGGTCCTATATATGTGCCCATTAGATTGAGCTTGTTAACTGTCTTATTCAAAACTTATATTTAGTGATATTTTCATCTACCAGATCTATTTATTACTGGGCAAGTGAGTTAAAAATCTCCCACTATAATAGGAGGTTTATCTATTTCTTTTTATAGTTCTATCAATTTTTGGTTCATATATTGCAAAGCTATATTATTAAGTGCATTCAAATTTAGAATCGTTATAAACATCCTTCTAGTTAATTTGTGCATGTGTGTAATATATATTACATACATACATACATGTGCATGCATATACATATTCACACACATACATAGACTTGTGGTAGCCAGCTTCCAAGATAGTCCTTATGATCCCTAGCTTCTGGTATTCACACCCTTGTGTAGTCCCTTCCCACACTGTACCAGGGTTAATCTACATGACCAATAATATATAGGAGAAGTGATGGTATGTCACTTCCGAAATTAAATTGTGGAAGAATGCGGTTTCCATTTTGGATGCTCTCTTGTTCTCTCTCTCTCTCATCACATTCTCTGGGGTGAGCATGCTGCCACGTGTTAGCAGCCCTATAAAGAGGGCCATGTGGTAGGGAACTGAAGCCTCCAGTGAATAGTCAGCAAGGAACTGAGACCTGCCAACAATCACGACAGTGAGCTCGGGAGGAGATTCTCTAGCCCCACTCAAGCCTTGAAATGACTGCAACCTTGTGAGATACCCTGATGCAGACCCTCCCCGGTAAGCCATTCCGGGATTCCTAATCTCATCTTTAAACAGGGAAATACTACAATTCCAAACAACCACCATGCAGAATACTTGCCAACCACTTTCAAATTTGAACAGAAATGACAATGAACACTGACAGCCTCGGACCACAGGCAAGGTATAGGTATTTCTGAGAATAAGTGACAGTTCCAAAGAGTCTTTGACTAGAACACCAAGACGGAGGGATATGGGGAGTCCATGGGAGAAGCAGTAGGTGCCCCTAGGGAGACACCATTCTGCACTGTAAAGTGGCAGGAGAGGGGTAGCTGAATAGCAATAATTTGTATTGTCTATAATCTGGCCTGGTAGCAGAGAGAGAGTATAGGAGATTTTCCAGAGGTAATTTAAGGGATTTACTATATACTATGCTAACCTCTTAAGTGTCAAATATGAAGAGTATATGATCCCTTAGGAAAGAGGAAGTAGTAGTTATAGGAAGCTGAAGAGTGCCCAGCGTCACTGTTCACCACCTCCCCGACTCGGTTCCCCCTGTTGATACAAGAAATAAACCATCTAGGCCCTATGCATATGTACTGCAGGAAATAAGTAAGTAAATAAATAAATAAATAAATAAATAAAAGATTGTAATCGACCTACAGATAAAGAATACATACATAAGACGAATTATCTACAGAAACAGAGGAACAATTCAAAAAACAATAAAGGTAAAAGGCAAGGCAGCAGAGCTCAGGGGAAAAAATACTGGAATAGAAATAGAAAACCATGACCAAAAAACACTACATGAGAAATGAGAGTGGAAGTAACATAATCAAAAACATAGTAATGGACATAATTGACAGGCTTTTTTAAAGCCCCAGAAAGAGATGGGAAGGGACAAGGATATAAAAAAATACTAGAGGTGATAGACATAGAAGTCAAAGTAGATCTAACAGACACATAAGTGATATTTCTGAAGAATAGAACCAAGTGAGTCTTAAATTTTTTCCCCCAAAAATGAGAGGAGAAAACTATTCCAGAATAAAGATTTGAATCTTCAGACAAAAAGCCATAACATGACCCGGGAAAAACTGAGATAGAATGCCCAAAGTCAAAATATGTTCTAATGAAGGAAAAAGGACCAATATAGAGAAAAGCAAAAGTGACATACGAAGCAAAAAAGAAAAAGTTACACACAAGAGAGAAAAATATGGTGGCCCTGAGACTTCACCACAAACATCATCTATTCCAGAAGAAAGTAGAACAATGCCTACAGAGTTCTACAGCAGCGTGTGACCTAGAAATTTATATTCAGCAAGTTTGCTCTTCATCTAAAGGCAAAAGATAAACTCTCCAGCACGAGAGAACCCAAATAAAACAATACCTACGAGGGGGCGCCTGCATGGTTCAGATGGTTAGGTGTCTGCCTTTGGCTCAGGTCATGATCCTGGAATCCTGGGATCGAGTCCCGCATCGGGCTCCCTGCTCCTTGGGGAGCCTGCTTCTCCCTCTCCCTCTCCCTCTGCCTCTCTCTCTCTCTCATGAATAAATAAATAAAATCTTAAAAAAAATACCTATGAGCAATTCTTAAAAAAGAAACAAAACTTTGATGACAAAATCCAGTCATCTAACGGAGGGTAGAATCAAAACAATTCAGAAATGAAGGGACCCTGGTAAAACAACTGGTGGTGAGGAGAGACTCTGGTGACAGATGACCTGGGTTTGAATCATGTCTCTGTGTGACCTGGGACAAGTATGTAAGCTCTCTGTACCTAAGTCTCCTCATTGTTAAATGAGAACAATAGTCCAACTTAAGTCCTAAGATTTGTCTAAGACTTCGTTTGGCTCATGTATGTAATGCACTTAGAACAGTGCCTTGTACAGAAAAAAGCCAGGAGCTATATATGTACAAGCTAGTATTTCCTTTTAGAAATAAGGCTACACAACCATAAGGGCTGTTGCCACAGATCAGAATGTTGGGTACCTCATGGAATTTCTGGGAAAGATGCACAGACAACATTAACAGCTTTATAGCCAAACATCCAAAATAATACAAGCCTGGTCTGGTAAGGACAGACCCATGGCGGCTGCCAAGCACCAGAACCTGTAGCTTACGACCCCAACACCCCTGGCACTGCTGCCCCAGGTGCTTTTGAAACTTGATCTTACTGTAATAGCCACCAGAAAGTGCATCTGATTAGTAAGCCTTGTGCAAATTAATAAAAGCAAACCCTGGGTAGAATGGATTTGGGAGGCCAGCAGGGGGAGCTCTCACACTCAGCACTGGTCAATCCAAATCCAACAGGAAGAGGTGCACCTTTTATGTGGATGCTACTTTACTATCCCAGCAGGAGGAAGGCAGGTTTCTTCCTCACCCCGGCAACAGCCCAGCCAATGAGAGACGGTCACAGCCCAGCCAATGAGAAGCCACCATACGTAGACCTCCTAGTTTACCTTCCCAACTATCCATCCTTTCCTCTATGAAAGACCTTCTTCTTTCTTTGTTCTGTGCGCTTGCCACAGCTCACTTATCCCAGGTGCCACTCTCTGCTATTCCTGGATAAACCCACCTTTGCTAGTAAAATAACTGACAGTTCTGTTTTCAAGGTTAAAAGGTTATTTTCCAGGTGGCATCAATAACATGTCCACAAAGATGGGAGGGATGTATCCGCACTTTCGACTTTGTAGAGGCAGGTGGGCTCTGTCTCCCACCCAGTTTCACGTGAAAGAGAATTTCCCAAACAGAATCAGAGGATTCAGATGCTGGGCAACCTGAAAGAATGTGTCTCCTCTACAGTAAAATAAGACAATATAATTTAGGGAGATTAAGAGCATGTATAGGATACACAGAACGCCTGCGTGCAAATGTTCTGCCACTGTAGCCAAGTTAATTAAGCTTTAGGAGCCTCCGTTTCGTTTGTAAATGGAGATAGTAATAGCACCACTCTCAGTGCTGTCGTGAAGATTAAATGATGTAATTCATTAAATGAGTTCATTCAAGTGCTCAGTAAATGTTAGATATTAAAGTAATTCTTCTTTTCTTCTTCTTACATTCCACTCCTTCACTGCCCAATATCAACATACACCTTTTTTGCACATAGTTATAGTCCCTAAAGTGTTCTTACCTAACAAATTATACTTATGCAAACAAAAATATATTCAGCCCTTCTTTAAAGTCTCAAAACTGGGGTGCCTGGGTGGCTCAGTCGGTTGAATATCCAATACTTGGTTTCAGCTCAGGTCATGATCTCAGGGTCCTGGGATCGAGCCCCACGTCCGGCGGGTTCCACACTCAGTGCAGAGTTCCCTTGTCCTTCTCCCTCTCCCTCTGCTCCTCCCCTCACTCCCGCGTGCTCTCCCTCTTAAATAAATAAAAGCTTTAAAAAAAAAAAGTCTCAAAGCCTAAACATTTGCTAGGTCCAGCTTCAAGTCCAGGATATCTGGGAAATATCTATTTTTCTTTTGTTCCATCACAGCCTTTATTGATGGTCTGTATCATGCAAACTAAAATTTAAAGTTAACTACCACCAATATGCCCCATATGTAACTATGGGGGACAGGGGAGAAGAAGGGGAAATTGAAGTACATCAGCATATCCATGACACAACAGAGGAGAAAGCATGTGTTGCTGAAATTGTTCTTACTTCTGCAATGGTGTATAACTACCATAGTTGGTATTTATGATTTATTTTTCATGTTCCCTTGGCACCTCAGCTGGTGGGGATTTTTTACATGATGAAGAGAACCAGCCTTAATTTCTGTGGGGTCCATGCCTCTTGTGGTCCAGTTTGTATCGAGTGACTGTAGCGTTGCCCTGACTTGTGCCATCGGCCATGGCAGTGGCAACAGGGGCAGCCCAGTGGTCCCCTTGAGTCCCATCCACTGTCCTTCTCCCCCTCACTGTGAGCCACGTGTGCCCATTGGGCTCTCTGGAAGGGGATGCTGAGATAGAGTCTGGGAAGCAAGCTGTTTGTTAGGGATCAACACCTGTGATGTTAAGAGAACAGAAGCTGGGCCACCTGGGTGGCTCAGTCATTAAGCATCTGCCTTCGGCTCAGGACATGATCCCAGGGTCCTGGGATCGAGTCCCGCATCGGGCTCCCTGCTCGGTGGGAAGCCTGCTTCTCCCTCTACCTGCCCTCCCCTGCTTGTGTGTGTGTCTCTCTCTCTGACAAATAAATAAAATTTTAAAAAAAGAGACAGAGAACAGAAGCAGAATTGAGCAGAAGACTCACACTGCAGAACAAACCTGGCAGAGCCTCAGCAAGCCTGCTGGAGAACTCTGGAGGAAGAACTGCAGCAAAGCTTCGTCACTGGCTAACCCAGGAAGGATGTGGCCCCAGGCGAGCTGGCTCTCTGCAGCTCAGCAGGACCTGATAGCTGGAAGCTGTCTTTTTTTGGTCTTTTCACTCATTGGCATGTGGAAACCTCACCTTCCAATCCATTCGGGATTGTGTCTGCTGGTGGAAGCCTTCCTCCCGTGGGCAGGAAGCAAAGCACAGAACCTGGAAGATAGGCAATGAAAAATTTTGCCATTGGGTCATTGAGTGTAATGGTCAAAGGTGTCTCCTCCACCCTTTTGTCATTTGGAGCATATAGCTCAAAATACTATAGTTCTAGGAAAACAGATTGACGTGTTTATGTTATAGATGTTCTCCTAGAAAAATATCTTATGTAAGTCAAATTGTGGCAAATTGAATTGTATTTTAAATACATTCAGTGAGTTTGTAATGTAAAGGAAATTGTTCTGCAAAAAGAAAATTATTTTTATTAATCACCGTTTAACTTCTTTTTCTACTTGCTCTCTACCTCCAGCAAAATGAATATATTTTATCAATCAACTTGTTTGATATTGAGTTTGAAAAGTAACACACACCTGCACTGTTAACCACAATTTAATATCCCATCATGTTTCCTGGAAATAGTGGTTTCTTATTCCTAATGAGATAACTAGGGCTTATGAAATTATCCCAGCAGGAGGTAATAGAAATTTGAATATAAAAATCTTTCCATTAATGCATGAGAAAAGTTAAATAAACATTCCCAGGAAAGGGCCCCAAGCACTTAATCTCACTGAGAAAAATTCACAGTGGCCTGAAGAGTTAAGTAGGGATATATGCATGTTCATTACTTTGGAAAATGTAATGTTTTGAGACTTCTGGGAGTAAAATGAGTCAATGCCTTAAAATCATTATGATTTGATTTTAATTTTAATATACTGTGGTTCTTAACAGACTCTTTAAATTCCTCTTAATTTTACCAAGACTTGGTAAGTTTTGCTTTCGCAATGTTCTGTAGTATTGTTCACAAATTCAACACTTCCTGTGGGTCAGACCAAGGGGTTATAAAATACTGTCCTTCCCCCAAGATGCTCACAATCTCATGGGAATACAGAAAAGTAAATAAAAAATTATGATAGTGCCCTAATAGAGGGATGCATAAGATTGCCTTGAAGGAGAGCCACCAAGGGCAGTCAGGGAAAGGGGCACGTGGAGTTGTCACTCAAGCCAAGCTGGAAGGCAGTGTAGGAATTACCAAGAACATGCTTCTTCTTTGTTGTTGTTGTTGTTTTTAAGTAGGCTCCATGCCCAGCGTGGAGCCCAATGCAGGGCCTGAATGCAGGATCCTGAGATCAAGACCTGAGCTGAGATCAAGAGTCGGATGCTTAACCTACTGAACCACCCAGGTGCCCCAAAAACATGCTTCTTTTGATCTTTCTTGATCTTTCGATTGTAAGAATGCTCCTTCACCTGGCCCTGCGGGAAGTAAGAGTTTAGCTTTCTTTCACCCCTACCGCATGCCCTGCCCCTCCCATTCTGCCACGCCCCCCAGAAACTCATATCATAATTTTGGTTAAATCAACTTCAGTATTTACATAGTTGGGTCATTTGACATATCATAACTTTTCCTTTCTTTCCTTACGATCTTTCTCTGCTCATTTGCTTGATTTTCAGCCACAAATTCTCTTTAAGTGTCTGAATCTTCACTCCACATGTTTGATATATCAGGTTTTGGATTGATTTCATCTTCATCTCTCCTGGAGTCTTCTGATCTGCTGCCAATCCAAACCGCTTGCCCTCCATGCTGGTGCCCCCAGCCTAGACTGCAGCAGGCCACAGACCAGGCTTTCCCCTCACTCTCACCCTGAGGATTACATGTTCTGCCTACCTGGGTTTACTAGGCTCTTTCCTTCGGTCTTCATTTACTCCCTTGCGAGGCACGTCTCCTGATACCACAAAAAAGGGTATATAGGAAGTAAAATTGCTGAGACCTCTCATGCTTGGAGACGGGAGTGGGGAGGGAAAGACAGATTATAGAGGAGCATGAGGACACTTTGGGGTGAGATGGATGCATTCATTATCTTGATTATAGGGATGGTTTCATAGTTGTACACATATGGCAAAATTCATCAGATTGTGGGCTATATATATTGTATGTCAGTTATATCTCAAGCTGCAAGAAAATGAAAAGAGACTAAAAAGATAAGCATATAAAATTCAAAACTTTTTAAATTTGTGTTGTTAGCAAGTCTGTGGAGAAGCAGATGTTTTCCTGTTACACAGTGCAGGTAGGAATACTAATGGTACAACCTCTACAGAGAGGAATTTGACAACATCTAACCTAATTACAAATGTATTTAACCTTTGGCTCAGTAATTCCACTTCTAAGAATCTGAACCAAACATACGCTGGCAGGGGGCGCCTGGGTGGCTCAGTCATTAAGCGTCTGCCTTCGGCTCATGTCATGATCCCAGGGTCCTGGGATCGAGCCCCGCATCGGGCTCCCTGCTCGGCGGGAAGCCTGCTTCTCCCTCTCCCACTCCCCCTGCTTGTGTTCCCTCTCACTGTGTCTCTCTCTGTCAAAAAAGAAATAAAATCTTAAAAAAAATACACTGGCAGAAATATGAAATGATGCCTACAAAACTCTTCATTGAAGCACTATTTAGAGTACCAAAAGACTGGTATCAATCTAAATGTCCATCTGCAGAATATTGATAAATGATGGTATAGCTACATAATGAAGCACTCCTCAGTAGTAAAGAAATGAAGAAGGTCTCAATATATTGCTGTGGAATGAACAGGATGTATGGTTAAGTGAAGATATCAGGTTATAAAACATTGAGGATGTTGTTACTTTCTGTTCCTGGAAATGCTCTATAGCTTGATCTGGGTGGTAGCTACATGGGGTGTATAATTATGTAAAACGTCATTGAGCTGTATATTTAAGATTAATACACACTGCCATATTAAATCTCAATTTAAAATTTACAAAAAATAGTTGGGAGCAGGTTGAGTAGAGTGGGAAGGGGGGGGGAAGGAAATGGAAACAGTGAGATTTGGGGCCTAAAAACTAATGTTTTTGCTGTCCATTCCTAAGGGAAGATTATACTCGCCCACCTTACTGACGTTAGCCTTGGCCAATGAAATGTGAGCGGAGGTGACAAGTGTTCCTTACAAGTAGAAGCTTTAAGAGGCAGTGCGTGGTTCCACAGGGTCTGTTTCCTTCTGCCACAGACCAGCAATGTTCCAGACAGAGGCTGCTCTGGGAACCTGACTCCCTGAGTAATGGTGACACAGAGCAGAGCTTCCACTGACCCTGAGAAACATGTGGCATGAGCAAGAAATACCAAGATTTGGGGGTCATTCATTACCACAGCAGATCCCAGTTGATGCTGACTAATACAGAAATCACATTCCCCAACCTCTATCCATTTCCCCAAACTGGCAACTGTTAATGAACAGAAATAGAAGCAACCACCAGAAGCACAAAACTCCCTCCACCGAATGTCTGAAACTGTGGTGGCAAACTGGTTTCATTCCTCATGTCAACTCTAATGGACTCATAACAATGGCCTGAATCAACTCCCCAGAGGACTCGAAAGCCATGTCCTTGCCCAGCAGAAAAAAGGTGCCACATTTATCAGTATGTCTTGTCGTAGAAGGAAGAACGATAAGTTGTCCATCCCTTGCCTGTGACGCACAACTTCCATTTACCTTATTTCTGGGGTTTTTTTTCCTCATTTTGTGTGGGAAGCACAAAGATATAAATGCACCCAGATATAAACAGAAACAAGTTCACAACAATATTTAGATCGATAAATAATTTCATTTTATTTACTGATGAAGGGAGGGAAAAAAAGTTTTTATCAGAGCCGATCACAGAATTTCTCCTCAACTAGAGAACGATCTTTGTGAGAAACATCTTAAATGGAGCTTTTAGTTATGAGGATGGCCCTGGAGGCTAAGTCTGGCTGGATTCCTCTGGAAAGAGGAAAATAGTTAAACTGGTTTGCTTCAGAAATGCACAGTAATTTTTGGAGTTGTAACTGAATGAAACAGGAAGAAGCAGGGAGAGGTCCAAGAAGAGCATTGGAAGGGGTCCAGCCACATGGCAGGAGGCTGGGGGAAAGGGACCCCAGAAGGTTCCCCAGAGGATAGAATGGCTGAGGAACTTTTAAAACTCAGATGGTTAAATATTCAGTTGTAAGTGCTTTGCCTTTCTATTCTGTCATGCAGCACCCCTAACCCTGACACACACACACACAAACACACACACACACACTCCATTGCCCAAATCCTCAGTAAATTCTGCAGCACGCACAGCAGTGAGAGTGGCACTCTGGGAACTGAGGGGCTGTTAGGAGTCCAGTATGCAGACACTATCTGCAAAAGGACCAGGGCACGCAGGAGGCAGAACACAGAGACCAAGAAAGCAGAGCAAGCAGAGAGTATAGCAGAGGGAACACAGGTCCCTTCTGGACACCCCGCCAGCAAGAATTCTCAGAGCTAGGGGCGCCTGGGTGGCTCAGTCGTTAAGCGTCTGCCTTCGGCTCAGGTCATGATCCCAGGGTCCTGAGATCGAGCCCCGCATTGGGCTCCCTGCTTGGCAGGAAGCCTGCTTCTCCCTCTCCCTCTGCCTGCCGCTCTGCCTACTTGTGCTCTCTCTCTGTCAAATAAATAAATAAAATCTTTAAAAAAAAAAAAAAAAGAATTCTCAGAGCTATTGGCAAAGTATCTGGGCTACTTACTGCATAAGGGGTGGGGATTTGAGACAATTTTTACTAAATCATAAAGATCCAGATGAGCTCAGCAAGCTGGGGAAGTTAGAAACATCTAGTAGCTGACATCTGGCTCACACGACTAATGATGTCAAGTGGGTTTCTCTGGTTCACTGTCAGTGAGTAGTATATAAGTCATGAGAGAGTGAAAGAAAATGGCTCACAGCACCATCCCTGAGCAAAAGCAGCCCCCGCCATAGTCCTGGCTGCTCTGTCCTTGGCCTAATGTTCATTATCCCCTGTGTGGCGATAACGAGTTTGCTTTGTGGGCTTTAGAAGTAAGGGGGAGAGATGAGCTTGGTTTAATGCCTGCTGACTCACAAGACACAGGGGCCCTGGCCTGCCTCTGAAGCAATGTGTGCACTTGAATTGGGGATGATTTCCGTCTCTCCCCCTCCCCAGCAGGGAGAGGTTGCTAAGGAAGGCCAGCTAAAGCGTCAGAGACTGAGACCTAAGAACCCCGTCTCTGCCACCAGGGAGGGTATGAAAGAAGAAGGAGCAGGTATTTTCCCTGCTAGGTTTTAGCTAACCTTTTAGCTCCTCTACAGGCAAGCAAGCTGCTGAAAAGCATTAGAGCTGAAGCTGATCCTTATCAGACAGGAATTACACCAAGCACAGCCAGCATTAACGAAAGGCTACTTATCCCACGTTAGGCATTAACTGGATGCAAACGTGAGTCAACAGCTTCCCACTCCTCAAGCAGCGTGCAATCCAGAAGGGACGTAAACAAAGAAATGTGGGACAAGGTTAAGTGAAATACAGGCCAAATTGGACGAACGTGACACGGTGCAGGCATGCAGAAGAAAAACTGTCTTCACTGTGTCTTGGGACGTCAAGGAGGGCTCCACACAGAAGGCAGCATCTGAAGGCTAGGAAGATCGTCCAGGGCAGAGACTCTGGAAATGATATTCCCAGCTGTGGGAATGATGAGGGCAAGGATAACCTAGTGCCTATTCAGAGCTTGGAAGTATAGTTTGGAAACTAAAGATGGAGAGATTTTATTTTATTTTGTTTTGTTTTGTTTTGTATTTTGCTCTTTGTTGTTGTTGTTGTTAATTCCATGCTCAGGAATTTGCACTTTATTCTATGCACAGTGAGGAAAGCAATGCAGATTTTATAAGGTAATCTGTGTTCTAGAAATGTATCTGCAATTTATGGACTCAATCAATAATTCATGTGCCCCCACCCCGTCCCATTGCATGCCCAGCATTCTGCCAGGCACCACGAGGCCAAAAGGAAAACCGAACTCCCTACTCTAAGAGGCTGTAATCCATTAAAGAGATAATGCACAGACCCAGAAGCAGAAAGAAAGGTGGGGAAGAGCACCATAGAAGCAAACTGACTGCAGGAACTCAGTGACAGAAAACAGACCAGGAGACGCTTGCTGGAGGCAGGGATCTGGTGCTGAGCCACGAACAACGCTTAGTATTGGAATTGCAGAGAGAAGGGAGAAGTACCTTCTGGGATTGAGCAGGAGAAAGGTGGGACAAAAGCAGCATGAATAAAGGTGGTTAGGGTGGGGGGCTTGGGGGTCCTGAGGATATCGGCCTGGGTTTGGAAACTAGAGGGTGGGGACAGGTACCACAGACAGTACCACCCATGGCACTGTGTCCAAGCCACGTCCTTTCCCCAAACCAATGTAGACATCAAGGCCACCTAAGAGGACCCATTTCACTCATTCTTTCCTATACAAGTCAAACCTAGAGACGAAACCAGACAACTGCAGACTGTAACCTGATGTTAAACCACACTTCTGTTCCTTTGGGAAACAGCACAAGTTCATCAGCCTAGAAGGTTCTCAAACATTCTTGAAGCTGATGTCCTGGAAGTGCTAGGTCAGTGGAGACATGGGGAGACATGATGGTACAAAATCATGTCCTGAAGTCAAAGCCCAGCACGCATCAGGCAAATCCCATACATATGCCACAAACTGAACCCTACCATCCTAGTGGCATGGACCAAAAAATAACCTCTTATGTAGGGGGTAGTGTGGTATCTGGGAAAGCCCGAAGGTAGACTCCTGGCAGCACCAGTCACTGTGTGACCTAATTGCTTTGAGCTTCAACTTCCTCATCGGTGAAAAAGAGGATAATAGCACCTGCGTCATGGTCTGACATGAAGAAGAAATGAGGTAACACAGGCAAAGCGCTTCGCATGATGAGTAAGCCCTGGGTAAGCGCCGTTCCTCTTCTTTCCCTCCCACTGGCCCCATATCCTAAAGCCAGATGAAGAGAGTCAGTGTGATTTGGGGAAACTAACGAAAGGAATATGATGCTGATGAGGCTTGAAGGTTCAGACTCCGTTAAAGGTCTCCAGGGCCCTGGCAATGTCCACCTTCTGACATGGCTCTTAAGATTTGTATCTGTTCCAGATGTCACAGCTTGATCAATGCCACCTCTATATCACACTTAGCATCGAATGTTGAGACAGGATCTGTAATAGAATGCTGGAGAGAGGCCAGCACCGCGGCCCCGCAACCCTGCCTCCTGCCCTCAGCTCAGGCAGAACGGATGCCAAGAAGAGGTGACTTAAGTGTACTGAAACAGTTTCTAAAGGCGTAGCTCACGGAGGAGGAACAGGGCCAGAGTAGGCAAAAGAAATGTTCTCCTAAGATTCAGGAAAAGCAAGTCCTCAACGTAGAGCTCAGCCTGACTGCCAGGAAGCCAGGACAAGTTAATAATCCAACTTGACAGGCAGCCAAAAGACTTGGGATAGCTCATTTAAAGTGTGGGTGTTATGCATCCCAGAAGACAAAAATGCATAAATAATGGCAGGTAAGATATGAATCAAGCTACTTAGCAGGAGTCAGATTGAGAATCTATTGATCTCTAAGTCTGTTGGATCCCTACAAGATACTTTCCCTCTGTCCCTTCTCTTCATTCCCACAACCCTTGCCCTAATTCAGCCCCATATTACCTCCTGCCAGCTCAGGGACACCTTGATTTTCTAAGTATACAATGCTCATCAAGTTCTTCATTGCTCATCAAGTAAAATCTAGATTTCCTAAGCTGACATTCAAAGCCTCCATCCTATGACCTTCATCTTAAAAAACCAGCTCCCTTTCAGGGTCCTTATGCTTCAGGCAACCCGAAATAGACACACTCAAACCTCCATAGTTTTTCCTTTTCGGTGTCTTTGCTCCAGCCAGTGTTTCCGGGCGATTCTCGCAGACCCTTTGTGCTCGCTTCCCAGGGCTGCCAGAACAAATTACCACAGACGGGGTGGCTTAAAACAACAAATTTATTTTCACACAGTTCTGGAAGCCACAAGTCCCAAACGAGGGTGTTGGCAGGGTTGGTTCTTCCAGGAGGCTCTGAGGGAGAGTCTGTTCCAGGCCTCGCTCCTGGCTTTTGATGCCTGCCCACATCCTTGGCGGTTCCCGGGCTGTCAGTCTCTGCCTCCGTCTTCACAGGGCCTCCTCTTTAGGCGACTGTGCCTCTCACATCTCCCTCTGCCTTTCTTTTATAAGGACACCTATCATCAGATTTAGGGTCCACCCTAAATCTGGGATGATCTCATTTCCAGCTCCTTAATTATATCTGCAATAACCCTTTTCCAAATAAGGTCACATTCAAGGGTTTGGGGAGGACGTGTCTTTTGGAGGGGCCACAAGTCAGCCCCCTACACCCTTCAAGACTTTGCTCGCTCCCTGCCTCCTCTGTGCAGTATGCCCTGATGCCTCTCCACAGGAAGCCATCTCTCCCCCATAAACTGCCAGGACACCGAGCGGAATTCTGCTGGGTGTTACTGTCTGTTTGCGTGCACGGCTTACCTTTGAGTGAGCTGCCTAACTCCCCAGGCCTCAGCTCTCTCATCTTTAAAACTGAGATGATAATTACATCTACTTACAGCCTTGTTTTTGTTTTTGTTTTTTTTTAAGATTTTATTTATTTATTCATAAGAGACAGAGAGAGAGAGAGGCAGAGGGAGAAGCAGGCTCGATGCGGGACTCGATCCCAGGACCCTGGGATCATGACCTGAGCCCAAGGCAGACGTTTAACCATCTGAGCCACCCAGGCGCCCCAGCCTTGTTTTGATTTAAAAAAAAAAAAGAGGTTTTAAGGAGCTTAAAGAGTGACTGGACAGAGTAAGTCATCGGTAAGTGCGGTTATTATCACTATCTTTATTATTGTTCTTGCTCTCATCCTTTCTGCCATGTTGTAAGTTGCTTAAAGAACAGCATTTCTGTATCCTTGATGGGATCTAAGGAGTATCTCGCACACAGTAATGGATGAGTGAACATGCCGGCGGCGGGGGAATGACAGATAAGTTGTCTTGAAATGAAATAGTCGGGCCGCCTGGCTGGCTCAGTTGGTTGAGCGCCCAACTCTGGATTTCTGCTCAGGTCATGATCTCAGGGTCCTGGGAGGGAGCCCCGAGTTGGCTCTGCACACTCAGCGGGGAGTCTGCTTGAGGTTCTCTCTCTCCCTCTGCTCCTCCTCCCACTCACGTTCTCTCTCTCTAGCTCTCTCAAATAAATACATACATCTTTAAAAAGAAAAGAGAAATAAAATAGTCAACGCAGAGACACGTCCGGAAATGTTCTGAAGGGGTGAGTCCCCTGCCCAATCCCCTATCAGCAGTGGTATCTTCCGCAAAGGTGGAGAGTCTCTTCTCCATCACTCCTAAGACATTTCTGCCAACAGTTACTACCTCTGACTTACAAGAAGCACCACCTGAAGATGTGCCACTCAGTGGCCCTTCTGAGTAAGTACGGCGTATCCAAAGGAAAATTCATTTTCATAAGGAACATCGTTTGCAGATTTGTCATCATGGTAATTTTATTTTATTATTCCCATTATACCTCTTAGCATTAACTTGACTCTGAAATAGAAAGAAAAAAGGGGTGGGGGAGGGGCTGGCTCCTGGTTTATGGGAAGAGTGACTCAAGGGCCCTAGGGAGCCTTCTCTCAGGAACTGGGTGGGTGTGCTGACTCACCTCAGCCTCCAGCCCACTCCCAAAGGTTGCTTCCCTCAAGGGCCTCTCAGGAGCTGTGGAAGCTTTTAGTGGTACTGCCTATTCTTCTCTACCCGCAGCATGATGTCCCCACATAATCCCATGGGCTACTCTGTAAAGTTGCCTTCTCAAGGCTCTTGATGGAGCGTTCTGTCTTTTGTTTCAGAATACTCTGAAGATTTCCAGAAGACTTTCACTATTAGGACTGAGTGTTAAAAGGCACTCCTACCTGGCTGCAGATAATGTTCTAGCAACCCTACTCTACCACCGACCGGGTACTATACTCAGTGCTCTACTGATCATCTCGTGTAATCCACGACTCCGGGGTCAGCTCCATTTCACAAGGGAGAAAGTTAAGGCTTACAGATATTAAGTAACCTGCCTAAAGTCACAAGGCTTGTGTGTGATTATGCAAAGATTCGAACTGACTTCTAACTCTCAAATTCAGGCTCGTCATACACTGCATTCCTCTGCCTCCTAATATGCATCTGCACAACAGGAAAGGCAGATTTTTCTCTCTCCACAACTGCAAAAAGGAGGCTCACTCAATATCAAAGTACTGAGTGAAAATAACAGTCTTCTTGCATTTCCCAGGTTAGAAACGTTGAGGCCGACCATTCACAGATGGGCAAACAGCTGCAACCTCGGAACTGTCCTTGATTTTACATAATAAATGTAAATGTGTTTCAAGTTTCCCGAGAATGTCTATCAGAATTAAGATTTTAACTGTTAATTCTCGGGATGGAGAAGACAGCACTGGAGAGTCATTCCCAACTTGACTCTAATTATACAGAATGCAAGTGTGGGCACGTACGAAGATACGTATTTTCGCGAGGCGTGTAAAAAGTTCAGTTCAGTGGGAAGAGGAAGCTGAAGTCCTTATATGTACTTTCCTGAGCAGATGCTACAAAACCTAAGCTGCTGGGCACGACCGGGGGCAGGTAGCTGTCGTCGGGACCAGACTGCCCTGCATGCATCCGGGTTGAGAAATGGTCGAGCATCTCTCTCCTGCCCAGAATCAGGGCTGACGGACTCCATTCCATTTTCACATAACAGCTGCCAAAGCTGTGCCCACGAATAACACTTCCTATGTATATTGTGCTTTAAAAGATCATGTGTTCTTTCTTATAGAAACCCTCTGATGGTAGATGTCCATACAGAAAGAACATACTTGGGATTAGTCCAAGAGAGAAAAAGGAGCTTGTGAAATTTTAATTCTTGGCTTTAATTTTACGTGAGATTGAGCCATTTTCCTGGGAAAATGAAGATACAGCGAGTCTTCTTTACATTCAGTGTACGGCACCACCTGAGAGGGACTGTAGTAGCCTCCCTGGGGAAGAAGCATGGTGACGTTACCATTCAAGAGTTTCAGGGGTCGGGGCGCCTGGGTGGCTCAGATGGTTAGGCGTCTGCCTTCGGCTCAGGTCATGATCTCAGGGTCCTGGGATCGAGTCCCGCATCGGGCTCCCTGCTCCTTGGGAGCCTGCTTCTCCCTCTGCTTCTCTCTCTCTGTCTCTAATGAATAAATAAATAAAATCTTTAAAAAAAAAAAAAAAAAAAAGAGTTTCAGGGGACCGAGATTGGGGAGCCACGGCCACGGTGACTAAGAAGGTCATTTGTGACAAGGCTTCAGCACCTTCTTGATTGAGCCTTCACACAGATGCTGTCGTTTAGGCTCCATCTCCAGGGAGAATGGGAAGGATGACTTATTGTGGGATATTTTTATTTCAAATGATTACTGAAAGGACAAAAATTCATTAAGTTTTGATCTAGAAAAGACCTTCAAGCCCTGCTCAAATCCACCTTCATATTCTTGTGTATAAAAATCCTTGTCAGGAAACTTGCAGCTCAATAGAGATTAATTGCAACGAATGTCCATGGCTCGTAAGACAAAAAGAAGGCTGCATCTAGCAGAAGGGCCACAGATTAAAAATGTTCTCTCCTAACATGGCCTCAAGAAACCTAATCACATTTATGAAAATGCTTGCTTCTCAGATTTTTCTTAGGCAGTGAAATTTCCCCTCATGTATAACACCCACCAAGGTGGTAGGAGTGTGGATTACTCTACAAACCCTTTCGGTTGGTTTAGCCACTGTAAATTGAATCTCTTTGTATAAATATGGACAAATGTATCTGCGTTGATTGGTACAGTGACTAATCTTATCTTTTGGAAGTACCCCCTGGTCTTCTGCCACAGAGAAATATCCACTTTTTATTTTAACATTTAGGGGATGTGTGGACCCCTTTGTAATCTGACTTTGAAAGCTGTTTGAGCCCCAAACCAGAAGATATTTATGGAGAGAAAAGAGCGCCCCCTAGTGAAACATGTTTCCCAATATTCCTTCAACCCTGAAGTTCCATCTTTTTCCTGCCAGAGACTATCTGGCCCCACCCAGGCGATTGCATTTTAGAGGCTGAGGCCCAGTGCTCTTGATTGTTTGAGAGCGGAGAAAAATTTGTTGGCTCCAAAATGTTTTTAAATTTCAAAACTGAGGGTGCCTGGGTGGCTCAGTAGTTAAGCATCTGCCCTCGGCTCAGGTCATGATCCCAGGGTCCTGGGATTGAGTCCTGCATCAGGCTCCCTGCTCGGCAGGGAGCCTGCTTCTCCCTCTCCCTCTGCTGCTCCCCCTGCTTGTGCTCTTTCGCGCTCTTTGTCAAATAAATAAAATCTTTAAAAAAAAATTTCCAAAACTGAATTAGTAAATTTGATTAAGTGTCTAAAAAATGGGACGTATCAACTGCTCACAAGCAATTCAACTCTCAGTGATTTATAAATTACATTTAATGTGGGATATGGATTTTATTTTAATATTTTCTTTTTTTATATTTTATTTATTTATTTGACAGAGAGAGAGAGAAAGAGAGCACAAGCAGGGGCAGCAGCAGAGGGAGATGGAGAAGCAGGCTTCCCGCCGAGCAGGGAGCCCAATGTGGGGCTCGATCCCAGAACCCTGGGATCATGATCCGAGCCGAAGGCATTCGCTTAACCAACTGAGCCACCCAGGCGCCCCTTTAATATTTTTTATGATGAAGAACAGGGCCTATTAAAGTAAGAGTTAAAGGCTTATTTTCCAAAGAGTTGACCTCTCTTAAACACTCTTCATAACTATTGGCGTGGTCCATCTAAGTCTTGACATTACTCTCTTAACGACATTAAAAACAATACTTTATACTTGCAAAATGCTTGCTAAAATTTACTCATACTCCCATTTAATCCAGTTAATCTTCACAACAGTAATTAGGAAAGAAGAGATTAAAATTTTTGGATAAGGTTATTTTGTTTTCCTTTTTCTTCTTTTTCTGCCAAATTACAAAATATTACAAAATCTGAAGGAAAAAATCAGAATCAAAACAGATTAACAAACACAGTTCAAGTGAAAACAAACTACTAATTTGAAATGACATATGTAGACTTTGATGGGGGACAATACACAGCATGTGGCTCAAGAGTCAAATACTCTGAATAGGGACAGTGTTACCTGGGACAAGTTTCCTAACTTCTCTGTGCCTCAGTATCCTCTACTGTAAAATGGGGATAAAAGAGTACTTACCTTACAGGGCTGTTGTGATGTTTAAATGAGTTCATGTCTGAAATACCTAGAACAGTGCTTGGCACATAGTAAGAATTCAGTGATTGCTAGCATTTAATTATTATTCAATCAAACCATATCAATCTTTGATTCTCAGAAATACAACAATTTAAGATTTTGGACAAATTAACTCTCAACAAAACAACTGAAAACATTCACCCAAACAGTCATGCCTCTTTTATTCTGAAACTTTATTTGGAAATAATTTCAAACCTGGAAAAAATTACAAAAAGAAAAGTAGTACTAGGATCCCTCATGTACCCCTTACCCAAATTTGCTTATTGTTAACATTTTATTCATTTGCTTTACCATTTGCACTGCAGATCACTGCAAATCTGGGTCCCTACTTCTTATTTATAATTTATGATGTATTCCTTTTCCATCTCTTTCTTTTTTGCATTTTCTGTTTCTGAGTAACAAATTACCGCAAGTTTGGTGGCTCAAAACAACACTGTTTTTAAGTTCACAGTTGTATAGGTCGGAAGTCTGGGCATAGCATGACTGGGTTCTCTGGTCAGGGTTTCCAAGGCTGAAATGACAGTATTGCCCACGTTGAGTTCCTTTCAGGGATTCCTTTCTTTGTTGTTGGCCAAATTGAGTTCCTTAGAGCTATAGGAGGAGGTCTCCATTTCCTTGTTGGCTGTCAACCGTGGGCCGCTCTCAGCAAACAGAGGTCACCCACCTTCATTGCAACATGGCTCCAGTCATCTCCAGAGCCAGCAGTGGAGAATCTCTTTCATGGTAAATCCTTTTCATGCTGTGAATCTTCCACATGAGGAAGAAAAACCAAGTTCGTTTTAAAATCTCACCTGATTAGGTCAGGCTCACCCAGGATCATCTACCTTTCTTGAAGTTGACTGGGACCTTAATTAGATCTGCAAAAACCCTTCACAGTAGCACCTAGATGAGTTTGAATAACTGGGAGAAACTGTATATGCATCAGGAGGGTGGGAATTTGGGGAGCCATCTCAGAATTCTGCCTACCACCTATGATGAGACCCTTTATGATTCTATGTATTAGTTGGCTAGGGCTGTCACAGCAAAATAGCACAGACTGAGTGGCTTAAACAACTGAAATTTATTTTTTCACAGTTCTGGAGGCTGAACACCCACGATCGACGTGTCAGCAGGTTTGGTTTCCTGAGGCCTCTCTCCTCAGCGTGTAGATAGCTGCCTTCTCACTGTGTCCTTGCATGGCCTTTTTCTCTGTGCGCATGCATCCCTGGTGTCTCTCTCTCTTCTTATAAGGACAGCAGTCGTATTGGATTAGAGCTCTGACATGTGAATTTGAAGAACACAATTTAGTACCTGAGAGTCTAATAACAAAACCAAGAGGCTAGTCTCTCAGCGACCAGGCAGGAACTGTGCTAAACATTTTTCGTAGGCAGAGTTGTAACAAAATTACATGTCATTATAAACCATTATATAAAAGTCAGCTTTATCAAAACGTTTCCTATATTCTTGATTAGAAATTCTGTAAGATTTCTATTGTGATCTGATTGTGAGAGCCATCTATCTTTACCATAATGTTTCCCATGCTCCATTTTTAAAATGATTTTATTTATTTCAGAGAGAGGAGAGAGTGTGCCCGCACGAGCTGGGGGAAGGGCAGAGGGAGAAGCAGACTCCCTGCTGAGCAGGGATTCCCACACCAGGACCCTGACCTGAGCTGAAGTCAGCTGCTTAACCCACTGACTCACCCAGGCGCCCCACCCCCACCCCCTGCTCCATTTCGAGGGCAGCTTCATTCACCAATGAAGTTTTACTGATCATCTATGAGCTTGGTACAGAGATACAAAGATGAGTAATCAAAATTCCTGCTCTCAGAGAGTATAGTCTAACAGGAAAGACATCTTTTATGTGTGTCTCCATGTACATGTTGCAATATCTTACATTGAAAGTGTCAATTTTATTTATAGAACCATCTGCACATTTAAGTTCTTAGGAGAGCTGAGGCATTGAAAATTAAAATAATGATTTCAAGAAAGGGGCAACTCTGAATATTTGGTTTTTGTATTATCTCCTCGAGCTGCCTCAAACGGCGGCAGCACATTTGATTGTATGAAGCTTTATATTTTTATATATTTTATTTTAATTCACTTTGGTTAATGTACAATTAGTTTCAGACTATACGTAGTTTTAGACTGAATGCTCTGTGATTGGAGGAAGAACACCTGGGATTTGAAGGCGAGAAGCAATCATAACGTAAAAGTACTACACCTGACTGCGTAAGGGTGTTTCAAATTCCACTCGCTCTGTTCAGGAGAGCGAGAGAGAGAGAGAAAAAAATCCCTTAAAAAGGGGGGTGAGGATACCCTTCATTTCCTCATTGTCCAACGCGCTCACCTTTTATGCTGCGAACACCGAGACCCCTGCCCTGGAGGCAAAGGCGTGAGCACGTGCAGGTACTGAAGGAAAGCTCCAGATCTGCGGGCCAAGCTGCTCCTCAGCTGTGGGCGGAGTGCGGTGATTGCACGCTGGAGAGGGGCTCCTTCCCTCGCGTCTCCTTGCACGCTCCCCACTCTCCCCCTCTTCCCAATGGCCTGGGGGCCCGGGGCTGAGTTCTGCGTCCCCTCCCCGGCTCTTCACTCGGTGTGCGCGGTCTGCAGCAGCGTGGGCTGGGCGGAGGCTGAGGCCAGGGACCCGCGCGACCCCTATCCCTGCGCCACCTCGCCCCCACCGCAGGCTCCGGGCCCCGACCCCCCGGCCCCGCCTAGCCGCGTGCGCCCGCCGGGCGGATAAATGGCTTGTGCGCCACGTGCGCTCAGTCGGGCTCCGCCGTAGCTCGACTTGCCTGGGCGCTTCCCCCTTCTCAGCCCTTCTAACGGTGAGGCCTCCACCCATGGAGGAGGAGCAGACGTACCTGGAGCTCTACCTGGACCAGTGCGTCGCCCAGGTGAGCCCGGAAGCCGCCGCCGCTGTCCCGGGGCCAAAGCGCGTCCCCGCCCGATTGCTGAGCGCGCCCAGTCCTGAGCGCTGAGGGCTTTGCCTTCAGTAGCCCGTACCGAACTCCTAGCGACCGTCAGAGGTGGGCTTGATGGTCCTCGTCTTTAAGTTGAAAATAGGAGCTTCGAGAGGGGAAATAACACGCCACGGTTGCCAACCAGAAGCGGAACCTGGTGTAGTGTGACTCCAGAGCCATGGTTAGATGGTCCCGTCCCGCTTAGAAAGACGCGGTCACCGAGAGTTCGCTTCTGTGTCTCCTGTAGGGACCTCTGGTTCCCAAGTGTCCCCGCTTTGCTAAGGGAAACGTAGGCGGACTACCCCGCGCAGCGTTGGTATTGCACTTTGAAGGGGTGGCAGCCTTCGATGCCAAGAACAGGCCTCAAAAAAATAGTCTCTAGGGACAGGTGGGGGGGGGGGGGTCGCAAAACTTGAATTGGAGACACCTGTGGCTTTCAGTTCGTGGTTCTTGGTTTTTTGTTTGTTTGTTTTGTTTTTCAATTTAAAAAATCTTTAGAGTCAAGTATTGTAGAAGAGAGAGAGCAAGGAGTCCTCAAAAAGAAAAGTGCAACTTTCTGTATGGGGGATTTTTAAAAAGACGACGATTAGCGCCGAAGTAGAAATAGTGAAGCCTTCATTGCGTTTAACATAGGAAATGAAAGCCCACGCAGGAAAGATGAGTTGATGGTTCTGGCAGAAACAGCTTAGCAAAAATTTTCTGCAGATATAAGGCCAAAGATGCGGTGAATATGCTGTAAGTACATCCTGTGCGGTGTGTTCCTACGGTCCACCAGCAAGGCTGTCAAACTTCCCTTGCCATAAAACCTCCCCCTTCCGTATCTTGCTGCCATTGCCTTAGATTGCTAGTGGAAGTTGGGTTTCCTTGGGTGAGTGCTTCCTCCCTGCTAAAATGCCAGGACGGGAAAAAGGAGGGGAGACACGGATTGTTGCAGATAGGAGTGCTCTAGTGTAAACTGGCTGATGAGATCCTTTCCAGCTAGTACAGGAGGGGTCAATGAGAGAATCCTGGCCGTTTTCCCTACCTCACTTTTCTTAAAGCTGATCTGTGGGGTGGGGGTAAGTGGGGGAGAATTACATAATGCAAAATGAAACACAGTCCAAAATCTTATTTCAGGAGAATAACTGCATTCCTCTAAAGAAGTGTTTTCTTTGAACAATTAGTCACCCCTGCCATCTGCTGGACTTGGAGTAACAGAACAATTCAGTAGGATCTAGCCAGACATTTTATGTTAGCTAGAGGTAGCTTTGTCATGAAGATCCAGTACGAGGCGTTCACGAATGTTCAGTTGTCAGAAGTCCGATCTTCTTAGGGATGAGGTTATCCTGCAAGCAGTGCTTAAAATCTGGAGTCTAGGTCTACAGCTTGGGCCAAACAGGTGGTAACATATGTATCAAGGTAATCGATTTTTTTTCCATAGAAGAGCTCGTGAATTTTACATGAGCTGCTTTCCTCAGTTGCACACCTCATTACCTCAGTTGATGGTAATGGAGGTTGAGCGCCTTCCCCAGACTGAAAGTATAATACATTGATTTAAACTATTCTTGCCATTTAAATTTCAGTAACTGTTTTCCTCTTGTAAATTCACCAAACCAGAATATTTGTTCATATCTCCTTTGACTAGAAGGAATAACCTTGGGTCTTCAGTGGAGTATTGATTAGCACTCAAGACTCTATCTTAAGCTTCCTTCACTTGTCTCTTTATAAACTATGAATTTAAGACTCTAAGAAATAGGGGTGCCTGGGTGGCTCAGTTGGTTAAGTGTCTGCCTTCAGCTGAGGTCATGATCTCGGGGTCCTGGGATCAAGCCCCGGGTCCAGCTCCCTGCTCAGTGGTAGAGCCTGCTTCTCCCTCTCTCCCTCTGAGCACCCCCCCCCCCCGTTTTGTTCTCTCTCTCTCTCCCTCTCTCAAATAAATAAAATCTTAAAAAAAAAAAAAGGGTGGGAAAACAGGTGGAAAAATAACCCACTCAAAATTAATTTGGGATGCCTGGGTGGCTCAGTCAGTTAAGTGTCTGCCTTCAGCTCAGGTCATGATCCCAGAGTCCTGGGATCGAGTCCCACATCGGGCTCCCTGCTCAGCGGGGAGTCTGCTTCTCCCTCTGCCTGCTGTTCCCCCTGCTTGTGTGTGCTCTCTCTCTCTCAAATAAAATCTTAAAAAAAAAAAAAAAAAAGACTCTAAAAAGGAATAATCATAATCAAGGAATACAGTAAATCTATTCAAAGTACACACTATTTTTAAAAATTTTTTATTTTGTCCATTGAGGCATTTTATTTGCATATATGTATTACATCCCTAGAAAAAGAATCCCAGGATTTTCCCTCCTGTGTGTTTTTGTCTTGCTTTTTCATGGTCCATGATGCCAGCTGAGGTTGTCCATACGATGAAACTAAACTAGCAGGACAGGAACAGATTATTCTGCCATTTTTCTACATCTTTGAGTTGTATGTCAAATCTGGAGCTGATCACTCCACACTTGCCTAACCTGCCTGTGAATTTCACAGTCTGTGATCATCAACGATTTCAAATTTGCCAATGTAACCATGCTTCGTCATCACGGAAACCAGACATGACTTTGGAGCATGGCCTAATAAGAACCTGGCATTTGTTTCTCTTTTCAGCATTGTTAGTGCTCTTGAGAGCACCTGCCAGGGCATTCATGTGCACCATTACGGCAGCACAGAAAGGTAGCAGGAAGAGGACCCAAAGTACACACAATTTAGAGTGTGGTTGCTCAGTTGCCTTTATTACAAAATTAGACTTAGAGTGGCAACTTACAATGGATCTAATGTAGGAAAAACATTTTTTTGAAAAATGCTTTGTTTGCATTTTAAGATCTACTTTCCTGTTTCTATTAAGTGTGCTGCAACTCTGAAATCTAACTTTAGTGGTACTTTGTGGAAAGAGGCAAGGCGTGAATGTAAGCTGTCTTGGACTACTGGGCCTCTTAAACACACTGCCTGCTAGCTATAGTGGTTTCCCTTTGGTGTGACTTGCTGTTCTGTTTCTTGCATTTTGTTTTGGGAATGGCCTAGGATGACCTCGCTCCGCCCAGGTCACCGCTGCTCAGTCCAGTTGTACCTGATGATGTGTACATGCCTAATTCATCCCATCCAGAGACTGTGTTTAATTCACATCTTGAAGAAGTCAAAGAAACATCTGGCCATTTCTCATCTGTGGATCTTAGCTTCCTGCCAGATGAACTTACCCAAGAAAATAAAGACCAGAGTATCATTGGAAGCAAGCATGAAATTGAAGAAAATTATAAAACTCAAAGTCAGCAAAGTAGGTTGTCATTACCCAGAGAGCAGGACATTGGTCTGGGCTTAATAAGCAACAGCAGTTTGTCGAATTCCCATTCACATCTGTACCCTGGTGATGCTGACTCAGTCCAGCCCTCTCTTGAGAAACCAAACTCCATGCCTCTGGTGTCCATAACTCCCATGACACCAATGACCCCTGTTTCAGAATGTTCTGGAATTGTGCCTCAACTACAGTAAGTTGTTTGTGTGTGTATGTGTGTGTTTTTAACAGGTGATGCTCCTGGGTACACATTTTATGTTCCCGAATACAATGACAACTAATTTCAGAATAATAGTGTAAGGAAGAGAACTTCAGGCTTAATTATTTATCTGTTCTTAATGTATTGTGGCTTTAGACAGTTTGGTTATCTGTAAAATAAAGTACTAGTTCTTGATCTCCTAAGAGAAGCTTAAGAGTTAGTATATACGTTCTTGAAGGATTGTATTGTTTATACTAAAGTACAGTAATTGCTGAGAATTGTGGTTGGGGTTGGATAAACACAAAGAATATAAAGACGTAAAATGAAATTCAGTTTGCAATTGATTTGGAATTATGCTTTCTATTTTGAGGCATGGTTTTGAAAAAGATTTCAAACTTGCTTTTAGTCAGCTAGCCATGACATTTTAGAAGATATTTTTGTACTTCACTTTGCAATCTTTTACATTTTACTAGGGTTTGTCACGTTACTGTGTATTTCACATTGAGAATAATTCTCCTCCTACGAAGTTGCTAATATACAATCTATAAAATGAGGAAGTTAATACATTTTAATTCTTTTTTACTTTTTATGTCTGATGTAATTTTCTAAGTTGACTTATTTCTTCAGGAATATAGTTTCCACTGTAAACCTGGCCTGTAAATTGGATCTGAAGAAAATAGCTTTGCATGCAAAAAATGCAGAATATAACCCAAAGGTGAGATTTCTTAGTATTCCTTGCAACAATTAGCTTCTACTTAGATTTACTTCATATGATCATGTTATTGACTCACTCCTTTGTTTTTGTTTTTAAAACAGAAAAAAAAATTGTTAGTGCAAACCTTTTGGCAACTCAAGAGGTTATTTGCCTCATTGTCTGCTTTGAAGTTCTGAAAAATAACCTCATTCTCTGTGATGAATAAAGCAGTGATTGAGCAGTTCCTAAAAGTTAGGATTTTTCCCTTGTCATTCAAAACGATTTTTCAGTATGACCACTTTCAGCCTATGGGGACGCTAACCTTCTTAAAATGCCATCATAGTTCTGGAAATAGTGTTTTCTAAATGTTGTCCCACCTAAATTTTTCCATTTACAATTTCTCTTGCTTGAGAAAGGTAAATTGTTTAAAGTGTGAAGTTCAAGCTTCTACTTACTAATGTAAGATTCAGGGATTTCTTTTCTCTCAAAGTCTAATAAAATCTACTCTTTCTTGTGTCCTGCCAAGACTAAGCATCCAATTTTAATGGCCTATTAACCGAGGAAGTAGATTTGTTCGTTCAGTCAACATTTAGTAATTGGCTGGTCTCTGTACCTATGAATGCAAAGATGAGTAAGACCTTGTCCCTACGAGGGAAAAGTTCACTATCTTGGGGGGTGGAGGATTTATGGCCTTAGATGAAAAAGGCTGTATTTGTAGAAATGCAGAGGACCTTGTGAGCATCAGCTATTTATGGATTAAGTTGTTTTGGCTGTTGTGGGAGTGTTCTTGCTGACCTCTGAATTTAAATGTACTTGAATATTAGCCAAATATTTCCTTTTTCTATTTCATGTAGCTGGCTATGATGAGCACAGAAACACAATGATAAGCTAGGATTCTTAGGGCCACAGCCATGACTGCGCACACTATTAAATAGGCACATTTAAGCATAATTTATTGTCCATCATCCTCTGCTCTCCTTCATTTTATTTTTGTGTATAGGATCTATCCAAACTTGGACTTGAGAGCCAGAGAAATTCTGGCTTGGCACTTAAGCTCCCTTCAGAATTCAATAAAATGAATACTGGGTTAGAGTATTATCTTAAATGCTTGGAAAACATTCACAAGATTCAATCAGCTCTGTGCAGTGCTGACTCAGGGTTCTTTCACTGTCTGTCAACATTTCAAATCTGAAACTGCCAGTCCCACCTTGGTCCCGTGGAACCCCTCCAACCCATGGAAGCTGCAGTCTTGCAGAATACTCACCCTGGTTTCCTTCTCAGCTTGCCAGGGGAAGATGAGCGCAGAAGGGGGTGCCTGTGTAGGACCAGAAGGAGCAGCAGGTCTTTGGTGACATGTCAGTGTGGCAGGCCAGTCCTCCCCGGTACCCCGTGTATCAGCATCTCCCGGAGGGCCTGCCCGTGCTGTTGGGCGGGGAGCCACACTGAGAACGGAAAATCAATTTGTCCTTCATCTTCAGCATGCCTATCAATATATAAATTCTGTTCTATAGTTTGGCAATTTTTTTTAGTACATTCTGGAGTCTTGGCAAGCCTATAACATATTTTGTACTCCCCCCCACCCAATAGTCTTTGAAAGAAAAAGGAAGTATTTCAAAGTAAAAAGCACAGCATCTGACTAGTCGTGGCTTTAAATCTCAACTTTACCATTGCCTGTGTAAAGTGGGAAGTTAAATAACCACTTCGTTTCCCTGTGCACTAAATGGTGATGATCATGGACTCAGTTGAGCTCTATCCTGAGGATAAAGGAGACAAAACTTGTAAAGCTCTTAGTATTAGGCTTGAAATAGAACAGGCACTCAAAATTTAGCTTTATTGTTCTTATCCTTACCTGTTTTTTTCTAAGTACATTTTAGAATCATTGTTTTTGTTTACCTTAGCGCGGGGAGACATTTTTTTCGCTTTCCCATCCAATCTCCGTTTATTCAAGACTCTTTTTACGTCCAGCTCAGCTTTTCAACTGGAATAGTGTTAAAGCCTAGCAGAGGCTAATTGTCCTTTTGACTTCTGTGTATAGAGGTTTGCCGCTGTCATAATGAGGATCCGAGAGCCCAGAACAACAGCCCTCATATTTAGCTCTGGGAAAATGGTCTGCACGGGAGCCAAAAGGTATGTGGAACCACTCTCCACCCTTGTCAGACAAATAATTCAGTATATAAAACAAGGAAGGATAGTATTTATGTTCCAAAACACCTCGGAGGAGCAAAATACTTTGCCGAAGAGTTAAGTTCATGAAATGTCAAATTTGGGGTTAAAAACATTCAGTTGTGCAATACTGACTCCCGTCCGCTTTGCAGTCCCCCAATAAACTGAGGGGACTTAAGTAGGCTGTTAGAGCTTGATCTTAAGGTGCACTTAAAAGCTACCATAGTGGGGCGCCTGGGTGGCTCAGTCGTTAAGCGTCTGCCTTCGGCTCAGGTCATGATCCCAGGGTCCTGGGATCGAGTCCCACATCGGGCTCCCTGCTTGGCAGGAAGCCTGCTTCTCCCTCTCCCACTCCCCCTGCTTGTGTTCCTGCTCTCACTATCTCTCTCTCTGTCAAATAAATAAAAAAAATCTTTAAAAAAAAAAAAAAAAAAAAAAAAGCTACCATAGTGATAAAGCCTGTTATAAGCCTGGGGAAGTAGTTATTGTATATTTTCCTTATTGCAGATAAACGGAGAGAACTTTTTAAAGGAGGTAAAATTAGGTACCTTTGACCATTATCTTGAGCATTAGCTCAGGAGGCAACTCTTAAAAGGCTCACTTTCCTTGGATCTCCTGCAGAGGAAGCCCTGTGCTGCTATAGATCCTTTCACCATCCAACTGTAGGGGGAGAGCTGCTCATTGCTTATGTGTTAGAAGATGAGTAGTAAATTGTCCTCCTGGAAGGCTGTATGAATTTGTCTTCACTCTACAGATATACCAAGATTCCTTTCCTCCAAGGAACACTGGGTGTTAATATTCTTTTTTATATTTGCCAAATGGTTTGGCAAAAAAAAAAAAAAAAAAAAAAGTGTTAATTACATTTCTTTGATTTGCTAGTGAGATGAACTTTTCATAAGCATGTAAACTGCCTACTCTGTCTTTTGCCCGATAGTCTATGGAATTATTGGTCTTTTGTAAACAGCTTTTTGTTTGTAAGTATTTCCACCATTTTGTCCTATATATGTTATTTCCCAAATTACTGTTTACGGTGTTTTATGATTTTTTTTAATACAATTAACATTTTTGTGTGTGTATAGTCCTATTTTTCTTTAGGGTTTTGATGTTTGGCTTCATGCTTAGGAAGGCATTCCCCATGTACAACATTATATAAATATTGACCTCTGTATATTTTTCTGGCCTTTTTCAGGTCCTGCTTTGTATTGAGGAAAAGAAGTTGATGTTTTGATTCAGTGTGAGCTTTCTCTAGGTGATGGAGATGTTTTCCATGTGTGCTCTCAAGTGTGGTAGCCACTAGTTACATGGAGCTGTTGAACAGTTGAAGTATAGGTAATACACAGAGGAACTTAATTATTTTTTATTTTTTAAAGATTTTATTTGAGAGCAAGGGAAAGTGCACAAGCAGGGGAAGCAGCAGAGAGCAAGGGAGAAGCAGGCTCCCCACTGAGCGGGGAGCCCAACGCAGGGCTCAATCCCAGGACCCCAGGATCATGACCTGAGCCGAAGGCAGGCGCTTAACTGACTGAGCCACCCAGGCACCCTGGAACTTAATTTTTTATTTAATTTTTATTTAAATATAAATAGCTACACTTGGGGGCGCCTGGGCGGAGCCCTGTGTTGGGCTCCCTGCTCAGCATGGAGTCTGCTTCTCCCTCCCTCTGCTCCTCCCCGAACTGCTCTTGTTCTCTCTCTCTCTCAATCGACCTTTCTCTCAAATAAATAAATAGAATTAAAAGAAGAAATAGCTCTATGTGGCTAGTGGCTACCATATTGAGCAGAGCTGGCCTAGAATTTTATTTCACTAGAAGATAAATTTTTCTTTTCAAATGGCCAGTAAGTGACCTGATACATTTATTGAAGAATCCATATGTGGTTTTTTAGTATAGTTGACACACAATGTTACATTAGTTTCATGTGACTCAACAGGTTTGTACGCTGTGCTGTATTCCCCAGGAGTGTAGCTACCATCTGTCCTCATACAAAGCTATCACAGTGACATTGACTATGTTCCTGTGCCTTTTATTCCTCTGACTTCTTCATTCCAAAACTGAAAGCCTGTATCTCCCACTCCACTCATTTTGCCCAAACCCCAGCCCCCCTCCCCTCTGGCAACCATGAGTTTGTTCTCCGTATTTATAGGTCTGCTTCTGCATTTTTTTTAAGATTCCATACGTGAGTGAAATCATATGGTATTTGTCTTTCTCAGTCTGACTTATGTCACTTAGCATAGTACCGTCTAGGTCCATCCATGGTGTCTCAAATTGGACAATCTCATCCTTTCTTATAGCTGCACAATATGTTGTGTATATATACCACATTTTCCTTATCCTCTATCAATGGACGCTTAGGTTGCTTCCATATCTTGGCTATTGTAAATAATGCTGCAGTAAACATGGGGTGCATTTATCTTTTCAAACTAGTGTTTTTGTTTTGAGTAAATACCCAATAGTGGAATTATTGGATCATATGGTATTTCTATTTTTAATTCTTTTATAGGAATATTTTATTTGAGAGAGAGAGTGAGAGAGAGCGAGCGAGCACGAGAGGGGGGAAGGTCAGAGGGAGAGGCAGACTCCCTGCTGAGCAGGGAGCTCAATGCGGGCCTTGATCCTGGGACTCCGGGATCATGACCTGAGCCGAAGGCAGTCGCTTAACCGACTGAGCCACCCAGGCGCCCTATTTTTAATTTTTAAAGGACCCTCTATACTGTTTTCCACAGTAGCTGTAACACTTTACATTCCCACCAATAGTGTACGAGGGTTGCTTTTTCTCCACATCCTTACCAACAGTTGTTATTTCTTGTCTTTTTAATTTTAGCCATTCTAACAGGTATAAGATGATATTTCATTGTGGTTTTGATTTATATTTCCCTGATGATGAGTGATGTTGAGCATCTTTTCATGTGTCTGTTGGTCATCTGTATGTCTTTGGAAAAATGTCTGTTCAGGTCCTCTGCCCATTTTTTAAACGGATTTTTTTTTTGGTGTTGAGTTGTATAAGTTCTTTATATATTTTGGATATTAACCCCTTAACTGATATGTCATTTGCAGATATCTTATTCAGTAGGTTGCTTTTTGGTGTGTTGGTGGTTTCCTTATTGTGCAAAAGCTTTTTATTTTGATGTAGTCCCAATGGTTTATTTTTGCTTTTGTTTCCCTTGCCTTTGGATACATATCTAGAAAAATGGTGCTGTGGTCGATATCAGAGAAATTACTGCCTGTACTCTCTTCTAGGATTTTTATGGTTTCAGGTCTTGAATTTAGGTCTTTAATCCATTTTTAGTTTATTTTTTTGTATGGTGTTTTAAAGTGGTCTGGTTTCATTTTTTTACATGTAGATGTCCAATTTTTCCAGCATCATTTATTGAAGAAACTGTCTTTCCCCTGTTGTATATTCTTGTCTCCTTTGTTGTAGATTAATTGGCCATATAATTATGGGTTTATTTCTGGACTCTCCATTAATCCATATGTCCGTTTTTGTGCCTGTGTGTTTTGATTACTACAGTTTTGTAGTGTATTTTGAAATCTGGTGTTGTGGTATCTCCAGCTTTGTTCTTCTTTCTCAAGATTGCATTGACTATTTGGGGTCTTTTGTGGTTCCATACAAATTTTAGTAGTATTCTAGTTTTGTGAAAAACATTGTTGGTATTCTGATAGGGATTGCATTGAATCTATAGATTGCTTTGGGTAATATGAACAGTTTAACAATATTCTTTCAATTCATGAGCATGGAATATTTTTTTTCATTTGTTTGTGTTATCTTCACTGTTCTACAGTTTTCAGAGTACAGGTCTTTTGCCTCTTTTTGGATTAAGTTTACTCCTAGGTATTTTATTCTTTTTGGTGCAATTATAAGTGGAATTGTTTTCTTAATTTCTCCTTCTACTTTTTCTTATTAGTGTATAGATATGCTACCAATTTCTGGGTATTAATTTTGCATCCTGCAACTTCACTGAATCCATTGATTACTTCTAGTAGTTGTTTGGTGGAGTCTTTAGGATTTTCTATGTACAGTATCATGTCATCTGCACATAATGACAGTTTAACTTCTTTACCAGTATGAATACCTCTTATTTCTTGTCTGATTGCTGTGTTTAGGACTTTCAGTATTATGTTGAATAAAAGTGGTGACAGTGGACATCCTTGTCTTGTTCCTGATTTTAGAGGAAAAGCTCTGTTTTTCACCATTGAGTATGATGTTAGCTGTGGGTTTTTCATATATGGCCTTTATTAGGTTGAGATAAGTTCCCTCTAAACCCACATTTTTGAGAGTTTTTATCATGAATGGATGTTAAATTTTGTCAAATGCTTTTTAGCATCTGTTAAGATGATCAAATGATTTTTATCCTTTGTTCTATGAGGTGTATCATTTTGATTGATTTGTGAATATTGAATCCTTCTTGCATCCCCAGAATGAATCCCACTTGATCATGGTGAATGATCTGCTTAATGTATTTTCATATGTGGTTTGCTAATATTTTGTTGAGGATTTTTGCATCTATGTGACAAATCCATTCTTAATCCATTTCCCCCCACCTGTTTTTACATATTAAATTCTTTACATGTGTCTGGGTAAGTTTCTGGGCTTTCTCTTCTGTAGATCTGTATATCCTTGGACCTAGAGATCTACCATTTTTAAGTCCTTATTGGACAACTCTGCAAGGTACCTGCAAGGATGTTCATTTCAGCATTGTGTAAAATGGAGGGGAAAATAAAAATTTAAAAAATGGAGACAAATACCTAGTAATAAAGTTTTCATTAGGTCATAAAATAAAATTATATTTAGCTATTAAAACATATATATCAAGTTGGAAGGATAGTCACATTGCATTGTAGGGGAACAGGCAACTAAATTATAAGTTTATTATCCAACTTTCACTTTAAAATATGCTATATTACAGACATATTCATGAGTATCTTTCCCTATCTGAATTTACCTGGTTCCCAAAATCTGATGGTGAAAGTTTGGATACTGAGTTCAGATAATAAGAGATACTCGTTACCCAAATCTATTTGGTTCTTGAATCTTGAATAGAGATTTGTGAAATTTTGGTTAGTCTAAGAGCTATCAGAATTATCTCCAAAAATGGATCCAAACCTATTCCTTTTAGTTGTTAATAACCAGAGTTTGCTAGTGAAGGATACCTGTGTTTGCACAGGAAAAATACAAAAGGGTCAACTGTATTCCGTGGTTATCACCACTGGTGGTGACATTTCAAGGTTCTTACTCTATTTCCTAATGTTTGTACAAGAACATGCATGTAGACTTTAACCACAAGTTGTTTGAGTGGGAATTTCTATGGTCCTATTCACAGCTACTATCCCACGAAACTACAGGGCTACCCAAACTTAAAATTTGACCTTATAAACATGAGCACAATGGGCAATGTAATGGGCCAATTAGCAAAATGTAGTTTTTCAAACTAGAAACTGTTTATTTCACTGCAAACTTGGGGACATGGTCTTGGTAGGGACCTCTCAGGGTGAGGAGAAGCAACGTGGAGTGGAGTGAAATATGTGAAGGAATTAATACACATAAGAGGGGCTGTGTGGTGAAGGATCTAGGTAGGAAAGAGAATGGAATGCTTCCTTTAGTCCAGGCAAACAAAAAGTTCAATCTGGCTTTTCTTTCAGGTGTTTCTGATTTTCAACGTAAAGATGAGGCAACCCAAAAGAGAGGGTGGAGTTCACATGGTTCACCCACCAGGTTTTGCTCCTGTTTGGCAACCCCTGCTACTCATTGTTTTGTTTTGCCAAATATAGCCTCGCATTGCAGGACTTCACGTTCTGTGACCTGGATTTAGGGTTGGAGCAAGACAAACACTTAGAAGAGTATGGCCACAAAGTTGAATGAATGTCTGTCTTTCTCATGTTGGGTGTGAGTTGAGTGACCATTCTGTGAGAAAGCCTGAGCAAAACTGGTTAGGTTTTGAGGTGTTTCATGTTTTTTTTTGTTTTTAAGTGTAATTTGTCACCTGAAGATCCAAGTCCTAGTACCCTGTCTTTGCCACCTGATTGGCCTACCTCTTACTTCCTCGTGTTGATTTTTTTTTTAATTTTTATTTTTTTAAAAATTTTATTTATTTGACAGCGACACAGTGAGAGAGGGAACACAAGCAGGGGGAGTGGGAGAGGGAGAAGCAGGCTTCCTGCTGAGCAGGGAGCCCAATGTGGGGCTCGATCTCAGGACCCCTGGGATCATGACCTGAGCCGAAGACAGACGCTTAATGACTGAGCCACCCAGGCGCCCCTGATTTTTTTTTTTAAATGCATGTGTCTTTATTTTTGCTGCTGCTGTTCCCATCTAAGTGGCACACACTTTTAGACCAGATGGATAGTTCTCAGACTTTACTGAGCATCACAATCTGGAGGGCTTGTTAAAAATACAGACTGTTGAGCCCTAACCCCAGAGTGTCTGAGGCTGGGACCTTTGCATTTCTAACAAGTTCTCAGGTGGTGATGCTCCTGCAGATCTGAGGACACACTTTGAGAACCAGTGGAATAGTTAATTTTATCTAATAACATTTGAAACAGAGAAAAATACCCTATATGTGAAAGATGACAAATTAAGATGAGAATGTGTTTATGGTTTGGTTTTGACCATTGTACCATACATTTTACTAGGTGCTAGGGACACAAGTAGGGAAGGGTGGTCCTTGTCCTCAACATCTACAGGTTTGTAATATACATTGAGAGAGAAACCTGGTACAAATGCTAAAAGTACAATCAGGGAAGTATGTGAATACAGCCTAAGCAGTATAGAGGACACAGCGATTAAGATCTCTTCAAACACATTTGTCCCTCCCTAGTGAAGAGCAGTCTCGACTTGCAGCGAGGAAGTATGCTCGTGTGGTGCAGAAGCTGGGGTTCCCAGCCAGATTCCTCGATTTTAAAATCCAGAACATGGTTGGAAGCTGTGATGTGAGATTTGCCATCAGGCTGGAAGGTTTGGTGCTAACCCATCAGCAGTTCAGTAGGTATGACCTTTCTATAACTTCGAGTTTACCAAGATATTGAAGTTGTGTTATGGACTCCTTATATAGTGTACCTTTTGGAGAAAGTGGTGTTTTTCTTTTTAAAGACTGTAGGTGAAAGGATTAAGATGCTGTGCTTAAGTCCTTCCTTGGTTACTCTGTGTCCAATCTTCTGAAACAGCGGTCCTCAAAATTAAACTGTACATTACTCCCCTGGACCGCTTTTCTTTAAAAAACACTTTGCTACCAGGGCTGCATCGTCAGGGATGTTGCTTGAATTTGTAGTTCTAACAAGCTCCCAGGTGATGTCAGTCCTTCTCACCAGAGGCTGGAGACTCACTACCGTGCAGATTTCTGAAACAGGCACCCCTGCCTTGTGGGGGGTGAAGACCCTAGAAGGGAAGGGGTATGAGATGGGTCAGGCAGGTCGGAAGGGGCTGACGGCCGGCAGGGGAGAGAGGGCGAGGGAGAGGATGAAGAAAGAGTGGCCTAGCACATTCTGTGAAGGCAATCCTATCTGGTGTTTTTCCTGTTGGTTTCGAGGGGGTTTTGTGTTTGTGTCACGCTAGCCCCCACCGCAGTTTCTTCTTTAGTGGAGTCCTGCTCCTCAGGGAGCATCTGTAGGTTGCTTCTTCATGTGTAACTTCCATCTCATCAGCAAAGGCTCAGCATCCTCTTCCCTCAGCTGCTTTGGTGCTTCTCCCAGCCTGTCAGGCCCTCAGCAGTGATGGAGGGGGACGGGTCAGCCCTGGAGCCCACCACCCTGGGGCATATATAGTTGTCCAAGGCCACTGAGCTGCTTAGAATCACAGATGCTCTTAAATTCTCTTCCTCTAACTTGAACTTCTGTCCTTTCGCTCCCCTCTTCCCCCTCTTTGACTTGGAGTGGTCATTCCTCTTGAAAGAGTGAATAGAGAGATCCTGTAGCTGTGCTTTATCTAACACTCGTTGGCCGCCTTTTTGAGACACGGTCTGAACAGCTGTTAAAAATCGCTTTGTTTTTTCCTAGCTTTTCAAAAATCCAAGTTCATGCTGAGATTCGGCTTTGATGATATTCTTCAGGCAATGTTTATTTTCCCCTTGATTGTATTTTTTCCTCTACATTAGTTGTTTTTTTCCCCCCCAACATATGCTTATTGGGTGCCTGTGATGTGCCCGGTGAGCTCACTGCAAAGCTCCCCATGCAAGAAATATTGCCTTTTTAGAGATCTTTTTCTTTCTTCAGTCTTGGGATGGGTTGTAAATTCATAGTAAAACCTTTCTTGTTAAGAGTCTCTCAACACAGGAGCTGTTTTTTCTTCCAGATTCTCAACCATGGGCCTCTGGTCTGTCTCTCTCCGAACCAACTTTTCCTGAATGTATGAAAGATCTCCGCCTGAATTCTGCCTGTCTGTATCAGATTTAGCACTCCACTTTCTGGCCGTTAAGGGCTCTAAAATGATGTATGCTATTCCTCCCAAGTTTCTTGTCATTTCTTTTTCACCAAGATTGTCATCTTTGTAGTTCAGATTTAAGTCTAGAGCAGGAGAGCCTCTTGTCCCTACTCCCACCTACTGAAAGAGAATGGCCGGGCAAGATGAGACTTCATCATATGCACTGACTTTAGCCTCTTGGAGTGGGTCCATAGCTGTTCTATTTTCATTCTGAACCAGTTTCATTATCTCCTCCATCTTTAAAAAAAAAAAAATTTTAGCCAGAGGGGCGCCTGGGTGGCTCAGTGGGTCAAGCATCTGCCTTCAGCTCAGGTCATGATCCCAGGGTCCTGGGATCGAGCCCCGCATTGGGCTCCCTGCTCGGCGGGAAGCCTGCTTCTCCCTCTCCCACTCCCCCTGCTTGTGTTCCCTCTCTTGCTGTGTGTCTCTCTCTGTCAAATAAATAAAATCTTAAAAAAAATTTAGCCAGAAAGCCTGCATTGTATTCCTACCACTATCTCTTTCTGGTCTTATTCTTGCCTCCTCCAAAAGTTTGCCAGTCAGGCTCCACCATTAGGTTATGGATTACAGCTCCAGTGTGTGTACTGATGACATTGGGGCATTAAAACACTTCTTTCTTAACAGGTTTGTGTCTTTAAAATGAGGCCTCTCCTGGGGCGCCTGGGTGGCTCAGTCAGTTAAGTGTCTGCCTTGGCTCAGGTCATGATCCCAGGGTCCTGGGATTGAGTCCCACATCCGGCTCCTTGCTCACTGGGGAGCCTGCTTCTCCCTCTGCCTCTGCCCTTCCTCCCTGCTTGTGCTCTCTCTTTCCCTCTGACTAAATAAATAAATAAAATCTTTAAAAAAAAAAGTGAGGCCTTTCCTTAAGTGTCTGCAGCCCTATGGGGAACCATGGCACACATCAGTTGTAATTATTAGGTCAATTTCGCCTATGTTAAGGGGCGCCTGGGTGGCTCAGCCAGTTAAGTGTCTGTCTTCAGCTCAGGTCATGATCTCAGGGTCCTGGGATCGAGCCCCATATTGGGCTCCCTGCTCAGCAGTGTGTCTGCTTCTCCCTCTTCCTCTGCCCCTCTACCCTGCTCATGCTTGCGCTCTCTGTCTCAAATAAATAAAATCTTTAAAAAAAAAAAAAAAAAAAGTTTGCCTATGTTAAAACCTCAAGTTCCTTTAATTCCCCTGGTTCTACAAGTTTGTGTATTAGCATCTGATACCACAAGTATCCCCCTTGTCATTGGGGGGATGTCAATATTTCTATGCTGTAATTATTTCCAGTTTCCCCTGAGCATTGTTCTCCCTTCTTTCAGTTTCTAAATCAAAGATCTCCTGATAATAAATATTTCTAAAATGAGTCCTATCTAGGTGGTTACCGTGTTGCAGATGCTACAGAGATCATGCCAGTCAATGCAGCCAGCGGCCAGGACGCCTGGATGACTCAGTCGGTTGAGCATCCGACCCTTAATTTTGGCTCAGGTCATGATCTCAGGGTTGTGAGGTTGAGCCCTACAGTGGGCTCCATGCTGAGCATGGAGTCTGCTTGGGATTCCGTCTCTCCCCCTCCCAACTCCCATCCCCACCCTCCAACCCCTGCTGGTGCACGCTCTTTCTCAAAAAGGGAAAAGGAAAAAAAAAAAAATACAGCCGTGGTCCCTTGCCCTCATGGAGCTCACTGTCTAAAAGAGAAGACAAAAAAGCTAAAGATAATATGGTAACTATGAAGGTGGACACCCCTTTGAGTGCTATGGTACCATTAAGCAGGATATTTAATGTAACAGGGTGGGGGAGGGGAGTGTGGAGGTCAAAGTTCTTATGGGAAGTGACATTTAAGCCAGGAGTCGAACGGTGAGTTGAAATTGGGTTGGCCAAGAGATTGGCAAATGTTTGTTATTCTTGAACTCAGGCAATTCTCCATCTCTAACCAAAATAACTTTGTCCCCCCCCCCCCCCCCCCCCCCCCCGCCTCAACCTTCTTTGAAATGAGGCAGAGAATAAGTAAAATAAAGTAAATATCTCCTTGGAATTTTATTATGCTGGAATCTTAAAACTATGGTTCTGAAAGCCAATTGCAGTTTGCCACCACTTACATACCAAAGATTTTGTTTTCTCTTTTCCCTTTTTTTTTTTTTTTTAAGATTTATTTACTTATTTTAGAGAGGGAGAGAGTGAGAGAGAGGAGAGTGAACATGAGCAGGGGGAGAGACAGAGGGAGAGGGGAGAGAGAAAATCCCAAGCAGACTCTCTGCTGAGTGCAGAGCCTAATGTGGGGCTTGATCTCACAACTGCGAGATCATGATCTGAGCTGAAACCAAGAGTCGGACGCTCAACCAACTGAGCCACCCAGGCACCCCCTCTTTTCCCTTTAAAATGCTAAGATTCTGTTGGAAGATCAAATGGAAACATTCCTTCTGTGTCTCTAGCTTTCACTTTCTTGGTTCAAACCTCAGCTCCCATACAAATTTTGCAGGGCTCCAGCTAGTATCATTGACTCCCCAGTATTGAGAAGTGCTAAGTAGGTTGTCTTTTTTTTTTTTTTAAGATTTTATTTATTTATTTGAGAGAGAGAATGAGATAGAGAGCGTGAGAGGGGGGGAGGGTCAGAGGGAGAAGCAGACTCCCTGCTGAGCAGGGAGCCCAATGCGGGACTGGATCCCGGGACTCCAGGATCATGACCTGAGCCGAAGGCAGCTGCTTAACCAACTGAGCCACCCAGGTGCCCCAAGTAGGTTAAATCTTGACAGGCTTTCTGCAGTAAGAGTGACCTTACAGGAAGACCAGTCTACCCAGAGCAACCTCCATATACTTCAGAAGGGTAGCCTCTCCACTGTAACACATCATCCTGGTACCAGTAAGAGATTTCACATCTGCTGTTGTATGGGTCTTAACTCATTGCGGAATGGAATGGAGGGCGTTTTTCTGTGTGGTCCTGATTCACCCATTAAATGCAAAGATTAACATATATTGTGTTCCATTTCTCAGATTTCTTCTTTTTCTTATATCTGTTCTTAGCCATTGCTTTAATTTTGTCAGCTTCCTTTTAACTCTTGACTTCTTTTTTGAAGTCTCCTTAAGCCTTTCTAGGAGTCTCTCTACTTCTCTATGCTGAAGCCTGAAACAGTTCTTAGCCCTATCCTCCTCCTCCTCCATTTAGTAGTAAATATGAGTGAGTTACTATTTATAGGACCAAGTCCTAAATTTGTTTTTGTTTTTTGTTTTAGTAATCGCTATACACAACATGGGGCTTGAACTCATGACCCTGAGATCAAGAGTCCCATGCCCTTCCAATTGAGCCAGCCAGGCGCCCCACAAATCCTAAATTTTTAAGAGTTGGGATAGTTTAGTTTTCTTTACAGCACCAGTCCAGAGACAAATGATGGTGGTCTGGAAAACTACTTAGGTTCTAAAATTGTTCTCCTTAGCAGTTTATAAATGTGTACAAAATGTGCTTATATTGGGAAACTTGGAAATTTAGAAAATTTAGAAAACATGTTTATGTATTTTTATTGATAGACTTTTTTTAACCAGCAAGATCTTAATACATTAAATGTGATGCCCTAAGTTACCTTAATTTTTAATAGCTTAGCATGACCTGCACTTGAAAAAATGTCATGACCAAAGATGAATTCTGTTCTTGACAGTCACAAGAAATTGCTTAGGGCACTCCAGACTATTTTTATTAAGATGGTCAAAAGGTTTTGGTAGAATAGCTTTAATACGCTGGGACTTGAATGTTATGGGAAAGTAGTTGAATAGTACTATTTTTAACTTTTTTTCCTTTTATATCTGAACAGTTATGAACCTGAACTGTTTCCTGGCCTTATTTACAGAATGGTAAAACCACGAATTGTGTTGCTTATCTTCGTTTCTGGGAAAGTTGTGTTGACAGGTAAGTTCTAAGATTATTTTCTGACTTTCATAGGCTTCAATAGCTATGTGTTGCTTTGCTTTTCCTTTCAAATAGCTTTGTTCACCATTATAAAGTAAGTCTTGATATTGTAGAACACCTGGAAAAAAATGAAAAGTAGGAAGGATTATAACCTCACTCATTGGTCTCAATACCCAAAACAATATAATTTTTTTCATGTTTTTATGTTATTTTGATATGTATATTTATCTTTACATCCTGCATTTTTATTAACCATTATAGCATGTAGCTTCGCTCATTGTCACAAGCTCCTCAAGAACACTTTTAACAGCTGCACGGTGTTCTAACAGGGGTCATCAAACCTTTTCTCTGTAAAGGGCCAAATCCTAAGTATTTTAGGCTTTGTGGCCATAGGGTCTCTGTTGCAACAATGGAACTTCGCCACAGTTGGTGCGAGAGTAGCTATAGACATTACAGAAAGGAAAGTACGCTGAAATGTACATTTAATATAATCCATATAATTTGCATGTGTCATGTAATATTCTTTGATTTTTTTTTTTTTGCCCCCAACCATTTAAACGATTGAATTTAAAACCATTTTTAGCTCACAGGCTCTACAAAAACAGGACTAGCCCTCTGCTGACTTCTGTTCTAACACATTATCATATCAAACTTATTTTTCCACTGTCAAGCATTTAAATGTTCCTTCTTTGTTCACTGCTTTATAAGGGCACAGACATTTGGCTATTTTTATGTGTGGAGAATTATTAGTGTGGATGCTCAGAAATGGAACTTTAAGGATATGACTATTCTTAAGGTTCTGAGTACAAATTACCAAGTTGTTTTTTAAAGGGATACACAATATAGTTCTCTCCAATTACATGTTCCTACCAGCAATGTACTTAAGTATCTTTTACAAACCCTCAGTAGCATCCAAAACAAAGATGGCATGAAAGAAAACTTTAACTTTATAAGTGAAAATGATCTCACTGCTTTACCTCACTGGTAATCAGAAATAGAAATTGATGACTTTTTTAAACCTATTCAAGAAATAGCATTTCATCTTTTGTAGATAGTGTGTACATAACTTAATCCTTTCTGTCTACTTTTTATTATTTTCCCCCCTAAGGATTTGTATGAGTTTACCATAATATTAAAAGTAATTACTCTGTTATACTTATGGCTTTTTCCAGTTGGTTTATTTTTACATAAAGAAGGGTTTTTAAAACTCTTGAGGTAAATGGTTGAGACTCTTTTCCACACCATCTTACTGAAGTTTGCTATTTTTGTCTAATTTTGTCTGACTTTTTACACATTTTACTATTCTGTAGCAAGATGAATGCCAAATTTATATCTTAGGAGCCAAACTGATTATGCCCCACTCTCAGATCGCCAGCCAGCCTGCCCACCACGACCTATTACTCTCCTTATTATTAATTTGTGATGACTCCATTTGACCTTTATATTTATATATAAAGTTATCACTCAGCATCCAAAAACATGGAATTTCTGTTCTTAAGTCTTCTTTTAGAACTCTCAGTAAAGTTTCATAGTTTGAAGACACATTAGTTATTTATTACAGTAAAACAAAGTGGGGAAAGCCCGTTTGGAATTCAAGAACCTTTTGAATACAACAAAGCTATACTTTCTCAGATGCTGCCAATGTAGAGTCTAGAATAATTAAGACTGACTTAAAGTTTACTTCTATATGTCCTGAAGGAGAGGGGGGAAATGTCTGCCAAGTAAGTTGAATAGTTATAAATATTGGAGCAAACATATGCCCTAATTAAGGGAACAAACTTTTGAAGACCTTGGAAGGACACGTTCATATATTTGCTATGTATCATTATTAATCAGTCTTATTAAAAGTGCCAATTGACAAGTACAGGCTAAGTTTCTATTATAGATACACAAAAACAAGTCCCTTTAAATATCCTTAATTCAAACCAGCTTTCTCACTTACCCCAATTAAAAGGAAAAAGAAAAACAACTGGCGTGTACACATTTGCTACAAGTTTCAAGTGACAGAAGTAAAGAACTGTCTACACGTAATACCAAAGACCATGCAATACACTTATACACAACAAATAAAATTTGTTATGCATTCAGCATGTAGAACAAACAAAGCTAAATTTCTTCATTCTTGCAAGATGTAGATCATCACTTTTGTGAACGGGGGAATGAGTTGTATTAACTGAAGTCCAAATTTCTGCTTACAGTATGAAGTAAAAGCCAATCAATGTCTTAATACTGAAATATGAGTAATTATCTATTGGGATCTTTCCCTGCTTGTGCTGTATTGTCTCAAAGTACTTCACCTAGAATACATGGTTTAGGTTACTGTTGCTCCAAACGTCAAGACCTATGTTCCTTATTCTCTATCCTTACCTATCTAGACTCTCTTCATCTGCAAAGGGTTTAAAAACTCAAGGACCCAATTTTGGGTGTAAACCTGAGGAAGGGGACCAAGGAGGCCTCCTTTTAGCCTTGCTTCTAGAACTTTAGCTGAGGATGGTCACATGGAGTGTCCAGGGGACTCCTAGAGACACACACGGCAAGACTCTGCAGAGGTGTTTTGGAAGGTCCCACAAGGGTAAATAACTTTTGCCTAGAAAATGTTAGAGTACTGAAATTACAAATGCATTTGCATTTCACTCTAATTAAATAATGGATCCCAGCCTTTCCCTAGGTAGGAACTGTAGAACACCAGCACACCTACTGTAAGTGCAATTCTAAACCACTGTATCACATGCCATTTTCAGGGCCCCTGAAAATAATTTATCTGTGTAAAATTGTCTTATTCCCCCGAGGTGCCAAGGCTGTGGCCACCATGTCCAAGGCTACATCTGAATGTTATATTTATAGTTAAGTGAGCTGATGGCAAAGAAGCCCTGCCATCCTACTGTGTCGTGGTCCCTGACAGCAAAAAGCAACGGGACCTGAGCCAAGCCTTACACTGTTTTCCCAAGCCCATGCTGGGAAATGATGGTATGATATTTAGGACCTAGGATTTTTTTTTCTCAAGCCACAGTAAAACTAATATAGCTAGGGTCTGCTGGAATAATATACAATGAACAGCAACGATGTCGGCTTTCGTTTAAGATCAGACACCATAAAGTGAACACACGTTGGGCATGTCTGTGCCAGGCACTGTGATAAGAGCTTTCGTGTAGGTTCCAGTTAACTCTGAGGTTGTACTGAACATCTCCGTGTCCTCAGCTGTAAATGGGGACAGTGGAGAAGTTAAGCATCCTTAACGACGTCAGACAGCTGCACATGCAGAACTGGAGCAGCCTGTCTGCAGAGCCTCCACCCCCACAGACTCACCCTGTCCCCCAGCTCTTTAGATGTCTGTGCAGGTGCCTGTGTGGTCTTTGGCGGCACCTTCTCGCTTATCCTCCTTGTCAGCTGAAGGACAGAGGTGAGAGGCAGCAGGTGTGGTGGCTGAGAGGCTGGGTTCTGGAAACCAACTATCCAGTTTGAATCCAGGCTTGACCATTTCTCGGCTGTATGATCTTGGGTGGATTTAAGTTATCCACCTTGATTTCCACACATGTAAAAAGCAGGTGGCCGTACAAACTACCTGCTAAATGTGAGGAGGCAGAAGAACAGTACCTGGTGGACGGTAAATGTGGTATAAATGTTAGCTCTTATTCCCTTGGTGGAAGCCCACTCATTTTCCCCCTAGTGTTGAAAGACTGGAGTCTTGCTGTGATGCCTTGCCCTGATGATGGAAATATGATGTCCAAAGAGGCTTTAGTCTAATGTCTAAAATGCTTCACGTTTCTTTCTTTCCCTCCAGCATAATGGACTTCTTAAGAAGCTGGGTCCTTTTTACGTAGGGTCCGTCAGCTAGACATCAGCAGTTCTTGGAAATGTTAGGTCAGAGGGCAGCATAAAAATGGCAAGACTTGGGGCGCCTGGGTGGCTCAGTCGGTTAAGTGTCTGCCTTCGGCTCAGGTCATGATCCCAGGGTCCCGGGATTGAGTCCCACATCGGGCTCCCTGCTCAGCCGGGAGCCTGCTTCTCTCTCTGCCCCTCTCCCCTGCTCGTTCTCTCTCTCTGTCTGAAATAAATGAATAAAATCTTAAAAAAAAAAAAAATGGCAAGACTTGTTAGTGAGTAGGCCAGAGAGATAATATCCCTGTCAGTCATGACCGGGAATCCCCCAATAATGGCAAGTGAGTATGTACTGTAAAATGTATACTTTGAAGGGTTTAATGCTGTTTTTTGCAATTTGTAAGATTTTTCTCTTGTGTGCATACACATATGGTATCACTTGGGAAAACAAGATGTGTACTTATGACTTGGTGTAGAAATAGAATTGGAAAATCCACGTATAATTGGAAATTGATGTTTGGGCTGGCTAAGGGGTAGGGATGAGCTTATAAACCTTATTGATAGACGGCAGATATTTCATCAACTTCGGGTGCCTATCAGGTACCCACCCTGTTTTAGGTGCTGAGGATGGAAAAGCAAATCTAATACAGTTGCCCCTCGCCCCCACCAGGAATCAGCCCTGGGGAAGGACACAGATTATGTGAGACTGGCTCTTACAGAACCGGATGGTAAACCAGGTGTGCTTGGACCAGCCATCTCAACATCCCTATCTTGAAGCACATTCTTCTAGGACAGTAAAAATGTGATGGTTTACAAAGGACTTTTTACAAACATTCACTCACATAACTCCTAGGCAGCCCTCTGAGAAGGCTATTGTCCTTATTTTACAGGAAAGGAAATGGAAACTCAGAAGTTAAACAGTTCGACTGTGATTTTTCAAACCTAGTTAATAGTAGAGCTGGTCTTCAAGCCCACACAGAGTGATTTCAAAGCCAGTCCTTTCTTCATTGCATCAGCCACAGAATTTTCACCTCAGTCACCCTGGCTAGGAATGGTGTTTATCCCCCAAAGTGGTGCTCATTGTTACCTAAAGGAAAAGACTGGTCAGGTTTTCTTAAAAGCAAGAGTCCTCTACCTAGGTGCTTCAAATTGGGATGTTTGATTATAGATTAATAGGACTACAGGACCAGTTTAGTTTCCCATAAAGTTGTGATACTTATTTTTGGTGAGGAAATATTTGACTAAAGGGACCAAATCCCCTCATTGTAATACCCAGTTACAAACTCTGGCCATATTTATTTGATGATGTTTAGAAGGGATACTGGATACGTGAGGGCTTCACCCACAGCTGCTATTCACGGTTCAGGGGAACTTCAACTTCTTGGGCCTTGTTTTCCCACGAAGGAAATGAAGGGAATTGGATTAGTTAATTCCCACAAAGCCCTTTTGTGTCTACAGGTCTTTTTCTGTGATATAAAATAATGATCACTCTCAGTGTGTTTCCTCCTGGGCGATGGGTGTTTTCTGTTCTCCAGCAGATGCCAGAATGCTAAACTCTTTGGGGCTTCAAAATCCTGTTAGGTATGATTTTTTAAAGTCTTATGAAAAACCGAAGTACATAGTTACCTGGAATGCTGGGCCTAGACCCTCTGTTTCTCAATTAAATATAAAAGGAACCTTGGTTTTGGTGGGTGGGGATGGAGGTTGAATGGGTGGGTATGTGTTTGTTAAATCTACTCACTGTCTCCTAATAAGAAAGCTGTCACATTCAAATGTACCTAAAAGCAGAAAAGGTCCATCAAATCAGAGGCAGGATTTTTTTGTAATGGTGTTTTACTTACTGCTTCCCCAACTCACTGTTTGGTTTCTACAAAACGATCACTTGAGAAACTAAAATGTTCATGCTGTAACAAAAATCTGGGGCTTACGGGGTTTTTCCTACCCCAAAGGTACAGAGTTTCTGTTACCCATGTCAGTAACTCACCCTCCTCCTCATCCTTTTCCCCACCCCACATCTTTGAGGGTGGAGACTCACACATAGTAAACTCCTTGGCAATGAATAAGTAACTTTTTGCCCTTGCCTCTTAGAGAAATTTAAGCTTATAAGGACTTAACTGATTCTTTAACATTTTTTAAAAACTTGAGGTGAAATTCACATAATATAAACCTAACCATTTTAAAGTGAATAATTCAGTGACCGTACACTCACAATTTCTGCAACCACCACCTATATCTAGTGCCAAAACATTTCGATTACTCCAAAATAAAATCCCGTATCATTAAGCAGTTTCTCTCCATTCCTTCCTCCCCTTAGCCCTTGGCAACCTCCAATCTGCATTCTGTCTCTGTGGAATTACCTATTCTGGATATTTCATATAAATGGAATCATACAATATGTGACCTTTTGTGTCTGGCTTCTTTCACTTAGCATAATGTTTTTGAGGTTTATCCATACTGTAGCAGTAACACAACCTCATTCCTTTTGTTGCTAAGTAATATTCCATTGTATGTGAATATCACAATGTGTTTATCCATTCATCTGTTGATGAACACTTGGGTTATTTCCACTTTTTGGCTACTGTGAATAGTGCTGTGATGAATACGTGTCTGCATTCATGTTGAGTACCTGTTTTCAATTTGGGGGTATATACCCAGGAGTAGAGTTGCTGGGTCATATGGTAATTCTTAACATTTTTGAGGAACTGCCAAACTGTTTTCCACAGTGGCTGAATCATTTTACCTTCCAACCACCAATGTATGAGAGTTCCAATTTCTCCACATCTTTGCCAATACTTTGCTATTTTCCATTTTTAAAATTATTATTGCGCATCCTTGATTCTGAATCCTGATTTCTACCTGATTCTCAAACCTGGTGATTCTCCTTTTGGTGATTTCCTCTCATTAGTCTTTTTTTTTTTTAAGGTTTTATTTATTATTAGAGAGAGAGTATGGGGGGGGGGTTGGGCAGAGGGAGAAGGAGAAGCAGACTCCCCACTAAGCAGGACTTCTCCCAGGACCTGGAGATCATGACCTGAGCAGAAGGCAGACGCTTAACTGAGCCACCCAGGTGCCCCCTCCTATTAGTCTTGTAATTAAACCAGATAACCACTTCTCACAAGTTATTTCTCTCTTACTGAGCCTTAGCTTTATAGCTCTCAAGGAAGAGTCTTTATCAACTTAAGCTATTTTCCATTTCTCTTCATGCTAACGGTTTTTATATTCTTTTCCTTAATCTCCTTGCCTCCTGCCAGTGGTATCTGATAATAGTTTCCTGATTAGCTGGGAGCTCCATATAAACATCAGTACTATCAGTCCATAACCCAGTACAGCCCCACTCAGTACAATGTGCCTGCATAGCTTGGAAGGTGGAAGTAATAGTGGTGGTGGGTGGTGGGGGAGATGAACAACATCTGACTGATCACCTCTCAAGAGTAGGGACCATGTCTAATGCATGTTTGTATCCACTTTAATCCCTAGAGCAGTTCTAATGAAAGATCCCTTGAAACTTAAGTCTCTAAGGAGTGACAGTGGTACAGTTTCCCTCCTCTAATAATCTCTTCTCGTACAATGAAATGTAAAACTTTTGCTGCCGTTTGTCTCACTCTGTGAGTCAATATTAGGGAATCAAGATGTTAACTAGACCTGAGTGGATCAAAGGAAGTCCCTTTTGCTGGTAGCTAAGTGTCCACAGGTGCTGATGAAGGTCATGTTCTGTGGTCATGTTCATGGCATGCTGAGAGAGAACATTCCATAGTTCATACTGTGCCCTGTGAGGCAAAAGATGAACTTTCTGATACACCCACGTAGTGAAGTACTAGAAAACTCTGCTCTAGGGTATGTGTTTGTGGGAATATGGCTGTCACCACCAAATTCTTTTGTATTTACCAAAATATCACTTCTCAAGTAGACCTAAAGAGATGTCTTCCTATTAAAAGTACTTGGAAATGACAATGAAATTTTAGTCTTAAGAAAATTTGGGTATTGTCTTTATATTAAAGATTATATAAACTTGGATTTCTTTATAGGTGCCAAAGAACGTTCTGAGATCTATGAAGCATTTGAAAACATCTATCCTATTCTAAAGGGTTTTAAAAAAGCCTGAGTATGTCACTCAGCATCTCACATTATATTGGTTTGAGTGTGTGCATAAGCCCAGTGCACAAACCACTAGACTGTAGATTTTCTATGCAGATTTTGACTTTATTTGTTAAAAGATGATTCCATATGAGTATCCATGCCTAAGAACTGAAGAAACTTCTTTTTCAAAATGACACATGTTATTTTAAATACTGAAAAAGTAAACACTTCAGAATTTGATTTAGGACCTTGTTAGAATGATGTTTAATCATTAAAATTTAATGCTCTGCTCTTGTGAAAGATGTAGTCTGTTAACATGTGTTCTCTGAAAATACATAGGAATATACAGAAATTTCAGATAACTGCATAGAATAGATCATATCTGCAACAACATCATCTAGCAGGACAGAAATTTTTTTTGCCTTTTAAAATATTGAGTAGATGGTCCTGGCCACTAGGTACAGGCACTGTGAAGGATCCTGTCAGAATACAAATGAAACATGAAAGTCTGAAACCCTAAGACAAATTAAATATCCTTTTGTTTGAAATGATCAGAGGAAATTATTCCTTTTGCTTAAAAATAAACTTTCAGGAACCATTCAGGTTTAGTGTAAGCTCTATTTTGAAAACAGTTTAGGGACTTACTGCTTTTTTTGTGCCTTAATCTATGTCATGGTATTACAATAGACTAGATAAGACTAGGAGGATGGAGCAAAGGGTTCAGATGCGAGACCTAATTAGATTGTGGAATCCTCAGAATCTGATGGAGATGTGCAGGTTATGGGGGGGGGGATGGGGCTAACTAACATGACTCATGGCTCTTGTTCCCAAGTGGTTAGGGATTATGTCTTGCACCAAGATGAGGAAACAGATTTGTGAGGAGGGAGAGTTCAGTTTTGGATATGCCACGTTTGTGGTGGCCACCTTACATCACTTTATGCCTCCTAGGTAGTTGTGAATCTTTGGGTGTGGAACTTGGGAGTCACAGATAGAGAATTCAAGGCAGTGATCAGTTGACAGCCTACCAAAAGAATCCTTGAGGGCGCCTGGGTGGCTCAGTTCGTTAAGCGACTGCCTTCGGCTAAGGTCATGATCCTGGAGTCCCTGGATCGAGTCCCGCATCGGGCTCCCTGCTCAGCGAGGAGCCTGCTTCTCCCTCTGACCCTCCCCCCTCTCATGTGCGCTCTCTCTCTCTCTCTCATTCTGTCTCAAATAAATAAAATCTTAAAAAAAAAAAAAAAATCCTTGAGAATCACTGGTCTAGGTAAACTGACTTATAGGCACATTTTTCTTTTTTCCTTCTGTAGTTTGGAGGCATTTTCAAACACGAATTACTCTGACTTAATCCTCCCACGCACCCTATTTACCTCCACAGAAAGTGATTTGGAGTAATCGAGTTAGGTTAAATTCTGCCTAGTTCAAATTCTTTCTCAGAGCAAAGTCTAGAGTAGAAGAATGTTGGGCATTAATTTAAAATTCAGTTTTCAGAAAGATAACTTTGATTTCCACGTTTAGCACGATTGTTTCCACTTGTTCGCTATTATCAGTAAAGTACTATCAGATTCCTGTTAAAGGTATGGTTCACCTTCACGACGTTGGGTAGGTACTGTATCTCCATTTAACAGATAAGAACACAAGCACAGGGGCGCCCGGGTGGCTCAGTCGGTTAAGCGGCTGCCTTCGGCTCGGGTCATGATCCTGGAGTCCCGGGATCAAGTCCCACATCGGGCTCCCTGCTCAGTAGGGAGTCTGCTTCTCCCTCTGACCCTCCCCTCTCTCATGCTCTCTGTCTCATTCTCTCTCTCAAATAAATAAATAAAATCTTTAAAAAAAAAAAAAAAAAAAAAACAAGCACAGAGAGGTTAGGAATTTGACCCAAAACACAAACCTATAATGGAGGTGGGTGAGCCCACATACAACCTTTCTCCGCGACCCAGCCCCCTCACCCGACTTTGCTGTACTTTTCAGCAAATTTAAAAGCACCCATAGCGAATTAAACAAATTCCCTTATTTTGTTCCCAATCCGTTTTCCCAGAATCCCTAGGGCATCGTATTACTATTTCTTGCACAAGCTTGAGGCGTTAACTTGTAGCCTTGGCATGATCAAGAGAATGATGACATTTTGGCTGACTCGCCCCTCTAACCTAATTCTCCACGCTTCGGGCTGGCTGCCCCTCTGCAGGCAGGAAAAGCAACAGCGCCGCCCGCCCGCCTGGCCAAGAGCCCGGAGAGGCTGGGCAAGAGGCTCGCCGGACCCCGCCCGCCCTCGCGGCGCCTCCCCAGGCCCCTCCTCCTCGCCCAGGATGCACCTGGTTGAAAACAAAATCCCACGTGACTGCCTCTGCTCTCAGGCCATCATGGCGTCTCCCAGTGGGAAGGGAGCCCGGGCGCCGGAGGCTCCTGGCTGCGGGCCCCGGCCGCTCGCCCGGGACTTAGTGGACTCCGTGGACGACGCGGAGGGGCTGTACGTGGCGGTCGAGCGGTGTCCGCTGTGCAACACCACCCGCCGGCGGCTGACCTGCGCCAAGTGCGTCCAGAACGGCGATTTCGTTTACTTCGACGGCCGCGACCGGGAGAGGTACGGCAGCCGCCGCGGCTGTATTGTTTCTTCCCCGGGTGTCTCCTACCGCTCCGCGAATGGAGGTTAGAGCCTGGGGCCCGGGTTCGGGGCCCGGAGCTCCGCGAGAGGAGGGGAATATGGAGAGGGTAGCAGCTTTGCGCCGGCGCTTTGCTCCCGGGGGTCGGGGGTGGGGACCAGAAAAGGGAGGGTCGCGGTTTCTCCACTAACCCACCCGAGAAGAGTCTGACCCCACGGTGCTCCTGGGTACTAAAGGTAAGAGATAGATGGTGACCCTGGATAAGTCTTCCCCTATTGCTGTCATAGAGTTGGATTCTCAGCACTTGGCTGGACTTCCATTCAAAAGCTTGGTTTAAGCTTTATCTTCGAAAGCACGTTCATTCTCTAGAGGAGAGACCAGGAGAGAATCAGATAACTAACTGGTTAAGGAGGATTCGGGCCATGGTGCCCTGTGTCACAGCTGGACCTTGTTAGGAGACATGTTTATTCTGATGTGTGAACTAGGACTAGCTAGTTGCTCCCTTTCCCCCTCTCTGCCTCCGAAGATTATTTTGGACATTAAGACATTTGGCGATGTGTTTTGGCTTTATTTAAAAATCCAGACTGGGAGGCGTAAGTAAGGCCGTAGTTAAGAGAATTGAATTTCGGAGCATGTTTTGGCCTTGTTTTGAAATCTAAACACAAAGCTACTAGTCTCTGGTTAAGATAATTGAAAAATTAGGGACACCTGGGTGGCTCAGTCGGTTGAGCGTCTGCCTTCGGCTCAGGTAGTGATCCCAGGGTGCTGGGATCGAGCCCCGCATCGGGCTCCTTGCTCAGCGGGGAGCCTGCTTCTCCTTCTGCCTGCGGCTCCCCGTGCTTGTGCACTCACACACACACTCTCTCTCTGACAAATAAATAAAATTAAAAAGATAATTGAAAAATTAGTGTGATTAACTGCAGGATCTCAACTTTTGTTTCAGTGATTTAGTGTCATTGACAGTAAGGTAACTTTCTGAGAGTGAAAGTTCAGGTATTCATTTACAACAACCCAATACGTTTTTATCTCCAACTTACTGTTGAGGTAACTGCACAGTAAGTGCCTTGCCTTGGTCACACAGATAAGCAGAGGGACCAGAATTAAAATCCAGACAGCCTGAGTATATCATATATCATGCACTTAACCACAGGATTGTACAATCTCTATATTTGGAAACGTTTTGAGTTCCTAGTATTTCTCTGATCGTAAATGGAGTTTCTCTTTTGGGTTTTGTGTGATATCTTTTTAATTCATTACTGTGTCTCATTGATGCACTTGATGGCTTTAGAAATTGCTGGTGCAATAAGTGATAGCTTTCAAAATTAAACCAGTTGTTTTACTATAACACTACTAGGCAGGAGATGGCAATGTCTAAGGATGGAGTTTATCAAGGGTGCAGTTCAGGCCCCTCTTCTCTGTCTCTCCTTTTTCCCAGATCCACTCCCATGATTTAAATAATGTTTGTGTGTTAAAGACTGCCTGTCAGACTTGTATCTCCAACCCAGACCTCTCTGAGATCCAGTAAGCAGCTGCCTACTCAACATGTTTCTAAATTTGTAATAAGTATCTCCATTTTAATGTGGCAAACTGAATTCATGGTTTTCCATGATAAATCTTTTCCTCCCATGCTCATCCCAACCAACCCAGTAAACGGTACCCTCATTCTTCTTTGATACAGGTCCAGAAAAACTGCCTGTCCTTCCTTGACTCTTCTCCTAATGCCACCATATCTAATCCCATCAAGAAATCCTATTTGCTCTTTAAAACCCGTCTAGGGGCGCTTGGGCGGCTCAGATGGTTAAGCGTCTGCCTTTGGCTCAGGTCATGATCCCACAGTCCTGGGGTCGAGCCCCACATCGGGCTCCTGGCTTAGCGGGGAGCCTACTTCTCCCTCTCCCTCTGCCTCTCCCCCTGCTCATGCTATATCTCTGTCTCAAATGAATAAATAAAATCTTTTAAAAAAAAACAAAACCTATCTAAATCTGACCCTTTCTCTATTTCCTGGTCTGATCCACCAGAGGATTATTGCTTCTTGAGTCTCTGCTTCCACCCTTGCTCCCTTATAGTGTAATTTCCATCTTGCAGCTGAAGTAACACCACTCCTCCACTCTTCAAATCTTCAGTCTTGCAAGGGTTTCCTGTTATACCCAAAGTAAAAAAGGCGAAATCCTTAACAAAAGTTCCATATTGTCTCTTCCCCCGTGATCTCTTTTTTCCCTTACCTACTCTGCTATACCACCCTGGCCTCCCTGCCAGTCTTCGAACAGACGAAGAGCACTCCTGCCTCAGGGCCAATGCAGTCGTACTCAGACTGCCAGGAACTCTTTTCTCCCAGAAATCTTCAGGGCGGCTTCCCTTGTTTTCTTCAGGCCTTTGCTCACATGTTAAAGAAGCTCTCTCTAACCATTTAATTAAAATAGTAACCTCCTTTCCCACTTAACCTGCTTTGTTGTCTTCCATAGCACTTAGCACTATCTTATGGTTTACATATCAATTTGTCTAACTGCCCCCCCCACTCCAGTGGTGGAAGCTCTGTGAAGACAAAACTTTATCAGTTTTGTACTCTGCTTTATCTTCATATATTAGAAGCTTAATAAAGATTTATCAAATGATTGAATGACACTATCCCTTTTTCCTAAACTTAGTCTGATCCTAAACCATTTCATGATTATCCATCATGATCTATTTGGTACTAAAGCCAGAAACCTGGGAGTTATTCTAGACTTTCCCTTTTTTCTTATTCCATGTCTCTAAATCATTGGCAAGGCTAATTTGATTTGCTCCAAAATAGATCTTGAATTGGTTTACTTCTAGTCCAGACAACCATCATTTCTCTCCCGACTATTTATTGGTTTCATTTCATTTACCATACAACTCCTCCACACAGCAGCCACAGAAATGTAAATCAGATAATGTCACTGTTTTGTTTAAACTTCTCAGTGGCTTTCCACTGCATTTAGAATAAAATTCAAGCTCCTTACTGTGGCTTTATATAAAGCTTCATTTGATTTGTCTACTGCTTATCTTCTAACTTTGGCTGTAAGTTTGGATTCATGCTACATTGAATTGAATCCATACTCCACCACTTGCTATGTGATTTTGAACAAGTTTCTTAAGCTGTCCTATGCTTGTTCATGTCCTTTTGAAAATGGGGAGGGGGAATCTAACTTCATAGGTTTGGTAGTGATGACATAAGAGTGTGCACTGAAGTACTTAGCATGATGTCTAGAGTATATTAAGCACTCAGAAAATAAACTCATGCCATGTTCCTTCATACTTCTCCGTAGTCAGGAACCTTCCATCAAATCCTCAAACATATGAAACTTTTCCACCACTGGGCCTTTTCCCTTGCTGTTCCTTGTGCCTGAACACTTTTCCTTCCAATTGCCACTTTGTCTTTCAAGTCTCAACTTAAATGTCACTTTCTCAGCGAGGCCTTCCCTGACCTTCACTAAGGTTATGTTCCCACTTCATTTCCCCTCCGCCACGCCATCATTTTCTGTAGCAATACTCAGTTCTTTCATGGTACTGAGCATGATATGTAATGTTATTTATTCAAAGAAGATATCTGCATCCAGAATGTAGTTACATGAAAGCATGAATTCTGGGTTTGTGCGGTCGGATCGCCGATGCTGAGTGTAGCAGCAGCGGGTGGTACAGGGGAGGCGTTTTGTTGAAAGAATGGCAAAGGTAATACCACCTGAAAAACGGAGATTGAAATTTTTTGCTAAATCTGAACATTAAAGTGAATTTTCAGAAGATGGGTGTGTAATCATGGATTTCTTTTTCCGACCAAGTGGAAAAATGAAGAGCAAATACCAGAACCATTCAAAATTTTTAGAGATAAAAAAAGAAACTTTAGGGTTCAGGGATGACAGGACTGCCACGGTGGTCTGCCCAGCCTGCTTCCCTTCATTCTCCATCTTTCCCTTTTCCCAACTGTGCATTCCTTAATAAGTGGAATGTTTTGTTTTGTTTTCCTTTGTTCCCCAGAACAGTGCCCAATATCTAGTAGGATGTAAGAATCTCTTAAGACCCAGGACCACTGTCCTAATGGTCAAATCATTTTTAATGAGCTCTCAGTGGGTACAGCTATCTGCATGAAATATCCTGGCAAGTTACAGAGGAGAAAGGTCTCTTGTTCTCAGGGAATTACACTTAATACTAATAAGCCTTAAATTGTGCTGGTCATAGCTTGATTGTGAGAGATTCTACTGTCTTCAGTATTTATGAAAAATTTTGTATTCTCTGCTTTGCTGCCTTCAGACTCTTTTTCCTTGTACTTTATGAAAAGCCCCTCACTAACTTCAGGAAAACACTTGTAAATAAAATATGGAGACAGCACAGTTTAAAAACCCTTGTTTTATTTTTATTTATTTTTTTTATTATTAACATATAATGTATTACTTCAAGGGTACAGGTCTGTGATTCATCAGTCTTACACAATACACAGCGCTCACCACAACACTTACCTTCCCCAGTGTCCCATCACCCAGCCACCCCATCCCCACCACCCCCCTCCACTCCAGCAACCCTCAGTAAAAACCCTTGTTTAACCTCTGATTTCTTTTTGGTAGATTAGCCAAATTAGCTGTGCCTACATGGATCTTGAATGTGATAACATATATCAAAGTTCTTGTAAATTTATTTTTTCAGGCTTCATTAATAGACTAGCTGAATGTAAAGGTTTTAATAGTTGAGCAGTTCAAAGAAAATTAGGTATCAATGAACAATCTACCTCATAACAATTAGTTCCTTTGACTCCTAAGAAGGGAACACGGGTCTTCATATAATTTTGTGGACTAAATGAGTTTGGCAGATAGATTGATTGAAAAATATCTAAACGAATATTTTTTTGTTTTTCTGTGGGAAGATTTATAATCTTGGTATCTTCATCAGCACTGTCCTGTCCTCATTTCCCACCTTGGCTGCAATCCTAAAACAATACCCACTTTTTTCTCTGATTTTCATCTGCCTTTTAACTTGTGTACTTCTTTAAGAGATGAAGAGGAATGATATTAGGCAGTCCTCTCAACACAGTCTTATTTGGATTTTGGTTAACATTTTTAAAATTACAGGGCTTTTTACAGGAACATAATTTTCTGGATTTACATTTATTTAACACCAGAAATAATACTGTTACCCAATAGATAACTGACAAGTTAAACTTATCTTTCCACTCAAGACTGGAAAGAAATTGGTTACCAGTTTATGATAGGTATAGGAATGAGATGGGGAACATAATCTGAGGATAACCAGAGATTATAGCACCCCAGAAAATCTGGCTGCTGGTTTAGGAACCCGTTATTTTAACTTGTGGGTCAGAAAAGAAAGACATTTATAAGCATATGAATATTGCTTTTATAAGTAGGTTTTCAGGAACGATGCAGCATTATCTTCACTGATGAGTTTTAAGAATATATGTTACACTTCTACCAGGAAACAAATACAGGTGCTAAATAAATTGAGTGGTGGGATACAGGACAAGCAGAAAATTTTAGATGTTACTGAAGATTTCAAGGGGAAGACACACCCAACATCCAAAAAATTATTCTTATTTTTTAAAAAGATTTATTTATTTTAGAGAGAGATCGTGTGCTCAGAGGGAGAGGGGGTGAGAATCTCAAGCTGACTCACCACTGAGTACAGAGCCAGACCCCAGGCTGGATCTCACCACTGTGAAATCATAACCTGAGCTGAGATCAAGAGTCGGACACTGAACCGACTGAGCCACCCAGGCACCCCCCAAAAATTATTCTTTAGATATTTCTGTTCTCCAGATCTTTTTGGTTGTCAGTCAGTGTAGCCTGTAAGAATCTACTGTCTTGAGAATTCAGTTCCAAACCTACATTTGAATACCCTACTCAGCAGAACAAAAGCTCCACAGGTGGCTAGATTCCCCATCTTTAGACGAGTTTCTCAACCTTTCTTCTGTTTGTGTCCTTCAGGAAGAAACTCAACTCCCATCCCATGCAGCTTAATAATTGTATTTATACCACTTTTTTTTTTTTTAAAGATTTTATTTATTTATTTGAGAGAGAGAATGAGAGACAGAGAGCATGAGAGGGAGGAGGGTCAGAGGGAGAAGCAGACTCCCTGCCGAGCAGGGAGCCCGATGCGGGACTCGATCCCGGGACTCCAGGATCATAACCTGAGCCGAAGGCAGTCGCTTAACCAACTGAGCCACCCAGGCGCCCGTATTTATACCACTTTTGCATGTCTGCTAAGAAAATACAGCTTCTGTTTTCAGTCAGTATCTATGGCTACTCTTATCATTATCCTTTTAGAATGTATAAAAGGCTTTCACATTTTTTATCTTATTTGTTCCCTTCCACAAACCCATGAGATATTAACCTATTTTTAACATGAGGAAATTCAGAGTATTTGTAACTTACTCCTGGGCTATGCTAATTCTTAAACTCACTTCCAGATCTGAACTATATTTTTATATATGGAGTTCGATTTAATGCATTAGTAAGATTAAGTACAAAATCACTCATTGCAATGAAGAAAAAGGGAAACTAGGATATATTATGTGCAAAGTTGCCCGTACCTTATGTTCGCATGTATCTTATTTAATCCTTGTAACCAAATAGGATAAGCCTTATTCCTGTTTTATAAGTGAGGAAACTAAACAGTGCTTTGTTTCTATTTTCTTTTAATGACTTAACCTTCATTCCTGCCAGTAGAGTATATTTTTACCATATTTTCTCATATTCTAAGTATTCTAACATAAGATAAAAGAACCATCTTGATAAGGATCATTTTTTTCCCCTATGTTGCATTTGTCCATAAACATCATACCGTTGTATACCTAAAGAATTTAAGGAAGAAAAATTTAATGACTAGGAATTCTTACCATGTTAGTATCTTAATTGAAGAAATATTTAGTCCTGTAACCATCTCTGCTTATATAAGAGAGAGATCTGTGCTCTCACTTTTGCCTGGGAAACCCCACTGCCTTATTTCTAGAGCCAGAAATTATCATTAATTCTTCTAACAAACCTGTGCCCAAATCAGAGATGGGAAATCTCCACCACAGACCTAAAAACTGTTAGTGTTCATTCCCCCTTTTAGATTTAAGGAACCCAAGGACTATAATCTGTTTCAGGATACCTATGAATTTAGGTACTTTTAAGGGATTATGATGGTGTATTTGATCCTCTGAGGAGAAGCATGAGAAATTTTGATTGATTGGGATCTTTTTTTTTCTGACTCCAGATGTACATACCATTATTGTAGAAAACTTCTAAAATACAGAAACACCTAAAGAAGGAGAATTTTACCCATATTCTCACAGCTCTGTTAATAATTTGTTATATTTCCTTCCAGCCTTGTTGCTCTGCATGTGTGTGTGTGTGTGTGCTTAGAGATTTTTTCATTGGAATCATACCATCTGTATATAGTGTATTGCACCTTTTTTTTTAACCCAGCATCTCATAAACACATGTTCATGTCTTCAAAAATATTATAATGTCCTGCATGGCAATATAGTATCATTTGATAAATTGTTCTATTGAACATTGTTTCCAATTTTTGCTATTATGACTGATTTCATGATTGGTGCCTTCAGATATAAATCTTCCTCATCTCTGATCTATTTCTTTGAACTGCAATAACTGGTTCAAAGGGTTTAATATTTTTAAGGCTCTCACCTCCACATTTGAAAGGTTATTATTTTTTTTTTGCCTTTCTAAAAATTCATTAGTGTTTCTAGAACTCTTAGACTTTTCTGTTGCTATATTCTTAGGCACAGTGTAAACTTACATTCCTAGGATGAGGGCAAGGACTGGGCAGGCAGATGGAAGGATTAGAGTTATTTTAGGAAAGGACATGCTTAGGACATATTAAATTCTCAAGTTGTGGGTGTTATGAGGATGTTAATTATCACCTAGAATTAATAGCAGAATTAATAATATGGATCCCTGATAGAGTACACAGCCTGGTGCTGTCTTTCTGGCGGTATGGAGCAGATTTGTATGAATAGTCTGACCTGTGGGTAGATCTACTCAGTTGCCTGTGATTGTGGCCCTGGAACAGTGTGGAGAGACATGGCTCACAGTCCTAACTGATGCCTCATCAGCAGCACACCCCTAACCCTGTTATCCTACCTGCTGTGCTGAAATGCTTTCATGCAGGACAGATGAGCGCTTTGCCTTGTGAAACAGCAGAATTCCCTTTGCCTGTCATGCCTTCCTTCCATTCACAGAGCCGGCTCTAACCCATCCCCAGGTCAGCCCAGACAGGCATGATGCCCTGAGCTGGGCTGTGTGCAGACGCTGGTACCACCCCAGCACTAAGGGACCAGGGCCCCTATTTTCATCAGTCTCCACTGCAGGGGGACTGTTTAAAAGTTAGTTGAAGGGAGTACTTTTTTTTTTTGAGATTTTATTTATTTGACAGAGAGAGAGAGAGAGCACAGGCAGGAGGAATGGCAGGCAGAAGGAGAGGGAGAAGCAGACTCCCAGCTGAACAGGGATCCTGATGTGGGGCTCGATCCCAGGACCCTGGGATCATGACCTGAGCCGAAGGCAGACGCTTAACCGACTGAGCCACCCAGGTGCGCCCAAGGGAGTACTTTTTTAATGGGGAACAAAAAATCATAGTTGCAAAGTATGGGAGAATTTAGGAAACAAAGTCCATTTAAGGAAGTACTTTTTTAGGGAAAAAAAACCCAACTCTAAGTATGTAGGATTTTGGTAAATACAATGCATTTTTAAATTGGGAGAGAAAATGCAGTGTTGTAAAAGCCCCAGTGCCTGGTACAGGTTCACTGGCAGATTCCTTTCAGAAAACAATACAAAACTAGAGCCATTTGACGACAAGAATTGCTCAATGTATCTGCATAAAAGTTTGGAAAGTTCTGTAGAGCAGAAACACACGTTAGAAAGCAAAGTGAGAAAAAATAATTTCAAGATGTTGGAAAGAAAAATGGCTAATTTCCCTAATAATTCTTAAAAAAGCTATAGGAAAATGAACAAAAGACATAGGGGAACAACAAAAGAAAAGTAAGTAGCCAACAAGATAGGAAAAGGCGTTCAACATTTCTAATAGTGAAATAAAGAAAAGCAAATGAATGGATTATGATCTTTGGGAGGAAGTGGTGGGAGGCCGATCAGTTTAGCAAAGACTAAAAAGAAGTGTGCAGTTTGGAGAGAGTGAGATAAAACAGGTTCTGTTACTCAACTGTTGGTGGGGTTGTAAATTATATGAAATGATTCTGAGGAAATTTAAAGATAACTGCCAGAATTTTGCATGTGAATACTTGACCCAGCAGTTTATTTTATTTATAGGAATTTCTAGAGAAACCTAAAGGTTTTAAAGATTTGTGCACTAGGCTATTCACTTAAAACATTACTGATAATAGTGAAAATTTGGAAGTGATGCTACTGTTCATCAATAGGAGTTCAGATAAATAAATTATAGGATGTCCATTCACTGAAATTTCTGTGTATTTGTTAAAGAATGAAATTAGTTTGTATGTTCTGACATGGAAAAAGACACAAGATATTTTGTGATAAACCCCACTTCTGAAAGATAGTACAAAAAATATTCCTTTCCTCCCTGCTTTTTTTTGTATCCTTAAACCTAGTTTGGGGGCACATGGGTGGCTCAGTTGGTTAAATGTCTGCTTTCCGGCTCAGGTCATGATCTCAGGGTCCTGGGATCAAGCCACGGGTCGGGCTCCCCTTCCTGCTCAGCGGGGAGTCTGCTTCTTCCTTTCTCTCTGCCCTCCGCTTGTGTTCTCTCTCTCTCTCTCTCAAATGAATGAATACAATCTTTAAAGAAAATCTAGTTTGAATATGATGAGTGCATTAATCTATTTCTTGGAAACCACATTGAGAAAGCACAGAATTGTGGAATGAATTTATCTTTCCATGAGTGGTGGGACAGAGAATGCAGAGAATGGATGAGTGTGCAGATGAGCAGTTGAAATGCTGACCCAGCCACATTCCTTGATCTCATCTGCTGTTTAGCTTTGTTAACACCACCTATTTTTAATTTCCTTCATGAAGAATAACATTACTCATGAAGTGTTTGATACAGTAGGAATTGTTGTCTTTTGTTTATTATTCCTGCTGGCAACTATATATTTACATTTTAAGTTTTTTAATGAAGCCCAAGAGAACCAGCTCAGTATAAAGCTGGACAAGGTTGTTTGTCATCCCAGTTTGTTTTAGTGCAAAGTGGCATTTCTACAACAGATCTGAAGGGAGAACTTTTATAGCCTCTAAAAGCAAGATTTTATCCTCCATTGTCAGTCTTTGTTTGCCTGGTTTGATGAATCTTGTGAGTTTGTCACCTCCTTCAGGTTATCAGAACATGAATCGCCATATTGCCTCAGTGAGGTAGAAGTAAATACCACATTAGTTTCTCATTTTTGATATGTGGAGATGGAAGCATATAACAATATGTCAGAGAGTACACAGCTGCAGAATATATAATTAGATTTATTATTCTGGAAGATGTTTTGTTGTAAGTTGCCTCATAAATTAATGGATGAGTCTATGAGTTTGTCTAAATCCCACACTGGTTTTTGAGTGTTTACTGTTTCATGCAGTTACTACCTTACTGGCCATTGCAGTGCTACTTGGTCTAACTTTCTGCACTGATGTTGTGTATCTACACTGTCCAGTAAGATAGCTACCAGCCGTAAGTGTCGTTAGTGCAACTGAGGAACTGAATTTAAAAAAAAAAATTTTTTTTTTTTAAGATTTTATTTATTTATTTGACAGAAAGAGAGCACAAGCAGGGGGAGTGGCAGGCAGAGGGAGAGAGAGAAGCAGGCTCCCTGCTGAGCAGAGAGCTCCTGGGGCTCGATCCCAGGAGTTGGGATCATGACCTGAGCCAAAGGCAGACGCTTAACCGACTGAGCCACCCAGGAACTGAATTTTTAATCTAATTTGAATTTAGTCACACAAGTATATAATATCACTTGATTTGCTTTTTTTGTTTAACATACATTATACATTTTCAGTGACTGCCTATTAAATGATAGGGTCATAATTAGAATATTTTATCCCTCCCATTTTTTTCTCTTTTTAAAATTGAAGTATAATTAACTTACAATGTTAAATTTTTTAAATTATTTTTTAAATTTTATTTTATGTTGGGTGCCTGGGTGGCTCAGTTGGTTGGGCGACTGCCTTCAGCTCAGGTCATGATCCTGGAGTCCCGGGATCGAGTCCCGCATTGGGCTCCCTGCTCGGCGGGGAGTCTGCTTCTCCCTCTGACCCTCCTCCCTCTCATGCTCTCTATCATTCTCTCTCTCTCTCAATAAATAAATAAAAATCTTTAAAAAAAAAATTTTATTTTATGTTAATCACCATACATTACATCATTAGTTTTTGATGTAGCGTTCCATGACTGTTAAAATAATTTCAGGTGTATTGTACAACACATTGATTTGACACTTCTATACGTTACTCAGTGCTCACCACAGTAAGTGTGGTCACCATCTGTCACATACGCCATACAGTGTTACTACAATATTATTGACTATGTTCCCTGTGCTGTACTTTTCATCTCTGTGACTTATTTACTACATAACTGGAAGTTTGTCCCTCTTAATCCCCTTTATCTGTTTTGTTCTCCCCTCTCCCACCTCCCCTCTGGCAACCACCAATTATCTGTATTTAAGTATTTTCTTGTTTGTTTTGTTTTTTAGATTCTACATATAAGTGAAATCATATGGTATTTGTCTTTCTCTGACTGACTTATTTTACTTAGCATAATACCTTCTAGGTCTGTCCATGTTGCCGCACATGGCAAAGTCTCATTCTTTTTTCTTGGTAGTATTCTAGCATGTATATTTACCACGTTTTCTTTATCCATTCATCTGTTGATCCCTTCCATTTTGAAGTAGATATCTTTGGATATGTTTCAAACATGAGGTTTTAGAAATATTTTAGATTGCTATTAGTCTGGACCATTTTAAGGAAGCGATTTCTAGGGTTCTTACTATTCTGTTAGATTGTTTTCATTTAGGCTAGGAATTTGGGAGACAGCCAAAAACCTAATCTTGGACTCCATACTATGTTACTATAGCATATGGCATTATAGTGTTTTTTTAAAATAGCGAGCCACTGTTAGCTCATTTAAAAGTCAGTTGCATGATGTTAGTCATATAATTTTTTTTTTTTACCCAGATACTTATTAAGCAACAAGCCACATTTTAGGTACTCAGCACATGTGACTGGTGGCTATCTTAGTGAATAGCACAGATCTAGAAGATCTGAATGTCACTCTTCATCACCTTCAGCTGGTGACATTTCTAGAACACAGTACCCAAAGCCTGTAGAACACATATTTTTTCAGGTGCACAGGGAACTTTTCACCAGGGCAGACCAGATGCAAGGCCGTAAGATACTCTCAAATTAAAAGATTGAAATCTCATAGAGTATATTCTGTCAGAAAATGGAAAACAACGAGTTACCTAGAAAAACCCGTATATCTGGAAATTAAGCACTATACTTCTAAATAACTTGGAGATCAAGGAAGGAATTTGTGGAAAATTAGGAATTCCAAACTAAATGATGTGAAAATATACCCTATCAGACATTTTGGGGTTTAGCTAACACAATACTTGGGGGGAAATTTATAACTTTATATGGTTTTATTTTTTTATTTATTTTTTAAAGATTTTATTTATTTGACAGAGAGAGACACAGCGAGAGAGGGAACACAAGCAGGGGGAGTGGGAGAAGGAGAAGCAGGCTTCCCACTGAGCAGGGAGCCCAATGTGGGGCTCGATCCGAGGACCCTGGGATCATGACCTGAGCCGAAGGCAGACGCTTAACGACTGAGCCACCCAGGCGCCCCTATATGGTTATATTTAAAAGGGAGAGCCTTAAAATGGATGATCTAAGTTTCCATCTTAAACTGTGCAAAGAAAAAAAAAAGGCAGACTAAACCCTAAATAAGGTAACAGGAAGGAAAGGATAAGGAGAGAAGACTGTAGAGAAAATGAACTGCAATGTGATATCCCTTCCTTTTGATAACTTGTACTAAGTAACTTGTTAGCCCATAAGGACTAGCAATAAAATTAGTAAGGAAAAAACATTGTACTTTAAAAATGATAAGTAACCAATTTATAGGTGAGAGCAGGATTGAATTAAGCTAAATTAAAATCATGTTTATGTTAGAAGCCTCAATTTCCTTGAATTCAAATTCACTCTAGTGCTCTGATGTGCCTGTTTTGGAAGATAATTTAATTTGAGCGGGGTGGGGGGGGTGGCTTCTAGACATATTTTATAAACCCATGAAAGAATTTTAAAGCTGAGAATTTGAACTTAGTTTTAAAGTGAGCAAGTGGCGTAAGCAGCTGTGTGCGCACCACCTTGAGAAGATGTGTGTTTACTTTCAGGACCGGGACATCCCCAGATGAGTCTGCAGAAATGATTGGCTCTTAGGAATTTGCATAATCGCACTGAACTGAAAAGAATGAACATTTAAATAAAACATTACATTTTTTTCTTATAGGTTTATAGACAAGAAAGAAAGGTTAAGCCAACTTAAGAGCAAGCAAGAAGAATTTCAAAAAGAGTGAGTTTCCCTTTTGCTTTTCTGCGTGTGGAGGTTCTCTTGTCACTGTGTGGTTTAATTCAGTGCTGTGGTATGTAGGTACATGGATTGCTGACTTGTTGAATTTAGGATACAATCTCAAAGTGTGGAAGAGCAGTGCATGTGGGAGAAGCAAAACAGGAGAGGTTATCAGGTTCCTAGGAAACATTGGGATCAGATCCAGTGCCTTCGCAGCAGGCACTCAGTGACTAGACTGATGAGTCAGACCCCTGGCCCAGATAATTGATGTGCAGCAAATGGGTCCAGAACAGGCAAATAAGTGGTGGTTCCTGTAAGATGTCAAGTCTTCTATTTCTCTTTCTTCTTCTGGATCAGCGTTTTGCAAAGTGTGGTCTTGCATGTCATCTACATCAGAATTCATTAGCTGAGATAAAGGTTAAAAATGCAGATTCTCAGAATCCTATCCTCAGATATTCTGACTCTAGGTCTGGGGTGGGGGGCAAGGCCCCGGAATCTGAATTATTAACAAGCACCCCTGATGAATCTCACCCTCTGGATTTGAGAATTGTCCTGTAGAATCTTCTGTCCCAAACTGTGACCTAGTCACTGTTCTCCAGATGCACTCCAGGTCTATGAAAACATTTATGAGCAGATTAAATCTTCTGAGATGTCCTGCATTACAGAACCCTGCTTAGATTTATTTAAGTCATTTCTCTAACTTAATCACAGAAACTTTTATTTCTTCCGTAGAACACTTCATAGGACAGGTTTTTACAGGTGCCGGCTTGTGCCATTTCTTTGGGAACTGAGCATCACATTTTAGATTATGAATTCTCTTGTAAATGTTAGTATTAATAATTATGACTGATAGAAATGATTGATTATGACTGAGGACAAAGGCTCTGGCTGTTACTGGAAATTGTGAATGTTTACAGAAAGCTTCTGGGCAGTATTAAAAGTGCAAAAAGAAGGAAATGGGAAAAAAAATTAGAGAATGGGGAATTTGGAAACATTTTTATTTTTTATTTTTTTAAAGATTTTATTTTTAAATAATCTCCACCCAGTGTGGGGCTCAAACTCACAACCCCAAGATCAAGAGTCACACGCTGCACTGACTGACCTGGCCAGGCACCCTTGGAAAACATTATTGAATGCTTGAGTCTCACTTTGGTATTTCCAGACATTTTTAAGAACTTACTTTAAAAAGATGTTGATTTTACATTTTTGAGTTTCACAAAATATAATTATGATTGTCTTTTCTCCGTGCAGAGTGTTAAAAGCTATGGAAGGAAAATGGATAACAGATCAGTTGGTAAGCTGTAAGAAGTATTTAAATAATATTCTTTATACTTGTGGTTACATGCTTTTCATTTGGTAGTGCTTAAAATATCACTTTGAATTTAAATTTATTTGAATCATTTTTTGGCAGCCCTCTATTTGAATATATTTGTAGTGTGGGCCCTCAAATATTTTATCTAGATGCCAGAGTACTGGCAATTAATTATAGAGCCATTATAAAGGATAAATATGAAGTCTGGTATTGACATAGGAATACAAGAACGATGAACTATCCTTTTTGAAAAAAGTTACTCATTGTAAACACACACTGCCTACATGGATTGATGATTAAATGTGAAAAGTAAACTCATAAAAATATTAAAATATAGGAGAGTATTTATAAATGTAACCTACAGATGAGCAGACCTTTATAAGCCATAAAAGGAAAACATTTTCACTGACCATGTAAAAGTTTTAAAACTTCTGTATGTTGAAGACTCTGAGCAAAATGAACATAACTGGGAAAAAATGAGTACAGCATATGAAAATAAGGAGTTTGATAATACTTTTATTCAGTGTTGGTAGGAGTATACATTGATGTATTTGGTTGGAGGACAAGTTAGTGGTTTGTTGGGGTGTGTTTTTTTTTTTGTTTTTTTAATTGCACATGTGGTATATTCAGTTTTCCTCCTAAGAAAATACAGGAATGCAGAGATTTATGGATAAGAAGATGATTGACTAGAGCCTGGGTAGTGATCCATAAATATCTTAAATGCTCATCAAACAGGATGAGATAAATAATTGATCCAGTATAGCTGTTCAAAAGAATGATCAGTCCGCATGTGTTGATACGGAATGATATCCAAGAGTTTTTTTAATGACAGAGCAAACAAAAAGGCTAGGGTGAAGTATGATTCCATTTGTGTATGTGTTTTAAATATAAGTATACTCTAAAAAATCTGAAAAGATACATATTAAAGTTTAATTGAGATTACCCCTGAAGAATGGGAAGGAGTCAGGCTAATCACTGTATTTTTCTCTTCTGTGATGTTTAATTTTTTTTCACAATAAGCATCATTCATAATTTTTAAATACTTGAAGAATGTATGTGACATAAGTGAAACAAAATACACTGTATGGGAAAAGACCATTAAAGGCTATTTATAAAGAATCCCTTTGCCGTTTTTCTAAATTCCCTGTACTGTTTTCTAGTTTTTCTATAAAAGATTTCAATATTGCTTCTTAAAGACTAATACCCTTTAAAAGTGAAGACATCTCGTGGCCGTTTCATCTTTGAATCAATCCATTGGTCCCCGCGAGTCTGCTTTTAGGTGTCCCTCCGTCAGGGCGGTCAGCACTCTGCTGTCTGCAGCGTCTGCGCAGTCCGCTGTGCGGCTTGTACCGGCAGACCACGTAGGCCAGTGTTAAACACCATCAATACTTGAGTGCTGTTTTAGGCTTTTAATTATCCACAGTTATAGAGGCATTATAGAATAGGTAATCCTACTTTTTAACTGACTGCCAGGTTGCATTTTTACTGATCTTTTATTCATCTTGAGGGAGAAAACCTTCTGTTTTTATTGAAGTTTTTATTATTTTGCAAGTAATAATTGCGTATTGTATTAGTGAGATAATACAGTGATGTTAATGGTCTCAGTAAATAGCATGAAGAGTTTAGAGCAGTGCAATAGTAGGACTTTCTGTGATGACGCAGATGTTCTATGTCTAAACTCACCAATATGGTAGCCATTAGGCACATGTGTTGAACACTTGACATGTGGGTAGTGTTGAGTAGGGACTGAATTTTATGTAATTTCAGATGACTTTTAAATAGCCACATGTGATCATTAGCTGTATATTGGACAGAGCAGGTTAGGAGAATATACTTCACCATTTCTCTCTGTCCTCATTACACATGAAAGAAGTAAGTGAATTTCTTTCTGTCTTAATTTCCTACCAGCTTCTGCACTGAACCAGAATAACATTTTCTTCTTTTTGTAGTCCACCATAGTTAGTCACAAAAGTTATAATAAATATAATTATATTGGTCTTTTCTTCATTGTGTTTTCTAAGTTATGCCTCAAAATAATAGTGATCCTAGGTATATAATCATATTAATCATAAGAGACCAACATTTGTGATATTTATTGCATACTTTTTTTTTTAAGAGATGGAAAATAATGTCCTGTAAGATGAGGATTGAACAGCTGAAACAAACCATCTGTAAAGGAAATGAAGAAATGAAAATAAGTAAGTAATGTGTCCCCCTTCTTCTAGACCTAATAAAGGGTTAGTGTGGAATTTCATTGGATTAATAAACTAGAGAGACGGGGAAAGAGAGAAGGGGTGGGAAGGCAACAGCAACCTGGAAAGGTTTCCTGCTTACCTTCCTCCTCTTGTAAAATATTTGTATAAGGATTTTAAGTAAATATTTTTCCAAATATATATATTTTATATATACATATACACACAAATATGACCTTTGAATAAACTACTTTTCTCAATTAAAAAAGTTAAGGAATTTATATTTCCCATTTGCCTTTGCTAACAAGAAGCTTGGTACTCAGTTATAATTATTAGTTCACTCCAGAAACACAGAATATTGGCTTTTTCTATTTGTGAGTCTCATACACCTTTTAATCGGTATTAATCTTACATTATATTTGTGTACCTCATCCTTCATCGTAAATGGTTATCAAATTTTAGGAGAGTCCTCTTAGAAATCCTGTATCCTTAGACATATTCCATGTATTTCTGAAGATCATTGTTTAAAATTCAGAGTGAGTCACCATCATACCTTATGAATCCCTTTCTTGTCTGCTCGTTGCTTTCAGAAGCAAGTATTTTATAGTGGTATGTAATAGAGCAAAAGCTTCCTTTGAAAATGTTTGTCCTAATAAAATGCTCCTGTGGAGTTTCACAGGCTTAGTAAGCTGGAGAGGAAAGCAGCATGGGGAAGAGGTGCTCAGAACCACAGACAGCTGGTTACCCACTGAGCTTTGCGTGCATCTCCAGAGGCTCTGGTTCAGCAGCAGCGTAGGGACTTGAGACTTACCCCCCTCTCCACATCCTCCCATGATGTTCACATGGGCGACTTGCTCCCAGGTGTCTGTGAACCTCCTAGAATTGCTGGATTTACTGAGTTTGTGCCTTGCCTGATGAGCAAGTTTAAAACTTTGATCAGCTGAATTTAACAGATTCCTAACTCCCCAAAACAAAACGACCACCACAGAAAAGATTTGGTACTAAAGCAGTGGACCTAGAAAATCCTCAGAGTCACCTGGTAACCCTTGTAAAATCTAGAGAGAGAATCCTGGGACCCACCTTGGACTTAGGAAATTCAAATCTCATGTGTGGGGACTGGGTCAGAGGTTCTTAAACTGTCTGTAGTAAGAGACCATTTTTCCCTCTCTGATTTCTAATGTCATAAGCTGATACCAATACTTTTATAAAGTACAACAAAATACTAGAAAAATGATTGCACACTTGGATGGCATGTCAAAGAAAAATGTTGCTAAACTTACTCTCTATTTCTGTACTTCTCTTGTCTGACTGGTAAAAGTTTACTGATGGGCCTAGATCCACGGGCCACACTTTGAGGAGCACTACTCTGGGTGGTACTGATGACCTACCAAGGGCTGGGAACCACTGCTCTTTAGAACATAAATGCAGTCTAGTTGCCACCCTTTAGACGAGACTCAAAAAATTTTGCAAACAATTTTAAGGGAGTTCATGGATTCCAGAAACCATGCATGGTCTCAAATCCACAAGTGAAGAGCTTGTTACCCAGTAAATAGTATTTGTTTAAATTTTGTTGTTAAAATATCACATATATTTGGAAAAGGTTATATATTATAAACTGTAGAATCTGATGAATATTTCTCCAGAATCTTTTGATTTTATGTGTCATGATACAGAATAATACAGATATTTGGTATAGATAGGGAAGTTGGATTGCATGAACCTTTAAGGTTGAGTCGATCTGTGCTATAAAGTTACTTACCCAAATAAGCAACAGTAGATGACAGAAATAGCATCAGAGTGTTTTTATGTTTAGGGGGAGATGGCATGGAGAGGACAAATTAAACTCTTGAGTGCTGAGTCTGCACTAGTGCAGATTAGGTGACTGGTGGTGTCCTGCCACCTGTGAAGGGTGGCACCTAGAAGCCTCCTAAGTTACTTCTAGGAGTCTGTCTGAGATTTTGCAACTCATTTTTGCCACTCGAGAGAAGTTGAGTTACAGCCCTAACACCCTAACAGGTTTTGATCCAGTAGATATCAAGTTGGAAACTGTTCTTAAAAAATCTGACCATCATATGACTGGGGCCCATGGCCAGACATTCATTTGAGCACTTGCAAAGAGCTCAGTAGTGATCATGAAAATGAATGAACTTGCTGGAAGATAAGTGTGGTGGAACCAGCAACTTAAACATTAGAACATCCACACTGAGCAAGAATGGTAAAGAGAATGCATAAGTAAGGGGAAACTAAACCGCAAGAAACCTTATGCCTACAGTGAAATACGTAGGTTCAGTGGTCCTCTGAGCGAGGATGTTTATCAGATGTTTGTTATATTCTAGTCAGGGGAGAACAAGGCTTTGGTTGGACCTGGTGTAAGGAACTCAGCTATAGGTGAGGTACACACATTGCATCAGGCTTCCGAGGAGCAGAAGGTCTGGGGAGCATTTATGGAAGGGGGCCTGGCTGAATGAGAAAAATTTGGACATTTGAAGAGTAGAAGCTAATAGCATTCCTAGAGACATTGATCTGAATAGGATCTGTAGAGGACATCCTGAAGGGAATGATGACTGGTTCAGTATCCATCCATGCATGCATGCACTGAAATAGTTCCACTTTGTGGAAAAGGTTTGGAGTGCCTAGTAACTGAATGAGGCTGGGGTGAAGGGGTGCAGAAGGGAACTGTGGGATATGTGCCAGTGTGGGAGTGGCCTCAAGGCCAAGGAGGTCGGTGTGTGTTGGGCAGTGGAGAACCGCCGGGCACTGCTTACAGTTGATGAAGACTGGGCTGGTGAAGGCCTGGAGTGGAACTGAGCTGGAAGTGGGGTTTGGGGGGAGAGTTAGTAAGATTGTAACACTGGGAAGGAAGAGAAAGCCCTCTACGGAAGAATAGTAGGTCAGCCCATGGAATTGACCAGCAGGGGACTGACTTAGGCCGTGGACAGGTCAAAAAAAATCATTAAGTAGAGAACCTAGGTATCAAGATGAGGCTTTTGTGGAAAAATAATGAGCTTGATTTTGAACTTTTGTCTGAGCCTCCTAAGTTACTTCTAGGAGTCTGTCTGAGATTTTGCAACTCGTTTTTGCCACTTGAGAGAAGTTGAGTTACAGCCCTAACACCCTAACAGGTTTTGATCCAGAATCTGAAGGAGCTTCATGAAAAGGACACACATCAGACAGGATGAGCATCTGTCTCCATTCTTGGTTGTGTGGCCAGGCTTTGGTCGCCCCTGCAGTGCTTCAAATGCTGGCATATAATAAGGGCTCCCACCCTGCTGGGTGCCGCCACACTCCACTGTAACTTTTCAGAGCCCTTGGTCTGTTTCTTTGCTGCATGACCACCTGTCGTGAGATTATCCCTGGGTCTCAGTGGAGCCCAAGGCATATGTAAGAGGTTTCTAAGGAAAATCAGATAGCCAGTAAGTTTTTCAAACTTGGATTAGATATCTTTTCTGCCCATCATGGTTATTCTTCAGTGCTTACCAATAAGTCAGGTATTTCCTGGCTTAAACTTAAACTTGATAGTTGTTGAGTGATTCTTACAAATGATGACTGCAGATGGAGACCCAGAGTCCTTTAGGTGATGGTCCACTTTGATTTATTTATTTACTTAAGCTAAACTCTCAATTTCCACTTAGTGGAACATTAACCTGATTGAGGTTTTGCTTTCGGTTTAAACTTCAGGAAGATGCTTACACTTGTGAGGTAGGTTCTGCAGGCCCCAGGAGCCATTTGTAGAGATAATTGTTGGTGTGATTTATTTCAGATTCTGAAGGCCTTCTCAAAACCAAGGAAAAGAATCAGAAGCTCTATACTCGAGCACAGCGGCATCAGGAGAAAAAGGAGAAGATTCAGAGGCACAATCGCAGACTTGGTGACCTGGTAGAAAAAAAAACCATTGACTTAAGAAGTCATTATGAGCGTCTGGCAGATCTTCGGCGATCTCATATATTAGAGCTCACCTCTGTCATTTTTCCAATCGAGGAAGTAAAGACTAGTGTGAGGTACAGTGAGTCTTTTGACTCTAGGAATAGATCAAGTTTCAAAGATCAGGTATTTTTCAAATATGGAAACGCCTCATTTATCAGGTTCATTCTGGGGTCATTGGCTTTCCTGGTAATGAAACTGAAGTCTTATCTGCTTCAGCAAACAGTACACGCTGCACGAAATAGGGGAGGCAGCCAAGGTGAAGGGCGGTGGCCCTCAGAGAAGTGGGGCCCTCACTTGTTGACTGACCTGTTGACGTAGCCTTTTCCTGGTAACTAGCCCCTGGCAAGCGCTGGAGACTGTGAGTTTATTTTTTTTAAGATTTTATTTATTTATTTGACAGGGATAGAGATAGCGAGGGAGAGAGAGCATAAGCAGGGGGAACGGCAGGCAGAGGGAGAAGCAGGCTCTCTGCTGAGCAAGGAGCCTGATGCGGGGCTCGATCCCAGGACCCCGGGATCACGACCCGAGCCGAAGGCAGACGCTTAACCTGCTGAGCCACCCAGGCGCCCCAGACTCTGAGTTTAGTCTTAGGCTCTAGTGCATGGATACCCTCAGGAGTCATCAGATGGACAAGACAGTGGTTCCCTACCTGGATGTTCATCAGAGTCAATTAGGAACTTTTGAAAAATACAGGTTCCAGAGGACACACCTTTAGCCCTCCAGCCCATCTCGTAATACTTTTTTTTTTTTTTTAACTTCCCCAGATGATAATTGGTGAGGTTTGAAAACTGCTACTGAGAAGTTCATTTGCTTTCTCACTAACCATCATGCTGTTCCAGTTGAGGATTTTCCTGTCCCTTAGTTGTCCTTACTTCCAAGCATCCTTCCCCGGCTAGTCCGGGAACTGTGACTAGTGAGGACTTAAATTACTCTGCTTTGCTCCCTCTACTTCACTGTGTCCTTTTGGCTGTTGCCATAGTTAACTTCCTAAAAGCCTCAAGGTCTGATTATTCTGGCTTGAAAACCTGCTCCCTGACTCTTACCAAGTAATTTTTCATTAGTAATAGTTGGCAAATATAAAAATAAAAAGGCAGATTCAAAATAGAACAGAATAGGAAGTTCAGAAATAGACTCTTGGATCAGTGGGGAGGAGTTGGGGTATCCAAAGACTGGTGTAAAAACAGGCAACCAGGCCTTTGGGGAGGAAAAAGCTAATAAAACGGAAACATTATGCTAAATCAGATTCTTTTTTTTTTTTTAAGTTTATTTTTTTCAGTTATCTCTGCACCCAGCGTAGGGCTTGAACTCCCGACCCCAAGATCAAGAGTTGGGCGTTCTTCTGGCTGAGCTAGCCAGGCAGCCCCAGTGCTAAATTAGATTCTGATGGACCAAGATATCAGTGTTAAAACACATTAAACAACAACACAGTCTTAAGTTGCTGTCCCAGATCTGAGGAGACCAAGGAGACTGACAACTGAATGCGAAGCTGCAGAAGAGAAAACATGGAGAAAAACTTACTCCTCTCTGCCTGCGCTGTTTAACTCTTTTATAGCAGTATATGATATTATATGCTGGTAATTTTTTAAAGCTGATAGTTTTGAAGTTATTCCTGTAATAAGATTTCTTGTTCATTCGCATTCCTCAAACTTGTTCCGTGGAAGAAGGAAGAAGCAGAGGTGCCGCTCAGACCTGGCCGTAGTGCCCTGCCCCACTTCCCCGTGACCGCCAGGGGCACTTACCCCACAGGCACGCGGTGGCAGGAGGAGAAAGGATTGAGAACAGAACCTCAACCTAGTGCAGCGCAGAGGCCCTTCCCCAGTCTGCCAGTTCCCCACCTACTTGTCCAACACCATCTCCTAGCGCTTCCCTTGTGCGGCCGACGCCCCAAGCTCGGGGGTCGGATGGTCTCTGTGCCCCGCTTGCGTCCGCCCTGACTTCTCGTTCCTTCCCGCTCTCCCGGCCCGCGGTGCTCAGAGCTCAGAGTGCCGTCTGCGCTGTCGCAAGTATTTCTGTACATACGGTAACACTTCATTTCCCTTTTCACCGTGTGGACATTTGCACTGGCGGCTCAGAAGCTATCATGGGTAAAAACTGGTGCCTTGACAGATGTCTAAACAGTGACACCAACTATGTTACTAGTCGTATTCTACCACGTACTTGCGTTTTTTGAGAAAAAAAGCAGTTCACAGCAAGGATGCTCTTGATGAAGCAGTAGAAATCATATTTTTATTTAAATTTTATTAAGTCTTGATCCTTGCGTACACATTGTTTTAATATACCACATGATGAAATGGGAAGTGTGCAGAAGGCTCTTTGGCTCCAGACTGAAGGGCTGCGGTGGGCTTAAGAAAAAGCACTTGAGTGGGTTGCAAGTGGAACTAGCTGGTTTTTGCATGGGACACTACTTTTACTTGAAAGAACCACTGCAAGACTTGGGTGTTAAAGAGATTTTCAAAATTCTTGACCAGTGCTGTGTTTTTCTGTGTGTTTCAGCTGGTCAACAAACAATGCCATTCTTCACTAATTTTCTTGTTTTGAAAAGTACAGGTTTTTTGTTTTCATAAAATATGCTATGTTAACATGTAATAGGTTTATTATTTCCAAATGAATGAATAATTTAAAATTTTTCAGATTTCTAATACAAGTAAATATCAGTAGCTCTAACCCACATACACAAAAGCTCTTTGTGGGGTCCTCAAAAAATTATAAGCATGTAAAGGGGTCTTGAGACCAAATACTTGAGGCCCCAGCTCATGGTGCCATCCTCTTCACATTGGTATGGACTTCTGTGCCACAGCTGGTTTGAGCGTCATGTCTGATAGAATTACTTATCTTTGTATATCCTAGTTAAATTCCTGTCCTCGTGTGTGCATCTTTCAGTGTTCTACATATCAGGCAAGTATCTTGCATGCTCTTTAAAACCCATTCCCTTGAAATCCATATGTATGTTCTGATTTTTAGAGATCCCGCAGATGTGTCCTCAGAGAGCGACAGTGCCATGACCTCCAGCACCGTGAGCAAGCTTGCTGAAGCCCGGAGGACGACTTACCTCTCGGGAAGATGGGTCTGTGACGATCACAATGGGGACACCAGCATTAGCATTACAGGGCCTTGGATTAGCCTTCCCAACAACGGGGACTACTCTGCATACTACAATTGGGTGGAAGAGAAGAAAACCACGCAGGGGCCTGGTGAGAATCAAAATAGTCCTTGAAAACTTAGAAGTTAGGTATGTTTTTTAATTGAGGTAAAATTTACATAATGAGATGAACGGTTGTAAAGTGAACAATCCTGCAGCGTGAATACATTCACAGTGTTGTGTGGTTACCCCCTCTGTTGAGTTCCAGAGCGCTGGCATCACCCCAGACGGGAGCTCCAGGGCGCAAAGCTGTCATGTCCCTGTCGCCTCTCCTCCCAGCTCTGGGCAGCCCCTACAGATGATCTCAACTTATGATGGGTCAACTTAACAATTTTTTTTACTTTATGTTGGTGCAAAAGCGATACACGTTCAGTAGCAATCACGCTTTGAACTTTGAATTTGGATCGTTTCCTGGGCTAGCACTGTGCCGTGCATATTCTCTCATGGTCCGGGCCCCGGCAGCCGCAACTCCCAGGCAGCTCCGTGGTCGTGAAGGTCCGCAGCCGGTAGATACACTGATAACTGTTCTGTGTTTCACTTTCAGTATAGGATGCAATGCACTGCATGAGATACTCAACACTTTATTATAAATAGGCTTTGTGTTAGATGATTATGCCCAACTGTAGGCTCATGTCAGTGTTCCGGGCCTGTGTTAGGCAGGCCAGGCGAAGCTATGGCGTTCAGTAGTTTAGAGCATTAAATGTTATTTTCGACTTAGGATATTTCCAATTTATGAATTTATCGGGACATAACCCCATTGTAAGTCAAGGAAGATCTGTAATTTTGATTTCTGTAACTACAGATGTGTCTATTTTGGATATTTTATAGAAATGGGATCATACAATGGGTGGCCTTTTGTGTCTGGCTTTTTTTACATAGCATAATGTTTTCAGGGTTCATCCATATTGTGGCATGAATTAGCATTTCATTCTTTTTGTGACCGAGTAATACTCCATTGTATGTAAGGTGGATATACCACATTTTATATCCAGTCCATCAGTGAATGGACTGAAAACATTTTTTAGATATTTCACTTTTTGGGGGCCGATATTGCTTTATTTATATGAAAAGACCTCACTAGTTAGTATATTTAGCCGGTTGAGTCCTGTTTTTATAGTTTCTTTGTAAAGAGCTTGTTTTAGCAGCCCGAAATGGAGATAGAAATAGCCCAGTAGAAAAACCCTTGAAAACCTCTAGAGCTTTCTTTGGTGGAGAAAAGATTGTTCACTTAGTCATTTAGCAAGTACACGGTGAGTATGTGCTCTCTGTCATGCACGATGCTAGGTGCTGGCGAAACAAAGGTGGTGTCACCAAGACAGGCATAGCCTAGGGGAGGCCTCTCTGAGGGGTGACAGTTAAGTTGGGCATTTACTGTTCTAATAAATAACACATTCGCAGGTCCAAGCAGTTCAGACTTTAATTTCATTTATGTTGGGTCTGCCTGGGCTCATTTGCTTAGGTTACATTCCGCTCCGCAAAAACCATAAATGATGAAGCATTAATGTGTGGCCATGAACCTTTTATTAGTATGTTAATAAGGAGCAAAACATAATCATCAACAATGTAATGATAAAATTATAAATCATAAAATCTAGGTTCATTGCTATTTTTTGTTGAAATTAAAGTTGTTTGTATATGGTTGTTTTTTTACTTCAGACATGGAGCATAGTAACCCTGCTTACACGATCAGTGCTGCATTGTGCTATGCGACTCAGCTGGTCAACATTTTGTCTCATATACTTGACATAAATCTCCCTAAAAAGCTGTGCAACAGGCAAGTAATCGAAGGTGGCAATGTCATCTTTATCGTAGATGTCGTTTTCCTATTGTGTACTTACTCTAATTGAACCAAAACCAGGAATTTAAGTAGTATTAAGCCAGAAAAATGACTGTGAAATATTGAGATTAATTTCAAAAGCCTAATGTGCAAATTTGTTTCATTATCTTATAATTGCACATGAAGTCTTTGAGAAGACCACAGAGAATTCTCCCATTTGGAAAAATAATTGAAGGACAAACTAGGATCTTCAGAGGGCATGCTCACATATAAGAACTGGGTAAATTATAACACTTGAATATTTTTTTTAACTTTTTAAAATAAAAACAGGTGGTTTAAAAATTCAAACAAAAATTTAGGAGTGCCTGGCTGGCTCAGTTGGTGGAGCATGCGACTCTTGATCTCAGGGTTAGAGCTTACTTAAAAATAAAATCTTTTTTTTTTTTCTTCTAAGATTTATTTGAGAGAGCATGTGGGGGTGAGGGGGGAGGCAGGCAGAGGGAGAGGGAGAGTCTTTTCAGACTCTGCACTGAGCAGGGAGCCTGACACAGGGCTTGATTTCACGACCCTGAGATCACGACCCAAGCCGAAACCAAGAGTCGGATCCTTAACTGACTGGGCCACCCAGGCGCCCCAAAATAAAATCTTTAAAAAAAAATGTAAAGGTTTACAGTACTCAGTTCTAAGTTCTACTTAGTTCTACTAAGACCTTCCTACCCCTGTCCAGTCATCCTTACATCTCAAGCCAAATAAATATGTATTATCATCGGTCTCCCCTTTTAAACACAAAAGATATACTAGGGTGTTTTACACCTTTTTGAGTATTTAACAAATATTGGAGCCCTTTTCTAGGCAGTGAGAGGCTACAGTGGTGGTGAAAACATAATCGTTGCCCTCTTGGCCCTTCATTCTAACAGAGGGACAGATAATAAATGAGCAGTGTGTCCAATGGTGATGAATCCCGTGGAGGACATGAAAGCAGAGTGAAAGCAAGGGAACGGGAACGTGGAGGCAGGGAAGGGGCTTGCGGTATGTGAGTGGGCGGGTGTATGATCACGTGTGACCCTGAGGGAAGAGGGGAGCAAGCCCTGGGGAGAGCAAGGGCAGCAAAGACGGCGGGGGTACAAATTGGGTGGGCCTCATCAGGCCATTGTGAGCCTCCAGCTGTCATTCTCCACGGAGTGGACAGTTAACAGAGGCTTCTTTGTATAAGTGTGCCAGGGTCTCACCAGCCCCCTATTTATACTTCACAGAATAATCTTGTACATTGGTCATTTCATCGGTGTGCAAGTATTTGTGTTGGATAAATTTTCCGAAGTGGAGCTGCTTGGCTAGAGGGTCTCTGCGTTTGTAATTTCTTAGCTGCAGTGAAGTTGCTCGTCCTGAGGGCGGTGGTTCATTCTCAGAAAGTCTCTGTTGAGTCTAACTTACAAAGAGGCAAATGACATGGGGTTTGTTTTATACTGAGCTGTGGTGTACTTCCAGATAGACATTTTACCATAGAATTTCCTCAGAAAGATACAATTTTACAAATTGTATGTTTGTTTTCCAGTGAATTCTGTGGGGAAAATCTCAGTAGACAGAAATTTACTCGAGCAGTGAAGAAACTGAATGCAAATATTCTTTACCTATGCTTTTCTCAGGTATGGAAAATATACTGTGAGCTAATTTTTAATGTGTTACCTGGTTGAAAATATTAATCAGTGTTTTGCTTTTTCTAGCATGTAAACTTAGATCAGTTACAACCACTGCATACTCTCAGGAACCTAATGTACCTGGTCAGTCCGAACTCTGAACACCTGGGCAGGTAAGAACAGTGTTTGCTTTTTTCTAAGTGGTGGGGCTGTGAGTACTTCTAATAGAGTTGTCGTGTGCGTCGGCAGAGCGCAGGGGCCTGGTCCTCACCCCCAGAGTCTCCACAAAGGACAAAAATAATGCAGTCCTGTACAGAAGGAAAGAGTGGCTAATCGTATTTGAACCTTTATGGTCCTTACATAATCATTTCTCGGAAAATTAATAGCAAACATTTTTAACACCTAAAATGAAATAGAAGAACCCACATGTTCCCGGAGGGGCCACCTGGTGCCGTCCTTGAAGACCGGAAGCCGTGTCTTGGACTCCACGTGTTTTCCTTCTCAGCACTGTGTAGTGTCTGCCCCTTTTCTTGTGCCTTTCCCTTCATGCCTCCTCCCACTGTGACAGTTCTTCCTAGTCTTTTTGTCTCTCTGGCCACCATCTGTTGGAGATAAAGGGTATTTCAGGTTTATGGGGTGAACTAGTTTAAAATCCATTAGCTTAAAAACAGGAGTCAGTAACAAAAAAGATCAACCAGGGCTGGTCTATGGGATCTTCCTGGTCTCTCAGCCCAAAAAACGTGACACAGAGGAAGCTTTTCTTTAGTACCATTCAGGTAACCCTTCTCTGAGTACGTGTCCTTTTTCCACACTCTTAGCTATCTGTCCATACGCTTCTGAGATATGACTTGGTTTAGTGTATCTGCACTTGTGAAAGAGGACAAAGAAAATAAAAGGTGGGAACGTTCTTTTGGGGAGTCCCCTTCCCATCGTTCATTTGCTTTTACGACTGGAACCAAGGCTCAGGGGAGGTCCCTTCCACCGGTGAGGGTGCTTGGCTTCCTCCACATTGCAGGGAACTTGCCGGGTAATCTGCTCTTAGCCACTGCCTTGTGTTTCTCCCCGCCACCGAAAACAGTGACTTTCCTGGGACATAGAACGCTTTGGAAAAAGCTGTGCACTCTCTCCAGGGAACTGCACACACACCTAGAATTTTGTGCCATTTTACAGGGAGTTCATGCTCCTCTCCTCAAGTTCCATTCATTAGTTCATAAACCACATGAACCTGTTGGAAATCCATCCCAGTTTTAGTGGTTGATTTCTGTGGGTTGTTTGTCATCCTCTTGGTACATTATTTATATAGGGCTCAACATTAGGAAATTAATCATTAATAATAAGAACTAATATTTATTGAGCCAATATTTATCGACCCTGAGCCAACTACCAGACATGCCTTAAATCATAGGTGGACTTATTATTCTTATTTTACAGAGGGGGCTGGTAACAGAAGCTTAGCGTGGTCAAGTAATTCGTGCCCCTGATGACAGAGGGAGTCTGAGTAGTAGGGCCAGGGTCCCAGCACTTCCACTAAGTGGTAGATACTCATGCTTTTAACCAGTACACACCACTTCATTACATGAACAGATCAAAAAAGAAAAAAAACCCGTAAGATCAACCTGATAGATGCCAGAAAAGCAGTGAATAAAATTCCGTTCCTATGAATAAGTGAAGAAAACTAGTTGCAAGTTAAAAATAGTTTATTAATAAAGGATATCTACCATAAGCCTACAGAAAAGACTATATTTAATGACATGTTCCTTCCATGGATGTTTAATAAAAGCATTCCTCTGCAGTGAGGAAAACAAGAGGATGCCCGTGTCACTGCTGCGTTCACATGGCCCCGGAGCCTAGGCGAGGCGGGACAGTTTTACAGAGAAGTAAGGTCTATTTATGTTGGGAAGAAAGAAGCTAGGTTGGCGTTGTTGTGGAGGGTGTGATGGGTGAACTGGCCATCCAAGAGAGCGTGCTTGCTTACGTGCTGACAGCCAGTCAGAAGATGGAATGAGAAAAGGGTCCCCTTTACTGTAGCAACACAAACTATAAATTATCTAGGAATAATCTTTACAAAATATATGCAAACCATATAAAGAAAATATGAAACTTCAAAAAAAAAATGATTCCACACCTATTTCTTGAATGTCTGCCAGGTACTGCACGAGGCGTGGACCTGAATGAAAGAAGGCCTGAGGCAGGGAACACCCTCAGGATTTTCTAGGAGAGGAAGGCTGAATATTACAAAAATGCTACTTCTCCCCAAAAGGAAACCTGATCAGAATTTCAACAGATATTTCATGGAACTTTGACAAGCTAATTCTGAAGTTGAACTAGAAGCACAGGCTGCAAGGAAATTTTGGAAAAGAATAGTAAAGGATGGGCTTGGCCCTCTTTAAAACATAGTATAAAAGTAATTAAAACAAGGTGCCGTTAGCATGCAAGTAGGTGGAGCAATTAGACGAAGAGAAGAGAGTCCAGAGACCCTGTGAGAGGCCCTGTCCCTGTGAGAAGCGTAACACAACAAGGGCCAGCATGTTGAACTGGATAATAATAGATCGATAGCGGCAGGCTAGTGGGGTATTCACACAAGAACAAAGCTCGACTCATACTACATTCTGTATATAAAAATAAATTCCAGATGATAGAAAAGACCTTATTTTATTGAAAAAAACCCTATAAAATAGGAGAAAGACAGTGTTTTATAATCATAGGATGGGGAGGGAATTCCCATGCAAGCCACAAAACCCCAAAACCATGAAGGAAAGGAGTTACATATTTTACTGTGTAAAAACTCTAAGTGCCTCTGGTAAAATACCAGATTCCAGGAAGTTACAAGATAAACAACAGATCTGTTTTGCAGCCTGTATATCAGACGACGGATTAAAATTTCAAATCTGTAAAAGAAAAGCAGACCTAATAGAAAAACAGCCAAAGGATTAATCCAGGCAGGTCACACAAAAGAAATGCAAGTAATCAGTATTCAAATGAAAAAAGTCTTCAGCCTCAATCAAGAATAAAGAAGTGCAATTCAAAACAGCTTTCCAGTTTTCACCCATCAGTTTGGCAAAAATGGAAAGGATTGACGATATCCAGTATTGGTGGTGGTTCCAAAAAACAGGCTCTCTTCTGCTAGGGGTGGACTTCTTCGGAGGGTCTGAAGTTTTCTCTGGGCTTGCCCTGGAGTCAGCTCTCCAGTTAGGGTAGGGGTTTGTGTGACAGAAGTACACATACTCAGCCAGGCTCATTGCCCCCGAGCTGGTGGTCTGTGGGCCAGAGGCCAGGAGCTGGAGCTTCAGAAGTCCCCTTCCACACCTGCCTCAGTCAGAGTCGCCTGGGTGGGACGTCCTGTTTCCATGGAGACCAGCTGAAGGAAGGATCCCATCCAGAATCCAACATAAACCTTTTTTCTTTGAAATAAATTCAAACTTGCAAAAATATTCAAAATTGCAAAAATAGAAGTAGTACAGACATATACCCTTTACCCAGACTCACCTTTGTTACCGTTTTACGCTGTTTGCCTTATCATTTGTGTAATCTATCTCCATAAAGACAGACGCATACACATTTTTTTTCCTGAACCCTGTGAGAGTAAGTGATATACATATATCATGGTTCTTGACTCCTAAATACTTCTATATGTATTTCCTAAAAATAGGGGTATTTTCCTGTTTAACTACAGTACAGTTACCAACATTAGCAAATTTCACATTGATACGATAGTTTAATCCACTGCCCATCTGCACGTTTTGTCTGTGGACCAGATTAATGTCCTGTACAGCATTTTCCCCTCCAGTATATGGTCCAACCTAGAGTCTGGTGCTGGATTTAGTTGCTATGTTTCTTTAACCTCTTTTAAATTTGGAATATTTCCATTGCCTACTTTGTCTTTAACGACATTAACATTTTTCCCTTTGTATTAATAGAACTTTCATTCTGAATTTGGTTCTTCCTTGGAGTGAGATTCCAGGAATTCTGTGCATTCGAGGCTGGAACACCGCCTGGGCCAGGAGTGTTTCCTGGACACTCTGGGGGCCACAGTGGCCATCTGTCCCTCATTGGTGATGTTAATTTGATCACCCAGTCACGATGCTTTCCACGTTCTCCACTGTATAATCCTAGCTTTTTCCTTCCTTGCAACTAAGAAGCAGTCTGTGGGGAGCTACTTTGAGACCATGCAGTTACCCTGCTCATCAGAATTTCCCCCTAGATTTAATATCTGTTGATTTTTCTTATCGGACTCAGTCTTTACCCTGATGGTGCCTACGTTAACATCATTATCATCCAGAGTGCGTAGTTTACATTAGAGTTCATTTTTGATGTTGTATATCCTGTCCGGTAATATTTTTGAAATAAGATATTTTGCAAAAGAGAGTTTTAAAAAACCAAAAAGGTCATTTTGTTGCCTTAATTGAGAAGAAGAATTCCCTGCAGCATCTTGAGAAAATTAGTAATTTTTATTCCCTGATGACATTAAGCCTAAAAGATTTAATTCTTTTGCTAATTTGGTGTGATGTGTGTGGCTCAGGGTATGCTGGGTAACAGAAATTGCTCCAGCTGGCCACTTTGGGAATCCTCCACTGGTTTTTCAGTCGCAGTACTTCACTGAGTACCTGTTCCGTGTCACTAGACTCTGCCCTGTGGGACTCCAGCAGAGCACTGGAGTCCCACGTGGCTTCCTGGGGAGCTCTGCTGGAGGAAGTATCACCCCTGTCTCCTGGGAAAACCTTTCGAGAGGGGGTCTGGGGACAATGGCAGTCCACGTAGATAAGGCGACATCAAAGAGGAACCGAAAACAGGCTATGCCTTGAGCTAGCAGGAAGGCTTCATCTGGCGCTAGTTGCGGAGGCCCCCGGACAACAAAGCTCAACAGGACAGAATGAGAGGGCCCTGTGTTTAGGAAAGGCGGGACCCCGCTGAGGTGCTACCTTATGAACAGTTTTCGGAGGCAGCCGCCGCGAGGAGAGAAAGAGGCAGGTCTCTGGCGCGCTGAGGCAGGTGGGGCTGACTGGAGGTAGAGGCTGGCTACAAGGGGTGGTGGTGCAGTGAGGACCTGAGCTGGGGGGGCGGGGGATGTGTTGAGGCTCGAAAGGGGATTTATTCGGTGATCTCAGGCAGGAGCATGAGGGCGGAGGCCCAGCCGGCTTGTTTGGAGAAGGGCCACCTGGCTCAGATAGGGCGAGATGAGCCGGAAAGGTTGGCGCTCCGGTGGAGAGCCCTGGCGGGCGGTGAAGCTGGGAGGAAGGAGAGGCATCAAAAACAAATCTTTGGAGTAGACCTGTTTACCAAGGGGAAAAAGGAAAAGAGAAAAGAAATGGATTGTAAGGAGAGCCTTTTAAGGAAACAGGAAAGGGATACTCAGCTAAGATGCCGGTTTCAGTGGTTGTTGGTTAGTTTGGAAAAGCTGCAGCGGGAGGTGGGGGGGTTCATGGGGAGAGTCTCCCAGTTCTTGCTGCCTTCACCCCTTGCGAAAAGTAAGGACTTCTGGGCTAGATGGAGGCCTTGTAAACTTGGGAGCCCCTGGTCAGAGGGGCTCTTTGATATGCAAAGGGAAACCCTATGGTGCATCTTCCAATTTAATGAATATTTGTAAAGCTCTAAAAACAGTGCTTGGGACAGAAGTGTTAGCTGTCACTGTTGCTGGTGCAGCCGGGAAGCAAGGTTGTCTTGGAGGAACAAAGGCTGCTTGACCCTGGAGAAAGTGAGTCGGAAGGTGCAGGCGTGGTCAGGTACATTATGGGAGGCCATCGCTAGGCTTCTGTCATTGTTAAGGCCATAAAGAATTTTGGGCCATAGACTAAAATGGCAGGCTGTACCTATTCGAGGATCTTCGTCATTTGATTTTTGCTAACCCCCATCATTTCCCCTAGTCATTATCGGAGGCATGTGTCCTTATCTTGGGGGCAGCACTGGAGAGGGGCTGCTGGGGGGCCTTGGTTACCGGGAAGTCCTAGGAGAAGAGCAGGGGGCGGTGGGGTGACTGCCCACCCGGAGCCAGTGCAGCCGGGCTCTCGTGAGGCAGGGGCTGACAGGCACTGGGAAGGGGGCTTGGGTGGGGTTTGCTGACACCGCCCCACAGCGGCGCTCCGGAGCTGTCCCAGAGGGTGAGGCCTGAGGGAGGTTACTAGATTTGGAGATGATGATGTCATCAGGGACCTTTGGGGAATAGTTTTCTCCTAAAATACAGTGCAGAAATATGGATTATTCCAGAGGACTATGTTCTAAATAGTTATAGCTCTTCTGTTATGAATGGGCCCCTAGAAAATTGTGATCATATCTTAAAATGGGTGCCCGAGCCTGCTGCTGACACCAGTCCAAGGAAGTACTGCTAACATGCACGCACCCATACCAGTTGGCTCTTTTGAGTCATAGGAACGTACAAGTTGGGGGCTTCCATAAGGCAGAGAACATCTGTACGTTTTTTTCTCTATTGTTTATTACTTGTTCCACCGACAGCCCAGAGTATACATCCAGTGACTGTTTTTGTCAAAATTGTCCCATTGGAATGCATAGATATTGCAGTTGTTTAAAGAGGAAGTCATACTTTGGACCAGCAGGGCTAGTCTCGGTGGATGGGTTTTTTTCCATCCAGGATCTTCACAAATCGGGTAGGTGGACTTGAACAGTGTGGTGGTGTGGTTTTATTCCTTCCTTGGGTGGCAGTTATTTAGGTGAAGCAGGCCGCCATTACAGACCATCAGGGGGTCCGGTGCAGGCTTGGGAAGCAGGTGGACTCTAGCGGGTGGACCCGTGAGGCCCGCGTCACCGTGGTCACAGTACCGGTTGTGTGTGCGCACAGGTCGGGACCCTTTGAAGTGCGAGCGGACCTGGAGGAGTCCATGGAGTTCGTGGAGCCCGGCGTCGCCGGGGAATCGGCTGAGAGTGGCGACGAGCGCGTCAGTGATGAGGAGACTGACCTGGGCACGGACTGGGAGAACTTGCCGAGCCCGCGGTTCTGTGATATCCCTTCGCAGCCCGTGGAAGGCTCCCAGAGCCAGAGCGGCCAGCTGTCCCCGCCCGGCGCGAGCAGCAGTGCCGGGGGGATGATCTCGTCCGCCGCGGCCTCGGTGACGTCCTGGTTTAAGGCGTACACTGGACACCGCTAGTGCGCGCGGACCGAAACGCGCCAGGTTTGTGTCCAAGTGGCTCTTCCACTGTGCTCCGGTACACTTCGTGTGTTCAGTTAGGATAGTGCCTGGGACAAAAAGAGGTTAAACTGTTGGGGTTTTTTTTAAAGCAGGGAGACAAGCATTTCTGTGTATCAGATGGCTGATGGGGGTGACCCACATGCTTATAATAGAACAGCCGGGTCAGAGGTCCTTCTGCCCAAACCCGTGTTGGCGGAAGAAAGACGAGTGTGTGTTCCGTTCTGTTGAAGCAGAAAATTTCTTTGGGCTGCCTTCGGCCATGGGCCACAGGACCCGCAGAGGCGGGCTGACACATCGGTCCTTGTGATGCTGAGACTGTTCCTGAACACTTTACATTTTAGAAGTTGAATCACAAGGAAGTGATTCTTGATGAGTAGGACTTGAAAGATAAAAACTGTTTCATATGAGTTTGTGCTTATGCCATCATTTTTTGTACAGAGAACCAGCAGGCAATTTGAAATACTTGATTTCTTTAGAATCTGGTCATGATTGGTTTTTAGGTCAAGGATGTTGGTTTTGTTTGGAAGGGAGGGGCTTTTTGGGGGGGGGGCGGGGAAGGGGTAGTTTAAAAATTATTTCCCTCATGCTGCTGCTGTCGTAGCTTGTCAGACATTCCGATTTTTCTTTCTCCCACACACCAAAGAAATGAAGGTCTCTTTTATTTTTGGACCCACATCCATGAACAGAGGAAATCCCAGCTGCGGGGATTGCCTGGAGATTTAAAAACTATTTTCTTATATTCTGAAAGGAATTAGTTCATTCTCACCTAGATTATTTAACTCCTACCATCTACACTATGTGCATTTTGAAATTGAACTTATTTTTTGAGTGGAAAGTCATTAAGGTAGTTCCCTTGTGTAAGTTAAATGCCTGCCTGCGCACAGGTTAAAAAGCCACTTAACTAAATGGCCTCTGGTCATTCTTCCGGTGTCCCAGTTTTTTTCTAAGGGATTCAGTAGGTGGCAGGTTTTCCCAGGGAAAACCATCCTGCTTGTTTTCTTAGAGGTCTTTGTTGCTCTAGGGACACTCCCTTCACTTAGAAACGCAGAGCAAATCAGAGCTGATACTACTCTTCTCTGACAGAATTTTCCCTCACCAAGAGATCATTTTCAGCTAATGTGTTGTCTTGTCATTCTCTTAGTGACAATCTTATAAGAAAACTGTAGAGAGGCATTATGTACAAATATGTAAGTAGTTTTTTATTTTTAATAATTACAAAAAAGTCCTATGTAACAACTACAAAAAGAAATCCTATGAAAAATTCCTAACAGGCATTATTACCATATCTTGTTAAGTGTGATTAGCATGACAGTACCTCAGATAAATCAGAGACTTACCCTACCCTAGCTTCTTTTCTTCTTGTAATTATTATAGTTGATACTTTGCCTCCAAATCCGAGGTGCTATATAGCTTTTGCTATTGGTATATTTAATGTTTGGTAGAGTTGCAGAAGAAGGGTGTTTATTCCTATCCAGGAGTTCCAAGTTCCCTGACTCTCTGAATTTTCCACTTAGGGGAGGAAACAGGCTTTTCTCCATGTGGGTTCTCAGTAGCTGGTGTCAAGTACTCAGCTTCATGATTGCTGAGCGAGCATTGTACCATCCAGGTCTGAAGTTCATAGGGAACGGGTACTTGAACAAATACCAAATGAACTAATATAAGGGTTGTCTGGGCACTTCAAACCCTCAAAAAAAAAAAAAAAGTTTCAAGCTAAGAGGGAAGACAGATTTGGCGCTTGGGGATAGAGATTGACTTCAGCTAAAAGATGCAGAGCTGTCCTGGTTTCTCTCAAGTAGGCCGCTTAAGAAACCATGAATTTGAGATTAAGCTAAAGAATAGAATCCAGAGATCACAACTCCTATCTAGAGAGTAAGTCAACAAAACTTAAAGGATACGGGAAATAGGGATTGATAGGATATATTTTGTTTTTTATATCAACTAGAGGCACTTTATTTAGGGTTAAATGATCAAACCCTTTAGTGGTTTTGAACACCAACATACTGGCTTACACTGCTGAGATATTTTGGTTTTCATTATTTTGCACTGGATCCACTCTGTAAATATTAAATATACATTTCAACCACTGTTTTTTTTCTACTCTCTTTGCTGCTCATTAAAATCTTTCATGTAGGTGCCAGAACCATATGTAAACAGCTTTTTAAAAAACTGAAGCTGGTATTTTTTTTTTTTAAACAAAAGCCATAGAACTTGGTCATGTTTTCCATATAAAATGATTTGTTGAAACAAGGTAATACTAATAAAAACCTACAGGCACCAAATAGGCTGCTTAAAATGGTCTGTTAAAGACTTTTTGTAATGGAATATAACTAAGAATTTTTGCACATCTGTAAGTTAAGGGGAAAAACAGTATGTCAACACTGGATGTATGGACAGGATTCACTTAAGGATTCATGTATCGATAATTTGGGAAACATTTGGGGGCATGCTGTTTTTAGAAGAACTACATCTGAGAATCTCCTTGTGGTGTCATGTTGCAGGAATTTCCCTTTACTCTGCGACTTCCAAACCAGTTGGAGTCATAACAAATGTTTTCTAAACTTTTATTGTATTATTGCAATAAATCTTTTAACAGTACTTTGCTAATATGTGTGTCTTTTTCAAACTCTGATTACTTGTTTCTGTTGATACACTGAGGGTAGCAAAAATGAGATTTAACTCGAATAATTTATACAAACTAGGGTAATTTTTTTAAGAATTTTTTTGCTAGGTAAGGAAAAAGGTCTGGTAATCCTAAAAATTATAGCTTATGGTGGTATTAACAATAACGGTCCATCTCTGGTAAGCAAGCTGGGAAGAACTAGTTGCTTACCAGTTACATACTTTCTCTCTAAAGCTGCATTTTTCTTTTGTAGCCATCATATGATGCACGTGCCCTACAGTGACTTGGGTGTCTCACAGCACCTCCGTGGGGAGGTTGCCCATTTGGAACCTGCCCAGACTTTTCAGGACAAGAGAGAAAGCGAAGTATGGGAGGTTAGAGGGGATCTATTAAATTGAGATGAAAACCCAAGTAGTTTGGAAAATCACTCCCCCTTCTTCCCTCCACCCCCTTTCAGGTTAGATCATAGAGAGGGGTTACCTGCAGGTAGACGGGGATACCAGGAGTGATTACGGCGGAACTGCTGCCTGCAGAAAGCCACCCAGCAGCAGGAGGAACCCAGGCAAGGAAACGGAAGGGTTCCCAAATAAATAGGGCATGTGCTTCAGGGCTAGTGCCCTTCTACCTCCTTAGGTAACACTTAAAAACCATGCTCCTGTCGAGTGCCTACCCCAGAGTTACATCATGCCTGATGCAGGAATCAGGGTGAAGCCGACGGGAAGCACTAAGGATAGCTCTGTCCTTAATGGATGGGTGGTCATTAAAAGTCCCATCAACAAAATGGAGTGGGCTTTGGGCAAGTCCTCTAAACTTCAGCTGTGAAATGGTCAATGAGAGAAAGCCACCACCAGCCCACTCCAAGGATCTGGTGAGAAAATACCCTGAAAAAAAAGAAATAAATAATAGAGTAAATAATCCTAAAATTTGTATGGACCACAAAAGACCCCGAAGAGCCAAAGCAGTCTTTTTTTTTTTTTTTTTAAAGATTTATTTATTTATTTGAGAGAGCAAGAATGAGAGAGAGAGAGCACATGAGAGGGGGGAGGGTCAGAGGGAGAAGCAGGCTCCTCGCCGAGCAGGGAGCCCGATGCGGGACTCGATCCTGGGACTCCAGGATCATGACCTGAGCCGAAGGCAGTCGCTCAACCGAGCCACCCAGGCGCCCAAGCCAAAGCAGTCTTGGGAAAGAACAACAAAGCTGAAGGTATCACAAACCCCAGATTTCAAGATACACTGCAGTGCTGTAGTACTCAGAACGTGATGGCGCTGGCACAAACACACAGATCAATGGACCCACATGTATATGCTCAATTAATCTACATTATAAAGGAGGCAAGAATATACGATGTGGAAAAGACAGTTTCTAAATGGGAAAACTGGACAGCTACTGAAACTGGACCACTTTCTTATACCATACACACACAGAAAAACTCAAAATGGAGTTAAGACCTAAATGCAAGACTTGAAACCATAAAACTCAAAGAACACATACACAGTATGGGATTTGGGGACGACACCAAAATAAAAAGCTTTTGCATAGCAAAGGAAACCATTAACATAAAGGCAACCTATTGAATTGGAGAAGATATTTGCAAATGATATATCCAATAAGGGGTTAATATGCAAAATATATATATATTTTATACAACTCACACATACACACACAAAAAAATCAATCCAAGTCCTAACCTGAATAGACTTTTTTTCTAAAGAAGGCAGAGGGGCTCCTGGCTGGCTCAGTCAGTGGAGCATGCAACTCTTTATCTCAGGGTTGTGAGTTTCCCACATTACGTGTAGAGATTACTTAAAATCTTAAGACAGATGACCAACAGACACATGAAAAAATTCTCAACGTGACTCATCTCAGGGAAATGCAAATCAAAAGCACAATGAGGTATTACCTTACACCTGTCAGAATGGCTAGTATCAAAAAGACAAGAAATAACAAATGTTGGTAAGGATGTGGAGAAAAAGGAACCCTTGTGCACTCACTGTTGGTGGGAATGTGAACTGGTGCAACCACTGTGGAAAATAGTATGGAGGTTTCTCAGAAAGTAAAAGAGTTACCATATGATCCAGTAATTCCACTACTGGATATTTACCCAAAGAAAATGAAAACACTGGGGCGCCTGGGTGGCTCAGTCATTGAGCGTCTGCCTTTGGCTCAGGTCATGGTCCCAGGGTCCTGGGATTGAGCCCCGCATCGGGCTCCCTGCTCAGTGGGAAGCCTGCTTCTCCCTCTCCCACTCCCCCTGCTTGTGTTCCTTCTCTGTGTCTCTCTGTCAAATAAATAATTAAAAAAAAAAAAGAAAATGAAAACACTGATTTCAAAAAGATATATGTACCCCTATGTTTATGGCAGTGTTACTTACAAAGCCAACATATGGAAGCAATTCAAATGTCCATCAATAGATGAATAGAGAAGATATGGTGTATATACACAACGGAATATTACTCAGCCATAAAAAAAGAACAAGATCTTGCCTTTTGTGACGTGGATGGACCTAGAGGGTATTACGTTAAGTGAAATAATTCACACAGAGAAACATCATGATTTCATCTCAGAAAAATGCACACACTCATCAATAAGAGACACGGTGGTCGACAGGGGTAGAGGGGATGGAGGAGACAGGTGAAGGTGATTAAGAGGTACAAACTTGCAGTTACAAAGTCAGTCACAGGGGCGCCTGGCTGACTGAGTCAGTAGAGCATACAACTCACTCGGGGCATGAGTTCAAGCCCCACATTGGGCGTAGAGCTTACTAAAAAATAGTCACAGAAATGCAAAGTACAGCATAGGGAGGAATACTGCAACAACACTGTATGTGACAGATGGTAACTATACTTACCTGTGGTGAGCACTGAGTAATAATGTACAGAATTGCTGAATCACTATGTTGCACACCTGAAACTAATAGAACATTGTCAACTACACTCCAATAATCAATATTTTTTAAAAGATGGGATTATAAATGAGTCTGTGTATTAAAAAATGCAGGATTTGGGGTACTACTGAATCAGAATAAGCACTGTCCAGTGGAAATAATGGAATTTGCATATGTGACTAAATTTTGTTAGTCTCATTAAAAAGGTAATAGGTAAAAATTTTTATATTTTATTCAAAATACCCAAAAATATTATTTCAACATGTCATCAGTGTGAAAAAAAGTAAGAAGGGGGGGCCAAAGAAGAGGGGGCCAAAGAAGGGTCATACTTGTATCCTTGCCCTGAGCCACAAAAATACTGGGGAAGGCTTGCCCCTATACCTACACCCTTATAATAAATCCTCCTTGAATTCGCTCATTTGGGGTGTGCCCCCAGTTTCCTATTGAGACCCTGTGCAGTGAAGAACCAGAGCACAGACCAGAACAAATTGAGGGGCCTTAAGCCAAGACCACTGGCCATGGAAAAGAAACAGGTAACGGGAGAGGTCCCAGCTGCGTACTGGGGCAGCCTCATCACCATCTCTTGTTAGGAGTCCATCGGGGCTGAAATGAAAGTGGCAGGCGACATGCCCTGCAGGAGAATCCTGCTCAGCGGCCTACAGAAAGGGGACTTGATGAGGAAGAGCAGACTGAAGGCCAACAGCTAAGTCCCGGAATGGGGAAGGCTGCTGGGTCAGGCCTGGCAACACCCGAACTCCCACTGGACTGCAAACAGTTGTGCAAATGGGACATCTAACTAACCTCATACCAGACGGGGACTGACACAAATACAATCTCGCTCTCTACATTTTACTGATCGGCAACTTAGTTTGAATTTGGTTTTTGAAGAACTGCATCATTCTCTTCATACTGCTTAACTGACACCTGAAAATGCCAGTTTGGAAATCAACTGTCAACGGGGGCGGGGAGGGGGGAAGGAAGTAAAGAGCACGGGTGATAGGCCGTGATTAACTGGGACAGGGAGTGTGCCCATTCCGCGAGCCTGTTTCTGCTGTGCACAGAAGAGCACCTCCTCTTTCACGCCTTCAACCTTTCTCACCACTACGTGTGGCACAGATCGTTCTCTACTGGGTGATGGACACAGAGGATTTCCAAGAGTAATTTCAGCTGTATGCCATTTCTCCCCTAAATGCCAACTTTAGAACCGAATTCCTACTGTGTTTCATTGTTCCAAAGAGAATTTGAGACAAAGGGTCCCCAACTAATTTATCCTGAGGCCTTTTCTCTGCTAACTGAAGAGTGGATGGGAGGGCCTGTCTGGGGGTGGGGGAAGTTCATTTTGCTTTTAAAGGAACATCACCTCTCACAAGACTTGTTGCAGCTTAAGAGACTATCACCCCTCTGTTCCTGACTCCCCAGCTACCAACGTTAGTGGCTCCGCTCCTCTAAGATAACACCAAGGTCAAATGAGCCGCCTAGAATAGGGGTGCTGCCTGCCTGGTTTTGCTTAGGCATAAATACACTGGAAGTCACCCAAGGGAGCATGACCGCGATGTTTGCTCTTCCCATGAGGTTGTGCAAACACTAGCTATGGCCACAAACTTAGGAACAGCATGAACGTCAATAGAAGGGATTGCACATTTCCCACCAGAATTACTTTTACCAACTCACAAAGATTGCAACACTAGCTTGTTTGAACCCAGAGGAAAAACGGGGATAGCAACGATCAGCTTCCCCAAATGCTAGGCGAGGTACACGGTAGAGAAGGCGTTTCAATGCAACATGGTCCCTGACAGGAAGAGCTATGTAAGCTCAGCTCCTATTAGTGAGGTCTGCAGTATACACAGCAGGAAGTTTGGGGCAGACTGGCTTCATCCCGGTTTTGAGGCAGGCTGTCTCTTTTTGTGGGACAAAGGAGAGGATGAATAGCCAGTCTGCTGAGTGAAGAATGAAGGCAGTGAAAGCTGTGGAAGATGCCTGGGAATACCCATGTAAGAAAAAATCTCCAAGGCCAGTCCACACAGGTAGGCAGGGACACCCTGACAAGTCCAAGTTAGAAGGGATATTTGGGCAGAGCCCGGAAAGGGAGCCCCTAGATCATGCATAACCGTCAGCCCACAGCCTTCTGCAGCCACAAGGCCCAAAGCAGCCTGTGGTCAGAAGAGCCCCCAGCAACAGAGCCCAGATCATACCAAATGCACAACTGACAGTTACCCAGCAAACTCAGAGGGCTGCTTTGGGAACATCTCTAACCAAGAATGGCCCCATGGAACCAGCTATAATCCTCCTAGATCCCTTTAATCCTCCCCACTTCAGGTTTCTCATACTTGGGATGGAAAATTACAGCACAGCTCAGGGCCACCAGAACGTGCCAGCACCCCTCACAGTAAGATGGTCACTAGCAGCATGTACTGTGTGTGAGGCACCGCGGGGATGGCATGACCAAGCTGCTCTCTCTGAAGCTAGAGTAGTGGGGGAGCACGATCGATCCATAAAATGGGAGAGCGGCAGGAGATGTAGATGGCAGCCAAATGAGGAGGGTGGGACAGGCCAGGGTGGTCCCCAAGGAGGTACCCCGAGCACAGAGCTAGCAGTATGCTCAGGCAGGGTACGCCATCAGTCTTGAATGGTCCTTTCACATGGCCATTTTAATGCCAGAGTCATTTTGATAAAGCCTGAAAACAAATTTTTTCTCTTTGCCCCTTTCCCATTTCCAATTCACCCCTGCCTTGGCTATCTGGTGTCCTCCGCTGAACAGGGGACAAAGCCAGACTGCCCCGGAGATGGGGGTAGAGGGCTCTCTGACTCCCAGATTTCTCTGATTTTTTTCTAACGGTGGGAGAGGAAAACTAGGCCGGGCACATCAAAGCCTCTGAACAGAAGCCGAAGGTGGAAGTCGTCTTTATTTGGGTCCCCATGGCCGGGAGGAGGCTAGGGTCCTGGTGTCCACACTGCTAGGCCCTCTCTGAGGAGCCCACAGCCCTACAGCAGCACAGCAAAGCAGGGACCACAGGGACCGCCGCAGTGCTGCCAGAATTCGGCAGCTTGGCACTAGGGGGCTCTGACGCACAGCACCTTTCCCCTCAGCGGAAAGCTACACCCGTCTCAATCAGGAGCAGGGCAGAGGGCCCTCTGAGGCCACCTGCTAAAATCCTCCATCATTCACACAGCACTGGGAACAGGGCCCCGCCACAATGTTCAAAAGGGGTCGTCAGTGACTTCCAAGGCCCCCGAGGATCACATGCCAAGACGGGGTTGGGGCATTCTTACCTTGTCCTCTGCTCTCAGCCCGAGTCATGGCTTTGTGTCCCATGCAAAACCCAGATCCGGAATGGCTGACTTGGGAAAACCAACCAAAACGATTGTTTATCCTGTGCGTCCACCTGGGCAAACATAGAACCAACAGCTAGTGACGACGACAGCTAGGTTTCCCGGGCACTTACCACACGCCCAGCTGTACTCTAAATCCTGTGTGCGCAGATCGGCTTGAATCCTAAATCCTGAGCCACTGACAAAGCTATCAGGAAGGCGTGTGGAGACTGCCAGTCTAGCAAACCGCAGGGGAGAAGGGCGAGCACTGGAAACCTCAGCCCAGGGCGCTCGAACTGAAAAGCACTTCCAACATACCTCCGCTGCGGCGAGCCATGAGGAAGGGCACAGATACCATGAAGGAAAGGTAAGCTCTTCTCAGCCTCTCCTCGTCCCATGTCACAGGCTCTGGCCTAGTGCGGTCAGAGGTATCCTATCATTGCCCGACAGGAACAGACTTGTTCGGCATTGAGAGACACTTTCCAGTTTTAGTACCCTGCCTTTTCAGGGAGGAAGAAGCAGCTTGCCTCCGGCTAAGGGGCAGGAGAGCCCAAGGCAGATTCCAGGGTGGAAGCCGCTCCCTGGCCACCAGCACCTCGCCACAGGTGACCCTGGCTCCACCTGGCTCCTGTCCTGTCCCACTCTGCCTGGCTGACCTCACCGAAGCCTACGCAACCTCTACCTCTACGCTCCTTCAGGGCCATCCCGGCCTGCACTCATCACCTCCCTGCAACATTCATCACGCTCCTCCACAGCGTGAAGCGGACGGGCTTTGGTGGGTACCTGATTTCAAACCGACCTAGCTGCTAGGGCCTTCACAGCAGTTTTTGGGGGCCCAACACCTTCCAGCCCCACCCAGCACTACAGGACCACAGACCTGAGTATTTCCTCACCGACTTAACGATCACTAGACAAGCTGTGACACAGGCCTCCAACAGGGGATGTAGCAGTTATGGGAAGACGACAAATTCAAAATAAGCATAAAGTGTTGCAAAAATGTAAGCTCATAATGTTAACTGAAGATGGCCTCTTTTCCGTGGCAGAAAAACAATTTTCTCTCTCCCATCCCCTAACAACTCAAAAAATTTTTTAAATTCTTATGATTCAATTCACAACATAATCCTCCATTATTAACCTCAAAAAAGGAAGAAAAAGCGTCAGCAACGCAGGTCCCATTTAAGATGCATGTTTTTATTGAAGTTAAAAAAAAATTTGTAACCAGACAGAAAGAGTAGACAAGAATGTTATAATCTGACTATATAATATCTTCTCATTCTTGGAGGATCACTAAAATATAACAAAGGATTGTTCTCTATGCTAATTATAAGGTTGTCCAGTTAAACCATTATTTGGTATCTTCAACAGGTTAACCTCTTAACTATTTAGAGTTTCTTCTCAGAAACATTCATATATTATACAGGAAACATTCATAGTTTATTTGGGAAACATTCATATTTTATACAGGATGTACAAATTTAAGACGAGACGATTTAAAAAAAAAACAAAAAACCACACAATTGTAGCCGCAACACTATCCTAGCTGCATTGTGGGGATTATGTTCAGTCTGTTGTCCACTATATACAACTGGATTTAATAGTGTTATTTACAGAGGGGCCAAAAGCACTCATCTAAGGTAAAGGCGCTCGGGTTTAATGTGCACTTTCACAGCCCTATGAAAACACAACCATTCTATACACTGTAAACACCACAGGGCATGAAATCCATCTCCACCCACAAACTTCAGTCGCACAGATCAAGCATACAAGGGCTAAGGTAAGGTGCCTGACTTTTCCTTTGTAAGCATACTTTTCATCCAAAGAGTGCTGCTCTTCTTTCCATAGGACACTATTCACTTATTTCAAATACGGTGCCAGTGCTTAAAACATTTCTGGAACCCCTTTTTGGGGATTGCCTGCATAGTCTGCGATGAACTCTTCTGAATGTCCTGGATGGTGGCAAGTCTTTGTCCTTTGAGGATGGATTTGATTTGGGAGAACAGGCATATTCACAGCCAAGTGAATCAAACTGTGGGATACCACCCTGGACCAAATGGGAGGTGCTACTCTAAAGCAACGAGACCAATTTCCTTGTATAGCTCATAAAGCAAGAGTTTAAAAAAAAAAAAAAAAAAATGCCTGAGCAATGGCAGTCCTGATGGAATAAGTACAGATTCTCCTAGAGTGCGGGCTCGGAGAGGCAACCTTCACTTGAATGGTAGATCTAGGTGGTGGTTTGCAATTTTAAAAATCAGTCCTTTTGTCGCCTCTCACATAGACTTTAGTATTCCTCTTCAGTTTCGGTCCCCTTTGCTTTCTTATGGATTGCCCGATTAAAGGTGTGGCAAGCAGGGACCCAGTGATTGTCATGAAGCCCCAGCTTACAGCCGGGGAAGCCCTTCTGAGACCGGTGGCAGCACATCCAGTATCCTGGCCCGTAGGGCAATGCCTGGCAATAGGGCTTGGGGTGCCACCGGCACAGGGACACATCCCCTTTCACGTATTTCTTCTTGCACTGCTTGCAAGGGTCCTCTCTGTATCGTGGATCTCGCACCCAGCGGGAATCTGCCGGCCTGATGTTGTAGTATTCAATGATAAACTTGAAATAGCAGCAGGTACATTTGAGAGCCACTAAGCTCTTGGTGGGAAGTAACCTGAAGATTTTCACCATGAGGTGGTGGGGCAGAAACGCCATGTACTGCTGAGGCTCCAAAAGCTGCTGGATTTTAAACCTGGTCTCCAGAAAGTCATGAGACACTTGCTTCTTCCAACCGGCTGTCTCCAGCACCGGTAATGTACTTTCCACCGGAGATGCTGGCAGGACAAAGGCATCAGCGGGAACCCTCTCTTCCTCCGATGCATTGTCACCCTCCGCAGCATCGTGAAGCTGGCTGGCCTCAGAAGTCCCCCTTGTGCTTTCACTCAACTGGGAACAGTCTGACTGGTGCTGACCAGGTGGCAAAAAAAACAACATCCCCGGAAGTGGGTCTTCGCAGGGCTCTGAACTAGAAGGCTGGCCTTGCTCTACCTTGGACACAGTGATACTAATGCACAAAGATCCCCTTCTTCTCTGATCAGGACTCTGGCTAGTAAGCGGCACGAGCTCTCTACTCATACAATCAACAGCATCGGTGGGCAATTCAATGGCTTGAGAGCAGGTGTGAGGAGGAAAAGGCAACCCGGCAAGTTCCTCTGTCATTTCCACATCATATCTATCACCATTTTTCATAGCAGTGTGCTGATCTGGCTCAAATTTGGCACTGTCCGTGAGGAAATTCACACTTGCTGGCAATGGGGGACAGCCCCGAGGAGCACTGTCCCAGGCCTCATTTCCCTTAGGAGAACAACGGTCAGCTCTTGAGGGGCCACAGTCCACAGATACAGACCCCACAGGATTCACCTGAGTGTCTGGTGCCTCCAAGGTGCCTTTGTTTGTTTTGCCTTCATTAGCCTGAGTGCCATTTGCAAGCAACACCCGGCCCACATTCCGACGGAAGCTGTTATTCCTCGAGAGGCTCCCAGGCTCACGCTGGCTCTGTCGCTTCAGGCACTCAGACTCCAGCCTGGCTACCATGTCAAGGACACGGACTGGCTCACTCTGTGGTTCCCCAACCTCAGGATTTCCTCTTTCCGTGGATTCTTCACAAGCTCCGGGAGCAGAAAAGGGCTCGGAGGCTGGGAGCACACCTCGGGACTGCCCAGGAACCCTCACCACAGCAGGTGAGTTAGTGCAGTTTTTCGTGCAAGTAGCTAGCAGGGCACTGGCTCTCTGCTCAAGGAAGGCGACCATCTGTATGACCGACAGAGGCCTCCCGGCATAGATGCCGTCGCCACTGTCACTCACATAATGCACAGAACAGTGCTCGATGCCACACGCAAAGGGCTCAGGCTGGTAGCACCTGCTGTTGACTTCCCTCATCCTTTCTAACTGTATTTTGGCTTTTTTAAGATCCCCTGATTTTTTCCTTCTTTTAGTAGCTCTCCCATCAATATCCCAGGAGCTTTTTATTTTCATAGATCCTATCCTATTGCTACACTGGTGGGCTGCAAAGAATGCAATTTTCTCCTTGGTATTTCCCGGTTTCACAACAGCCCAGATATCAAGCGGCCCTTGCCCTTCTTCACCCTGGTGGATTGTTGCAGATGGTGCATTCTTCTTGGTTTTAACATTCAAGCTGCTCTCTATGGGACTCTTCCCACTCATGCTGCACAGAACATTTGGAGAAAGAATCCCAAAAGGCTTTCGAGATGATGCTTTACCAAGAGAGGGTGAAGGAAAGACACTTGGTTTCACGTAGCTAGCTTTGCATTTCTCATCATCTATAGCTTCTTGGTGGCTCATAGGAGTTCTCAGAGTTTCCTTGCTGATTTCCAGAGGTCGCGCTTTCTTCTGGAGTTTCCAATATGGCTTTAGGTGCATAACAGAGGCTCTACAGGAAAGAAATACATATTTGATTAAAATAGTACTTTTGTTTTTAGAAAAGTTAACATATAATCTTCTGACCGTTCTAGCAAGTAATAGAAACATTTTGTCAGTTCATTAAATCTTTACCATACCAACTCTCATTTCAGCTAGTTTTTAATGTACAGATCAAGAATCACAAGAGCAAAACAACCACTTTCCGTGGTGTATAGGCCAGAAAATTGGTAAATTTGAAGCTGAATAGACAGTGAATTTCAGAAACTGACATCAGTTAACATTCTACACATAAAATTAGTCCTTTAAATGTTAAAAAAAAAAATAACTTACTGAAAACCTCCAAATACAAGGTGAACTGGCCAGAATCCCTAGTAGACTGACTATTTCTAAGTCATCATGGCTAGCGTTTTATTGGCTGCAGTCTATCAAAACGTCGTACTGCTTTCTGTGCTATTCTCTTACTGTTGAATATTTTAGATATTTATACTTTTTCACCTGTTTGCTTATGTACTGTGCCCATCTACTAGTCTTGATTTTTTTTTTTTAAGATTTTATATATTTATTTGAGAGAGCAAGAGATCACGCGCACATGCGTAAGCAGGGGGAAGGGCGGGGGGGGGGGGGAGAATTTCAAGCAGACTCACGCTGAGTGGGGAGCCCGACACAGTATTTGATCTCATGACCCTGAGATCATGACCTGAGCTGAAATCCAGAGTCGGACGTTTAACCAGCTGAGCCACCCAGCTAGGCGCCTCTAGTCTTGATTTTCTAAATCATCTATTTGTTTAAGCTCTTAACTATCAAATTTCCTCCAAATACCTTAAATCAAATACAGAACTATTCCATAATCCTTATTAAGTCTAAAAACCAGGGCGCCTGGGTGGCTCAGTCAGTTAAGCGGCTGCCTTCGGCTCAGGTCATGATCCCAGGGTCCTGGGATCGAGTCCCACATTGGGCTCCCTGCTCCGCGGGAAGCCTGCTTCTCCCTCTGCCACTCCCCCTGCTTGTGTTCCCTCTCTCGCTGTGTCTCTCTCTGTCAAATGAATAAAAATCTTTAAAAAAAAAAAAAAAAGTCTAAAAACCATTTGGCACTAGTTCAGAAAAACAATGCCCTGTTTTGTTCCCTGACCAAGCCTGGAGGAGATGGGAGCCGTCTTAGAAATTAGAAAGATGATTACATGCGATTACACACATTTACATGTGTGTTTTAGTCCTTGCTGTATCATTAATTAGCTAGATTTGGTGAGTTTAACTTGGACAAGTCACTTCCTCTCTGGGTCTGACTTGAAATGTTGACTGAGGAGCTGGAATACTAAATTATCTGATGATCTCATCAATTTTTACAGTAAAATAGCCATTGTTAGTAGAACACTGTGCACTGAGAAAAGTGTTTTGTAGGGATGCCTGGTCTCCTACAAAATAAACCTACAGACAAAAATAAACATCTGCAATCAGAGGTTGGTGGCAAGAGCCCCCACAAGTCTAGCAAGTAATAGAAACATCTCCCTACTCTCACTCATGGGGACACCAGTCTAGGACATACATATTCGGCAACTCAGCATATTCCTTTATCATTCACCTTATAGCATTTAGTGATTGCCTGCAACGTGTCAGGCTCTACGATAATTGTTTCAAATATTAATTTTAATTGTCAAGGATGAAAGTGATCATCCAGGACAAATTTGTTCACCTTTCAACTCTTACTTCCTTGAGTCTGGGCTTAGCTAAAAGAAGAAACAGGAATATGAATATTTTCTAGCTAGGTGATGAGAAATCTTGCATTTAAGACAAAGTATCTTTTTGGAACACTATATCTGAAACTAATGATGTAATGTATGGGGATTAACGTAACAATAAAAAAATTTAAAAAAAAGACAAAGTATCTTTTCAAAGTTATCCCTGAAATAGATCAGATTGGTTTGTTGATGATCTTTGGTAATTTCTATCCTAAATCTGTGATGTTCCCCCCTTTCCTGCACTATATCATTTTTAATAGTTTTCTATCATTTATATAGTCTTACAAAAAGACCCACCGAGACTTCTTCAAGAATAAGATGAATATATATGAATAAAATAGATGAATGAATAAAAAGAGACACATCTAGCGCTGTGTCAACGATTTTCTGGTTTTTCATATTCCCTTCAACCATTCTCGAAGTGAAATCAAAGAAATGGGGGTTGTTGAAAAATTCAATAAGTTCTCACATAATGATCTCATTACAGAGTGTCTATGAATAAATTTAAACTTCAGCAATGTGTGTGCCATTCTGCATTGCACAATATGTTCTCTTCGCCTTCTTCCCCCACACATTATTTTAGGTGCTATTATTGATAGGCAGGGGCATTAAGAAGAAACTAATGTAATTATGGAAGGCTTTTGTTTGCATTTATTAACCTGTGAAGTCAGCTCAACTGACACATTGATAGTGGACAGGGTTTTAGCAGGATTAAAATAAGAGATGATCCTAGGGAACAGAAGTGAGGGAAGGTACAACTGGGAAGGAGAAAAGCCAGTGAGGTCATTTGATGCAAACAGGGTGACTGCTGGAGGGTAGGGGACGAGTCTGTGGGACCCCTGAAGGAAGCACAACGATTAGGCATGGGCTCTTGTCCCCTACTTAATTAAAGGTTGGCCAGGATATCAACCTCCCTCCTTCCTTTGCTGGGCTTGAAGGTCCTGAGGCAGAAAACAGAAAAGTGTTGGCAAGACTTAGAGTGAAGTGAGAAACTGGAAATCTGAGTTTGGGTTGAAATCAGTGGTAGACCACGAGGATATGATGCAGGGCACCAGGGGCATCTGCCACAAAATCTGTAAGATAGCAACTTTACATCTCTAACAGATTACACCAGATGGTGGGGCTTTGCCCACCCCCACCACACCCCCATAAACACAGACAGGCACTGTGGAAAGCTCCAGCCAGGTTTCCATGGTTGCCAATCTCTTCATCACAATTGTACTTTAAAGTGCACCATAATAAAGTCCTGCTTTCTTGCAATTAAATAAAATGAAGGGCTCTAGCACCTACCTACACATGAATGTTCCTTAGACAATCAGAAATATCCTTGTAAAAAATTAAGATCCCTGGGCCCAGTGAATCAGAATTTCTGGGATTGGATCCAGAATTTCTGCTGTTTTTAACCTTTAGATTTAACTTGGACGGGATTTAAGGTCATGTGTTAGATCTGCTGTAAGAATGCCAGTGGGGTTCTGGATTTGGGCTGAGGGGTGAGGTGGAGCTGCCCAACAGAAAGCCCTGCAGGTGGTCCAGACCCAAGCATCTATTCTAACAGCTGGTTAAAGACCCATTTTCTTACTTGTTTTTTTCTCTTTAAAGCACAAAAAAAGTCAATGGCCCCTTTATGGCCAAATTTCCTCTTTAACTCCAACTCCTCAGTTTGACACTGCTTTTTCCCAGCTATCTTCTCTTCTTCCCCAGCCTTAAACGTCCATGTTCCTCAGTTTCTTCTTTTTCTAGACCATTATTACTCAGGCTACATAGGTAAGTGCTGTCTTGTAGTTCTAACAACCATATACTGATGACTCTCCAGTGGTGTGTTCTCCCAAACTTCATATCCTATTGCCTGCCTCGCAGACATAGCTGGATGTCAGAATCTCAAGAATCAACACAACTAGTTAATGAAAGCATCAAGCAGACCTAGCCAATCAAGCCAGAAAGTTGGGTCACTTAAAGATTCCTCCTCCCTGACCCATATCCAATCACTAGGTCACTAAAATGCTCCCTCTTCTTCATTTCTGGCTCCAATGCCCTAGTTTAAGCAGCCATCTTATCTCTGCTACATGATCGTTACCCTTAAGAAAGCCTAACCTCTTTATCAATGGCATGCGAAGTGGAGCCCACCCAGACACCTACCAGCTTCCTTCCTGCTTTGCCCCACTCTACTTCACACTTCGGGAGCTTATGCACAGAACCACTACCTGTAGGACCCAGTAGTAGATGAAAGCCAATCATAGCACTTAAGATGCAAATTTTAAAGCAACCAGAACCATAAAACTAACACAACAGCTTCAACACTGTTTTCATACTAACCACCACCCATTTCCTACTATCTATTTATTGTCAGAAATTTACTGAACACTCTGGGCTGGATATTACTGGTGCAATCATGAGTAAGACGTAGTCGCTGCCCTTAAGGAGACAGAAAAGTCAATAAGCAATTACAATAGAATGCGATGTGTGTTTATAAAGAGAATATGGGTGCTGGGAGAGCCCATGCAAGGAGGTGGGGGAGGACAACACACGGAAGGAAGGGGTGTAGGAAGGGACGAGAGGGAACCACCAGCACCAAGCTTAGTCTTGAGGGTATAGACATAAGTCAGAGAATCCCTGATTTTCTAAACTAAGCCCTAAAGGAAGATACACAAAGTCCTAAGAGGTTCAAAAGTAAATGATGCTTTTAGGAAACTGAGGTAAGTGAGAAACAGTCTGGCTAAGGTGCTGTGAGCAGAGAGACAATAAGTAAATGTATTAATAAGCAACAACAGACAGGAACTTTAGCTGATTTTAAGTGGAGGTTGAGGGAGAGGTGTCAAGGATGGGTCCTCAGCTTATGGCTTCAGCAACTGGATTAAGAGTGGTGAGATAGTGAAAAAGGTGGCTAAATACCTCTTTTAGTGGCTAAATACTTTTAGTGAGATAGTGAAAAAGGTGGCTAAATAGATTTGGAGCAGGGGAAGAGAGGTAAGTTTGGTTTTAAAAAGTGTTGCCTGACAGGTATCTAGTAGGCAGACTGACACAGGTCTGGCCAAGAAAAATTGAAGGAGATCCCTGGTGACCCCACTATAAGAACTACAGTGGGTGAGCAGGGCAGAGCCAGAAGTAATGGTGAAGGAGTGACTGGAAGGTGATAAAGTGAACCTTAGCAACCCATTCACAAAGCATGGCTGTGAAGGAGAAAGTCTTCATATGTACCTGTCACCTTAATCCTTTCCAGGAATAAGGTGAGATATAACAATGAATCAATTAAAACTTGAACAACTTTCCTCCACTGAAGGCCAAATTGTTTTCAAATAATTCCACTATGCCTTTTAGACTCTTTAACTTCTGTTTTCAGCTTTAAAAAGCTGGGAAGAACTCTCACCTTTAAACAAAGTATACAATCCCAAAATGGAGCCATGGAAGAGAATTTAACTTTGCTTAGGAAAAAAAAGTGCTCGGATAAATCCCAAAGTTGAAAGAATCATACTAATTTTGGTCTATGGGGGGGATAAACCTGATCAATGACAATGGCAACACGGGGTCAGAATAGGAGAAAGGATGAGATTTCTCCTAGTGCTAATAATAGGCTTAGTGCTAACAGGAAGCCTAAAAATCAAAAGCAGATGCCTGTTTTCTAACTTGTCACTCTTAGTCGATAGCCTTGCCTATCAAAACAGGTTAGAAGATAAATTATTTCCTTTTTCTTTCTGCTTCATTAAAGGTACAGGAATGCACTCCAAAAAAGAGTCAACTTTTATTAGAATAGTAAGGGGGATGCCTGGGTGGCTCAGTCCATTAAGCGTTTGGTTCAGGTCATGATCTCAGGGTTGTGAGATTGAGCCCCATGTCACGCTCCATGCTCAGCAGAGTCTGCTTGAGATTCTCTCCCTTTCCTTCTCCCTCCCCCCTGCCCCTCTCTCCATGCACCCACATTCTCTCTCTCCCTCTCAAATAAATAAAATCTTAAAAAAAAGAATAGTAAGAGCCACTCTTCCTTTACAAAAGGCCAGAGGAGGGGCGCCTGGCTGACTCAGTCGGTAGAGCATACAACTCTTGATCTCAGGGTCGCGAGTTCAAGCCCCACATTACGCGTGGAGCCTATTTAAAAAGGCCAGAGGAATTAAAACAGACTAGTCCTTGAAGACCATTCCCATGATACCTTTAGAGGGGATAAAAGTATACAGTAAATAAATTCACTGTTTCTTTAAAAATGTAAAAGCTTTGAGAGGGGCACCTGGGTGGCTCAGACAGTTAAGCATCTGCCTTTGGCTCAGGTCATGATCTCCAGGTCCTAGGATAGAGCCCTAGGATCGAGCCCAGGATCCAGCCCCACATCTGGCTCCCTGCTCAGCAGGGAGTCTGCTTCTCCTCTCCCTCTGCTTCTCCCCCTGCTCTTGCTCTCTCTCTCAAATGAATAGTCTTAAAAAAAAAAAAAAACCTTCAGAGAACATCTTAAAACCAATTTCTTTTTATGATTAGCAACTCCAGCAGAATACTGCATGTATACATAATGAAATCTTTGTTTTTGCAAATGAAGCAATAAAGCTATTATAATGACTTTTGAAGCCCCACAGCTAGATAGTGGTAGAATTAGGTTAAGAGTCTCCTGGATCTATTTTCCTTGCTACAAAACAAACAAAAAATATAAAAAACCTAGGTCCAATTATGACACAAATAAAATTAAATAATCCTGACAGCATCTATTCAAAGAGCTTTTCATCTTTCAAATTGGGTCAGTTTTTCTTCAGTGACACATAAAACCTCTACACAGAACTGTGATGAATTAAAGCAGACATACCATATCACATAAGAAGCCATATAATCTAAAAGCATGTAGAAACTACTTCCATGGCTGTTAAAGTAGAAAAAGTGCCAAGACCAGGAGGATGGGAATACAGGTGGAGACAAAAGAAAGGACTTCCCTTCATAAGCCTCTAAACACTGACAGAATGCATCCAACTCCCACTGAGTGCCTTAACAACAACAAAAAAACCTGAACTAAGCCGGAAAAGACAGTGATTCTCAAACTGAGCTCCAAGCTCCAAAATATGGGGGGGGGGCTAACATTCTGGAGGGAGGGAGTTCACTCCTTTTTTTTCAAAGAACATTCTCTAAAGCCATTTCGTGGGACCTTTGACCTTTGCCTCCGGAGGGCTGGATGGTTAATAGTGCACAATTTAATGGAAAAATTCTTTACTGTCTGTTAAAAGATACTGAGTAATACAGAGATTAGCCTTTGGAAGCACATGCATAGTTTTCCAGAACTCACTGCTCACAGCTTTCATCATTCTTAGAATTCACAGTAATTCCCCCCACCCTTGGAAGCCAGTTGAATTTCTGATGGAGTTTCCTTACAATAGGGTGGCTGGGGGTGCCTGGGTGGCTCAGTTGGTTAAGCGACTGCCTTCGGCTCAGGTCATGATCCCGGAGTCCTGGGATCGAGTCCCACATCGAGCTTCCAGCTCAGTGGGAAGTCTGCTTCTCCCTCTGACCCTCTCCCCTCTCATGCTGTTTATCTCTCTCTCTCTCTCAAATAAATAAATAAAATCTTTATGATAGGGTGGCTCGGCAGGGGGTAGCCAGACCCTCCCCATGCTGTCTGGGGCTCCGGGGTAGGAGCAGAAACAAAGTTTAAGGCTGAGGTTGCCACTATGTCCTGCATGCAACAACCTGGAAATCATGTTAATCAAGAAAACAAAAATCCCTCTAGGGGCGCCTGGGTGGCTCAGTCGTTAAGCGTCTGCCTTCGGCTCAGGTCATGATTCCAGGTCCTGGGATCGAGCCCCGCATCGGGCTCCCTGCTCCGCGGGAGGCCTGCTTCTCCCTCTCCCACTCCCCTGCTTGTGTTCCCTCTCTCGCTGTGTCTCTCTCTCTGTCAAATAAATAAATAAAATCTTTAAAAAAAAAAAAAAAAGAAAAGAAAACAAAAATCCCTCTAAACTCTGATACTGCACTCAAAAAAAAAAAAAAAAAATCAAATGAACAAAAAATAAAATGCCTAAGCCACAGCTCTAAGGATGATGGACCTTTGTCCATTCCACAATGTTGTTGCGGTCATCAGGAGTCCTCGATCAACCCTGGACTCAGTCATCACCTGGGGTCACGAGGGAACAGGACCTCTTGCCAGGTCTCCCCACCCCTGCTTGGTGTGGGCTCCAGTGATGTCCCTGGGGAGGGGCTGAAGCACTCAGTGAGAAGGAGTGGGAAATACAGAACATACATGCTTCATGGTTGTCTAATACAGGATGTGTATCATGATTAAAGACCAAACAAAGCTAACTTCCCAAGGGGGCGCCTGGGTGGCTCAGTCAGTTAAGTGGCTGCCTTCAGCTCAGGTCATGATCTCAGGGTCCTGGGATGGAGTATTAACAAGTTGGGAAGGGTAGCCACCACTTTGCTCTTCTATTGTGATCACAATAGAAGCAACACCTAACAGTTTTACAATATTGCAAAATACCGAATTAGTGATCAGTTTACACGGATCCTCCTCTCCCCCTTTTCTTGGAGTAGGGAGAAAGAGGGAGAGGAAGCTAGAGAAAAGAACACTTGCTCAGGCTATTCGGATTTATTAAGCAACTGTTGCGGATAGAGACAAACTGGAAGTATTATGTTTTTGTTAAACTTACCATGTTTACATTAATCCAGTCAACAGTTTACAAAGTTATTTCCTATTGTTCCTCTGACATAATGCCAAACACCTAATTCTGGAATATCACAATTCATTGTTACCTGAACTGATGAGAAATCTACAATTTGGTAGCTCCCACTAGAATGAACATCAAAATCCAATGAAACCCAATAAAAAGTTTAGTCCCCCCAAAATCAGTGATATATACTGAAAAGTACATTGAGCATTACCAAGAAAATTTCACCTCCACAGATTTTCAGATATTTAGCTTTCCTGTTAAAACCCTTATTTTTCCTATTCTAATATTTCTTAAAGAAAACAAAGGAAAAGAAAATCTCTACCCTCCCACATAGCAAAATTTTATTCCTTGAGTGACCTGATGCTTTTATTTTACTTTGAAACCAGTCATTCTTCCATATATACATTTTATATAAATTTTAACACATTTTTAAGGTAATACTTTCTTTGAAAGTAATGTAGTACTTTCAAAGAACTGATCAGAGCTTTAACATGCTTTGACCAAATATAACTTGGACATAAAGATGTCATTTCTCCTAGGAAATAAATGTTAAAGATTCTAAGGCCAGCCACAAACACAGTTCAAAAATCCATTAGGTGCCAAATAACATTTGATATGAAAAATCAAAGAGGACAGCACAAAATCTGGGGGTATATGCAACACCACGCCACAAGTCGGCCAACAGACATAGACCCCGTGTTGGGCCTTGATCTTGAGCAAAGTACCGTAACAGCCAGCTGGGCACAGCCTAGCCCATTATGGGTAATGAATTAAAAAATGGCTTATCCCAGGCACCTGGGTGGCTCAGTCGTCGTTAAGCGTCTGCCTTCGGCTCTGGTCATGATCCCAGGGTCCTGGGATCAAGTCCCACATCGGGCTCCCTGCTTGCGGGAAGCCTGCTTCTCCCTCTCCCCCTGCTTGTATTCCTGCTCTCGCTATCTCTCTGTCAAATAAATAAATAAAATCTTTAAAAAAAAATGGCTTATCCCTCAGGATAGAAAAAAAGGGGCAAAAAAGTAAAAATTCAGGGTAACAAGTATTAATTCATCAAGCAAAACTGTTTGCGGTAACAATGCAGACAAAAGATCTGGCAAGTGAAGACTTCTGTCATCAGTCATGGATCGGGAGTGGAGGGGCGGGGGAATTACTTCAGAAACAGGACCCAGGGCATTTACCAAAGAAATAAAGCCCAAGCCACAGTCCTGGGCCCAGCTGTTTAGTAATTACTCTTCTTTCTAGCACATTCCCCTAGGATCTGTTGAACCAACAATGAAGTAGCAGTCTATGCACTGGCTGTTCAAAGTACACTTTGTTAAGAATTACCACTTGCAAAGAAATGAGGCTTATGGTCAAAAGAAAACTGAAAAAGTTGCTGTTCTAGGACCTGTTTTTTGACCTTACCAAAGCCAAGTTAAATCCTGGTGTTAAAAATGAGTATTCCCAAGGAGTAAATGTGAGAAATCTACACTATACTACACACACACACACCCCACAAACACACATGCACAAATCATCAGGCACCAAGGAGCCCAAACGGTCTTATTATTGGACAAAAATCACATACTGGGGTTTATATACTTGTCTTAAATCTCATATAAAACTATTCCTTGAGTACACTAGAGGGTCTGTCTTCATCTTTATATCCTCATGGCCATCCAATTCTGCAGAATTTGACTAAGCCTAGAATTGCTAAAGCCAAAGAGGAAAGATGATGGATTACAAACAAGGTACATAGAACTCTCAATTACAGGGTACACTTTGGGCCTTCAGGACCAGCTTTACATAAATCCAGAATCTGACAAGTCGAGGGTTAAAAGAGCTCTTATAAGTCCTATCCTCTGAAATTCCTGGAAGTATGTATTTACTTAACATGCCTGTAATCATATTATACATAAAATGTTGTACTTTTCATCACAAGTATTTTCCATGTTATTACATGGTCTTGAAACCCATCAATTGTAAATGTGTAAGTGCCAGAATTTAATAAACTATTCCGTCCAACCCTGGAGGTTATAATGTAAACTTCATGGATGCACTCTTACGCATAGAAGATTCCCAGAAGTGGAACTCCTAAGTCAGAGTGTGAGTATTTTTATGACTGGGTATACCTTGCCCAACCACTCTCCAAAGGGTAGAGCTAATTTACACTGCCACTACCAAGAAAATCATGCCAATTTTATGGGCAAAAGTTTTGTTGTTTAAAGTGAAAGGAAGAAAGCAATGTAGACCTAGAGATAAAAGATACAAATAAGTGAGATGAGAATAATGTTTTCACTTCTAGAATAATAACAGCTCTAACAGCTCTAAAATGTTTACTATGTGCCACTGTTCAAAGCTCACAATCCCCCTAAAAACCTAAGAAGTGCATACTCTTATTATCTCTAATTGTAGATGAAAAAACTAAAGCAGAGGGAGGTTAAGAAACTTGCCGCAGCAAGCACATCAAGGAGTCTGGATGTTCACAGTCAGGAGTCAAAGGCTATGCTCTTACCCACCACATTATGAAACGAGGAGGGAGAGCAAATGAGGAACACATGGATGGGGTACTCCATCAGCAAGCTTATTCTCAATGTCATAAATGGAGACTGAGAAGTCTAACTGTGAGAGGAAAAAGAATTTGGGTTATGGGTTCGGTTTTGGATGTCTGAATCTGATAACCTACTTAAAATCTATTCGTTTATTAAAATATTTAACTTCCCTTTAAGTGTTAGACTATACCTTGGGGCTTCAGCATGAAAAAAACTGACAGAATTCTTGACCTCCTGGCAAACTTGAGAAACATACATGGATCCTTTTCATTAATTTGCCAATTTAAAAATTTGCAGAATAAAGGCAGGCATCACTATGAGCACTCAAATTTTATTTTTGGCAAAGAGAAACTTCAAAAAGTGAATGCAAATATGATAGTCTGGAACAGAGGCCTGAGTCCAGATGATATTATCAGAGAATAAGGCTGGGTTGGAATGACTGTATAGAAAACACACAGGAGAATACACACAGACTCTACTCTGGTACTGATTTATAATAGACTTATTTATAAAAATTAGTTCCAAGGGCACCTGGGTGGCTCAGTCGTTAAGCGTCTGCCTTTGGCTCAGGTTGTGATCCTGGGATCAAGCCCCGCCATCAGGCTCCCTGCTCAGCGGGAGGCCTGCTTCTCCCTCTCCCACTCCCCCTGCTTGTATTCCCTCTCTTGCTGTGTCTCTGTCAAATAAATAAATAAAATCTTAAGAAAAAAAAATTAGTTCCAAAGAATGAAAAATGGTAGAGAATAGAAGAGATGACATTAAAATATAACCATAGGCAAATGGGAAACTATACAATGATCAAGAATAAGGCCCAATATGAATAGGAATATTAATATCTATTATATTTGTATTTCATAGATCCTACCATCTCTTTCCAGTACTAGATTATGTGAAGCTATACACAACACTTCATCATTGCCCTAAAAATGCATTGGGGCAAAGAGGAAAAAGTAACCTTGCTATACTTTTTATTGACACTCAACTACTACCTCATCATGAGTGTGTCAGTTTGCTTGAGGTGTGATACAAAATACCAAAGGCTGCATGGCTTAAACAACAGAAAAGTTACTTTTCATAGTTCTGGAGGCTAAAAGTCCAAGATCAAAGTGACAGTGGGTTTTGGGTTTTTTTTCCCCAAGGCCTTTCTCCTTGGCTTTTAGATGGCTGGCTGCCTTTTCACTGTGTCCTCAGTCTTTCCTCTGGGTACACGCGCCTTTCATGTCTTTGCCTTGTGTTCAAAATTCCTCTTTCTTCTAAAGACACCAGTTAGATTAGATTAGGGCCCAACCTGTCTACCTTCTTTTAACTTAATCACTTAAAAAAAAAAAGTAGGCTCCACACGCAGCTCTACATGCACCTGAACTCACAACCCCGAGATCAAGACCTGAGCTGAGATCAAGAATCAGACATTTAACCGACTGAGCCACCTAGGTGCCCCCTTAAATGACCTCTTTAAAAACCCTCTCTCCTGGAGCACCTGGGCGGCTCAGTCAGTTAAGCTTCTGCCTTCGTTCAGCTCAGGACATGATCCCAGGGTCCTGGGATCAAACCCTGCATTGCATCAGGGTTCCCTGCTTGGTGGGGAGCCTGCTTCTCCTTCTGCCCCTCCCCCTGCTCATGCTTTTTTTCTCTCTCTCTCAAATAAGATTAAAAAAAAACAAAAACATAAATAAATAAATAATAAAAGCCCTCTCCCCAAATTCAGTCACATTCCTAGGTACTGGGGATTAGCACTTCAACATGTGAAAAGGTGCAGAGCACCTTGCAATTCAGCCTGTAACAATGGGGTAAATATAAGAAACTCAGGAGTTAAGGCTTGATGTTTTAAGATCACATAAAAGAAAAATAACAAACTATACTGATCAGATCTCCATACAATCCAAGTTTTTTAAGAGAACACTTCAAATCATTCAAGAACTCACTGCTCCAAAAATTAACACCCGGACAATCATCTTTCTGCAATATATGTCTGGAAGGGAAAAAATGTTACCACTCCTATTAATCTCATTTGTACAAAATACAGTGGTTATTACTCTTTTTTGCAGGCACTATAAGCCCTTTAAAATTCTGATGAAAGCAAATGGATCCTCCCAGAGGAAAGGGCACATATCTACAAAGTCTGACATGATTGCTGTTTCAGGAGATTCACAAACCACCTCCCTAAAGCTCAGCAGGGTCCACGGACTCAAAGTTAAAGAGCACTGACCTAAAAGACGATTTATTATTTAAGTTAAAAACTAAGTCTGGGGCACGTAGGTGGCTCAGCTGGTTAAGCATCTGCCTTTGGCTCAGGTCCTGATCTTAGGGTCCTGGCATTGAGCCCCCTGTCGGGCTCTCTGCTCAGTGGGGAGTCTGCTTCTCCCTCTCCCTCTGCCTGCCGCTCCCCCTGCTTGTGCTCTCTCTCTCACCTTCTTTTTTCTCTCTCTCAAATAAACTAAGTCTATCCAAAAATGGACCAAAATACTTGAAACTGAGATTATCTTGAAAAATACAGGATAGACAGTAACCATGTTTATATTTAACTACTTACCAAAGGGCTGAAAATAACTAATGATCAATCAAATAATACCAGAATAAATTTTAATCCTATTAGCCAACACTACAGGTAGGCAGAAGGGAGAAGAAAGAAACATTACTTCAGAAAATTTAATTAAAAAAACCTACTGCAACTCAGCACAAAATCTTAAAATAAAAAAGAAAATAACAATAGGTAGCAATCACTAGCAAGTTTCTTGTTTATTGAAAGAAGATCCATTATTTTCTACATCCCAAACTCAAAGTCAAAGATAACGTCATGTTGTGAAATTTCAAAACCTGGCTTGTCTTCTACTCTCTCTGGGCAAAGGTACTCTCTGACTTCCCTCAGACAGCAGCTTTGGATATGTTCAGACAATTGAGCAAAAGAGAAACTTACGTAGAATTAACTATTCCACCTGGGGAAATAATTTTATTTAATTATTTTACTAAGATGTAAACTCCCAAGGACAGGGACCCCTGTCTGCCTGATTTACCACTGTTGCCTCTGGAGCCTCAAAAATTGTTTGTTGAATTTGAATGGATGCTGTATTCTAGAGGAGACGGCCTGAATCTGGAAAATGGGGTGAGAATTTAACATCCATCTCTATTGTACAAGCACCTCAACGGGATCACTATAGCTTTGTGTTGGATTCAACATGGTATTAGTGGCAAGATGGAGCCCCAGAAAACAAAACTGCTATCCATTAAAGAGATTTATTGTACCATTATTTTCTAAAGAGATACCCAAAAAATAACTTGCTGAAGCTCCAGCTGGCAAACTGCTGAAAAACTTAAATTTTATTTCCTGGTCTATTACTTAATTTCCCTTCTATGTCCATTTACTTGATCAAAAGCCCAAGCTCATCTGTAAAGTGAGCTCACAAAATCCCCCAAGGAAAAGTTAAAATCAAGTTTATTCCACTGTAGATGTATCTGAAGAATAAATTCAACAACTTCTTAGCTCTGGGTAGTAAGAGATAAGTCAGTTCACCTCAAGAGCACTGAGCTTGAGCAAGATCTGAAGAGAATAAAGAAGAAAGGCAGTAAAATGTATGAGGGGAAGAAGTTAATTATCCAGTCACTTTCTGATTTATTGAAGAAAACCTCTTCTATTAACCTTGCCAGATATTCTTATGAGCTTCATTGACCTGGCAAAACCACTAGGCCTTCGACTACTTTCTAGTCCAGGAGCTTTAGATGCTTGCTTTAAATGAAATACCAATGAAGTGACTGGTTTTTTTCTAAACAAATTCTTCCCAGAAACAAAAATATTGTCATATTATAAATATTAATAGAGCACTATTTGAAAGGTCCTCAAAGACACCAAGTGGGCCCTAGACCCTTTGATAACATTCAAATGTAAAATGTAACCGTTATGAAATGAGAAAACTGATCTACAATTATATAAAAGAAAACTGCACAATTCAAAAACCAAGATCTTTAATGAGTAATACCAAAGTTAACTGTACTAACCAGACATATTTTAGACTTTATTGCTCCTGATTCCAAATCAAGCCTAAAAATGATTTTTAGAAAATTAAGCACTTAAGCTCATTGAAAAGAAAAACTTACACAAGCAGGTAAGACTTTAAAACAGCAATTTATAGTATTAGACAGTAGGGAAGTACACTCTAACTAGAATGCATATTTATCCCTCATAATTATCTCTAGCTGGGAAAAACTACCAGTGAGCAGTGTAAGACAACGTCCTAACTAGATGAAACACATGGGTCTGAAGTCATTCTGCGGTAGTCAGACACCCAATATAGTATATTGCATATCTCAACACCAAATCATGTACTATATTTTAATCACTGCTACAAAGTCAGGAAAAATACTAAATCAAAATAAATACACTTAAAGCCATTAATGCCTTAAATTAAAATTTTATTTCCTCATAGGTTTTGATTCAAAATAAATGGAAGGAATGACAGAAACATATGTTACCATTTTCCAACTTTTACTGAATTAATGGATCTAGGCATTGATCATCAGTAGCTGTTAACATCACAAACCTGGAACACAGCACATGCTCCTGATGGAGGAAAAGAAGACATTAAAAAAAAAAAAAAATTCTAATCTGGTCCCTTAGAGTCAGCTACCAATTTATAGGAAACACAGGAGACACAAATATGTTAAAAATCTGAGGGATACAAAACAGTAAAACCTAGACTACAGGAAAACAGAACAAAATAAGGCTGGTTTATTCAGGCAAATTCCGAGTTAGAAAAACTGAAAGATGGAGGGGGTGGGGAACTCTATGCATTAAAAGAAGTTAACAAGGGGCACCTGGCTAACTGAGTCAGTAGAACATGCAACTCTTGATCTCGGGGTCATGAGTTCAAGCCCTGTGTTGGGTGTGAAGCCTACAAAAACAAAAACAAAAAAACCACAAAACAAAACAAAACAAACCTGCTAAAGAAACTTAAGAAACCAACTAAATACTTGGATGCTGAGCCAAATAGACATATTATAAAAATTAATATGTATGTGTGTATGTATGTATTTTTAAGTCTTCATCTCTTAGATATACATCTTAAAATCTTTTTAGATAAAGTGATAGGATAGTTGAGATTTCCTTCAAAACAATATGGGAGAGAAGAAATGGCTGTGAGTATAGACCAAACAAGACTGGTCATGAGATGATAATTGTAGAAGCTGGGTATAGCTAAGTGCAGGTTTATGACTCTACTATTTCTGTATTTTTGTACATAACTGAGTTTTCCCATAATTACTGGTTTTTAAAAAGGATAAATAATTGGAAGCATTTGGAAAAATATGGATGAATGAGCCCAGAAATGTTCATTATGCACAAACAGGGTGAAGCTGCATAGAGTCCGATTTGGAGGAAACTGTGGAGTTCCTTCAGTGGTTCCTGGGTGAAACAGCTCCACAGGACTCATTTTAAGTCCCTCTCCACTAAGCCCCACGTTATCTGATGTATCACTCCTTCCTGGTTCAGACACAGGCCAATATAAATTCTACTCCACACCAGTTACTGAAAACTGAACAGGAAATAAATCAGAAAGCAACAAAAAAGATAAAAAGAAAAGCAGACAAAGAGTCAAATTAAAAAGAACTGAAAGACAACAATGATCAAGACCAATCAATCCCCCCTAAAAAAGACCAATCAATCCATTTCTTTTTTTTTTTAAGATTTTATTTATTTATTTGACAGAGAGAGACACAGCGAGAGAGGGAACACAAGCAGGGGGAGTGGGAGAGGGAGAAGCAGGCTTCCCGCGGAGCAGGGAGCCTATGAGGAGCTCAAATCCCAGGACCCTGGGATCATGACCTGAGCTGAAGGCAGACACTTAACGACTGAGCCACCCAGGCGCCCCATCCATTTCTTATTTAAACAGACACAGCTTTCAATTCCCTCATTCTCATTCTGTAACCTAAACGAGCAGTCTAATACCCAAATCAGCCTTATGTAGAAATGCACTTAGCTTCCATAACTTTAAAGATAAATATAATTTAAACATTTCGATAAATGCATAGGAAATTGTAGATATCTCATTATAAATTCTTTTATAACAATACACCCCATTACATTCACCCATGGGGAAGGGGAAAATGATAGTATTAAAATATTAATATTATTAATAATGTAGCCACTGATATTTACTAAGCATGTATGTGCATTAATTTCATCTTCAGGACAACTCTATGAGATACATACAATTATGATTATTATTATTATCTATTCCCATTTCACAAATGTGGAAACTGATCAATTAAAGTATAATGAATATTTTTAAATAATCAGTTATACAAGCAATTCATCTTAGAGTATTAGGGGATGAATCATTTTTTAAAATGTGCTTTATAGGGGCGCCTGGGTGGCTCAGATGGTTAAGTGTCTGCCTTCCGCTCAGGTCATGATCTCCAGGTCCTGGGATCAAGCCCCATGTTAGGCCCCCAACTCATCCAGGAGTCTGCTTCTCCCTCTCCCTCTGCCTCTCCCCGTTTGTGCTCTCTCTCTCTCAAATGAATAAAATCTTTAAAAAATAAAAGTAAAAAAATAAAATGTGCCTTATAACATTTTAAAGCTGTGTGATATAAAAATTAACAGTAAGAAGAATCAAATGATTTGCCCAAAGTCACCAAATTAGTTGTACAGAGCTTCCTAATTACGAGTATAGTATATTTATGACGGTATTTCCTAAATCCTCAAATCCCAGTGGTTCTCCATTCTTTAAAAGGAAAATTAAGTCACAGACCAAAGTCATTTTGAGTTCATTTTAATAGAAATGTTTCTTTTGCCCAGGAAATGATCAAAGACTCAAAGATTAACTGAACATACACAAATCCAAGCTGAACAAAAAGCCAAAAGGAAAGCATTGCATACCATCAACTCCTTTAGGGCAGGGTCCCTGTGTGGTATTTTATACATTCCCCCCATGGGATCAAGCACAGAACAATTTACATGAAAAGTAAGCCCTGGGAACTGTTCTACAACAGCATCCTGATAGCCCACATCTCCATCAATCTGGCCTCCAAATAAAGGGGGAAATAATGCCTAGGAAACTCCTTTGACTCAAAACACCTACCCTTCACTGTCATGCAATCTACTAATGGATCCACTAAACTTGCTGGGTGGGACACCCAGTTTGACAAGGCAATCCCTGCCCTGCTCCAGAGACAATTTCATAAACTCGGTCCTCCAAATCCTACTTCCCCCAAGAAAAAACTGTACTACCCCATGACTTAATTTCTCTACAAAGCCTCAAGATCTTCTGTTATCAAAGGTTGATAACTTAGCAGTGGTTCTCCATCTTTTTTGATTCTGGACACTTCAGAATCTGAGAAAAAGTCAAAGTTCTCTGCCCAAGAAAAAAGGCCAGAGCACACAAACAATTCTGCACAGAATTTTGGGAAATCTCAGGGTTTCTAATTAACAGCTCCTGCCTTAGTTCTTCCTTGTATTTTTCCTTCACCTTCACAGTGGCCATTTGTCCTTTTTTCCACCATCTTTTTCATTCTTTACCCACTAGAACTACTGAAACTGCTCACCCCGCTGGGCCCCTCCCTGCCCAGGTCTCATCCACTGCCCCACCCTCACCCATCAATGTTACAGAATGGCTACTATATGCCTCCCTTGGGACACTTACCATTGTCTATCTTGTCTTCCTCTCCCCTACTATAATGTAAACTGAAAGGTATGAGTAATCACACTCCTTTCTGTAGCTCTCACAGAGCATGCAGCACAGTGCCTTGTACTTGGCAAGCGTTCATTAGACTGAATCAATGTCAAACCTAAGGATTTAAAAGAAACCAGCCAATAAGCAACAATCTTTTAAATGGAACATATGAATAATCAATACTTGGGCAGCCCAGGAAGTTGATGCAATTAAGCAACTCCACCCACCATTTCCTGACCTAGTGCACTGCGAGCTCAGAGATGGAAGGTGGATGAGGTGGAAACACAGAGGATACCCTCCAGGTAATGGTCACTTTTCTGCAAAGCAAAAAGTAGTTTGGCTTCAGTAGCAGCTTTTTTCCAGCACCCTAGTTACCTAAAACATTCCTATGCAATGTCAGATTTCAAAGAAAATCCTACTCACCAGCAATGTGTGTAACTTCCACAAAAGGTTTCTAACAATACTGTCAGTTTCACTAGAGTAAAAACAACTTTCATGTTGCTAATAACCTCTAGGACAGAACAATCTAGATAAGCAGGCATTCAGCTATGAGTTAGGCAACCTCCCTCTCATTTTCAAAGCCCCAAACCACATCCTTTAAATACTAAAATACACATACACTAAGTCCCAACAAGAAACACCATAAAGTCTCCCCATGATTCTTTACTATATTAAACACAGCTGTCTAGGGTCATGTTTACAAAGATTTAAAAAAAAAATGCCAAACCAACATCAGTGCTAAAATATTTCTGATGAACAGACTCTTACACACCCAAACTAGAAAGAAAAGGACACCAAGAAATTTAAAAATACTTTCATCTTTAAGGGCACTAAAAACATAAACTATGTCCTATTATCATGTTTTGGTTATTTTGGTGAAACAGCTATACATACATTAATTTTAAAGCCACAATGTGTCATTAACTACTTCAACAGAAAATCCTAACTTCCCTGGTTTTCAATTAATTATAAAGTATGCAGAATTCACACCCAGAACCTTTAGGCACTTCAATTATCAACAAACCAAACCACAAAGAAGAACCTGATACCTAAGATCAGATTTCATTGCTGGGTTAATAGGTGGAAAAACTATACATACCAAACAGCAAAGCCAAATATAGTAAGAATTAGAAATGATACAAAACTTTTCCCCCAAATTTCTAGTAATAAGCCCATTCCTCTCTTTCCTACTGCCAATCTTATAGAAACAGACTATTAGTACAAATAACTAATCGTAATTCACAAACCTGGAATTTGTGACTCAAGGGTCTAACTCTTCCTTGTCAGCCTCAAAGCAGGATTCTATTCCCTAGGCAAGATAGTCTTATAAGCTAACAAACAGTAGCCCACTGGAAAAAGAAAACAAGTATCTTCCCTAAACATACCAGCACCTGAGCTAGAAGGAATGTTTTGTATCTGTTCCTCAGATCATTTGCATCTTGGGTCCTTTGTACCAGCTGCTCCTTCTTTCCTTTCTCCCCGGTCTCTGTATGCCTATCCCACTATGGTCCTCCTATCACCACAAACCTATAACCTTCAATGTTTTTGTATTGCAGTCTGTAACCACTGTGCGGAAAAGAAGATAAAAGCTCAGAAACTGAAACTTGTGCTTCCTTTCGGCTGGAATTGCCATCTTCCAGTAATTCGCCAAAATGACCAACACAAAGGGAAAGAGGAGAGGTACCCGCTATATGTTCTCTAGGCCTTTTAGAAAACATGGGAGTTGTTCCTTTGGCCACACACATGCGAATCTATAAGAAAGGTGATATTGTGGACATCAAGGGAATGGGTACTGTTCAAAAAGGAATGCCCCACAAATGCTACCATGGCAAAACTGGAAGAGTCTACAATGTTACTCAGCATGCTGTTGGCATTGTTGTAAACAAACAAGTTAAGGGCAAGATTCTTGCCAAGAGAATTAATGTACGCGTTGAGCATATTAAACACTCAAAAGAGCCGAGATAGCTTCCTGAAGCATGTGAAGGAAAATGATCAGAAAAAGAAGGAAGCCAAAGAGAAAGGTACTTGGGTTCAACTGAAGCGCCAGCCTGCCCCACCCAGAGAAGCGCACTTTGTGAGAACCAATGGAAAGGAGCCCGAACTGCTGGAACCCATTCCCTATGAATTCATGGCATGATAAATGTAAAGAAAATAAAAGACCTAAGACTGTTAAAAAAAAAAAAAAACAACTGAAACTGAAACTTGCTCAAAATCAAGTAGTGATGTAGCCATAACTTCAAAGGTCAACATTTTCTGATATGCTACAAACCCAAAACACTACATTTTAAATTATAAAAGATTCAAATAAAGAGGTACACCAAGTTCTCCCTATGAAAACACTGTAATATGTCTTACTTCAGGAACTGACACTCAGTCCCATCTAATTTTAAACATTTCCCTCCAACTTTTAGAAAGCAAAGTAAAAGACAATCTGAGAAAGAACTTTGTATCCAAAAAGCCTTCTACAGTCATTAGCAGAGAACTAAACATTTTCCAGAGGCAAACCAGAAGCTAACCTGTATTAACTGGAATCTAATGGAGAGGTGACAGTGCTAAACCCAAGTTCATGCATAAACAGACCCTTTAAATCAGTTCATTCAGTGTTTCCTATAGCAATGCCCTCCAGGAGAAAAACATTTACTATAATTCTTATTTCTACTCTGAGTGAAATGTATAGCTGAGAAAAATATTAAATACCCAAGGATAATCAAATAGGATGTTCTTCTTCAGTTCCTGAATTCAATTGGAAAATAATTATTTAACACCTACAGATATGCTCCAATGTGCTTGAAACCCTGTTTTAATGAAAGCAAAATGAAAGCCAGTGTGTGAACAAAGGTTTCAACAGCAGCCCAAAGGAGAAAAGTAGAGAAGATGAGTTATCACGGTATCTTTAAAATATGACAAACACAAAAGAATCTGTAGAATGTCAGCATTTATACTGTAATCAATTTAGTTTTTCAAACTTTATTCAAAATAGTGTCAAAATAATATTAAAGTACTATTTATGTTATGTATTTATTTTCTCCTTATAGTTGCATAAGACCTAGAAGCATACAGGGTTTACTAGTAACTACATAATAATGCAACGTAAAAATTTTAAAATTTTATCTATTATATTAAAAGGCTTCAATAAATTTCTTCCTTTGGATGGGATTCACGTTATTCAAATTTTCAAAATACTGTTCCAGACCAGAAATTATTCAGTGCAAAAGAGAATGAGAGCAGCATAGGAAAAACTATTAAAATATTTATGAGTGTATACCACAAAGATTTGATTAAAACTACACAGAAGGTAAAGATCTCTAAACCCACCCTCATTCAAATCTCCAACACCAACACTGCATTCTCAAATTGCAACTACTGGGGCACCTGGCTGGCTCAGTCAGTAGAGCATACAATTCTTTTTTTTTTTTTTTTAAAGATTTTATTTATTTATTTGTCAGAGAGAGGGACAGTGCACAAGCAGGGGGAGCATCAGGCAGAGGGAGAAGCAGGCTCCCCACTGAGCAAGGAGCCAGATGTGGGACTCCATCCCAGGACCCTGGTAACCGACTGAGCCACCTAGGCAACCCGAGCATGCAATTCTTGATCTCAGGGTCATGAGTTCAAGTCACACATTGGGCACAGAGCCTACTAATTTAAAAAAAAAAAAGAAAGAAAGAAAGAAATTGCAACTATCTTGTGGGGCCTAAAGAGATCAGGCCTTTCTTATCCCTGAGAATTTTCACCAATCCTTAAAGTTGAATTTTCTTCCATTTCACAAGTATAAAATAATTTCCAGTCTCTAATTTGAACATTCAAGCAATCGTTTCTCCTTCTATTCAAATCTCAGTTTGGGAGCTAAGATACTAACTAGATCTTTCATTCACTCACTTATTATTTACTGAGCATCTACTATGTACCAAGCACTCTTCCAAAGACCAGGGATAGAGTAGTGAACAAAATACAAAAATACTCCTCATTAAATAAACATTCTAGCTGGAAGACAGACTAATAAAGCATATGTACATAAAAGGTCTTCATGGAAAGAAAAGGAAGTACTGAGCATATGTATCATATATAAATAATATATTTAATGCATAAGATTTCAGAAAGCTATTTTACAGTCAACTGTATCATGAAATGAAAAAAATTCTTGGTAAGTAGAACTCATTAGAAAGAATATGAGTGCCCATTTACATGACAAATCTAGAAATGGGATAAGAACATCAGGATAATAGAAACAAAATGGCACATTAAGCAAGGTCTTTTTTGGAACTGAATCTGATCCTGGTGTGTGCTCAAACCATTCCTGAAATACTGTAGATCTGAAACAAATTTTAGAAGATTTATGGAGAGACACACGCACAAAAAAAATTCAAAGAGATTTTGAGACAATATAAAGGAAAGGATGAACACCCAGGAATCACATTAAAAATCAAGAGATTATTCTTTAGGTCACTCACTGTTAGCGTAAAAGTACAGTATTTCCTAAGTTTTAAACACTAAAACTAAATTTGATGGAAAGAGAAGACTGATGTCATAGCTATCTGATGCAACTCAGCCCTAAATTTCTTGCATGATTACAGGAAACACACAAATCAAAACTACAGATAAATGCCTCTACAGGTTCTCATTTGGGAAGATGGCAAGGAGAAACATCAGTAGAGGAACAAAAGACAGGCAAATCAAACAGGAAAAGCATTATCTTTGAACTTAACATGAAAATAAAGGCTAGCCATAAGGTAAAGAAAAAGCAGTACTAAAATTAACATTTTTCCTAGCATGGCCCCAGGAAAAAAGGAAATAGGAAGGCTCAAAGAGGCAAATTTTATCAGAAAAATTAAATTATTGTGAAATTTTCTTTTTGGTCTTAAACAAAGATTTAAATCCCAAAATGCCTTTTCTAAAACAAAGTTGCACAAATATTTTAATTCTATCCCACTATCACATTTCTACCCACATCCCACAAATCCAGTAACAGGAAATTCAGTGACTCTCCAAAATAATATTGAATAGAATTCTAGTTAAAATTTTAGAAAGGGAGTGAAAGGCATCAAGAAATATAAAACTTGGTTTTAAAATCATCCAATCTTGTTATTTCATGCTCAAAACAAAAACAAAGAAAGCGTAATGTTTATTTGGTTTCCTGAACCAGAACCCTCCTTACTGTGGGAATTATAAATCAAAGAACCATGAGATGACCACCTAGCCATGTCTTCACACACTGATACAGGACCAGAACACCCACTTTTATCACTGAACTCTTGAGCTGACAAGGCTCCAAAGGCTGGCTTATACTAAAATTAGTGTTGATTTATTAAGTCATAATGGGGATCAAAATTCCAATTTCAGAAATTGAATACCTGAGTCCTCCATTCATATTTGTCTCCTCTTCTGGTACCAGTATTATTAAACCAGAAGATTTGGGTTACATGTGAAAAAAGCAAAGAAAGAAAAAACCTAAGGAATAATTCAACCAAGCTATGATGACTCCTGATGTACAGTTTTTGACCCACAACTAATTATACCCCCGTTAAGAACCAAAGAACTTGGGACGCCTGGGTGGCTCAGTCAGTTAGGCGTCTGCCTTCAGCTCAGGTCATGATCCCAGGGTCCTGGGATGGAGTCCTGCATCGGGCTCCCTGCTCGGCAGGGAGTCTGCTTCTCCCTCTGCCTGCCGCTCCCCCTGCTTGTGCTCTCAGTTACGCAGTCTCCCTCTGACAAATAAATACAATCTTAAAAAAAAAAAAAAAAAAAAGAACCAAAGGACTTGCTCAATGCAAGAAAATTCAGCAGCCCCACCCCTTCCTAAAGGCAGAACAAGCATAGCTTAAAATTTTTTTAAGCTCCTCCTTAAAGCCTAATCAACTTCGGTTTATTATATACTTTCCTCAGTGATATAGCCAAATGGATTTTAACTTCCTAGGTATTCATACTCTTCTGAGCTTGAGCTAATTCCCTTAATTGTTCTAAATCTCTCCAGCTGCTCACTTAACTAGACCATGTTCCTTCAATTTTTTTTTTTAAGATTTATTTATTTATTTATTTGAGAGAGAGGGGGCAGGGGAGGCAGCGGAGAGGGAGAAAGAGAATCTCAAGCAGACTCCCCGCTGAGCACAGAGCCCAACGGGGCTGAGATTATGACCTGAGCCAAAACCAAGAGTCGGACACTTAACCAACTGAGCCACCCAGGCACCCCTAGATCACGTTCCTTCTAAAGATGCCTGACTACATCCAGCTCTCCCAAATTTTGAGTCTTCACATCTCAAAGCTGAATAGTATACTCACTTTAAAGAGAAGAACATACTGAAGCATTCATTCTTGCAGCAAATGTTATTCCATGGAATTAATTTTAAACATTTCTAAGGTTAAGAATGGGAAGAGAATATTAGAGAAAAATTCAAAATACGCATCAATTTTAGAAATAAAGTGCTTTTTAAAGACATTTTGCACCAATCTCCATCAGCCCTTCCCTGGGCCTCCAGGCAATGATTCTCTATAGTTTTCACGGCAAATTCTCTTCCCCACCCCTCCAAAAACTTCTAATTAAGTACAATCAGTTCCGCTACGTGGGACTGATTGATATACTGGGGAACAATTTTAATAAAATGTGAATTTTGTGTTTGCTTTTGTTAGAAACACTAAGTGTACATTCAAAACTACACTCAGGGGGTACCTGGGTGGCTCAGTTAGGCATCTGACTTCAGCTCAGGTCATGATCTGAGGTCCTGGGATCAAGTACCACACTGGGCTCCCTGCTCAGCGGGGAGTCTGCTTCTCCCTCTCCCTCTGCCCCTCCCCTCACTCGTGCTTGCTCTTTCTCTCTCTCAAATTAGTAAATAAAATCTTAAAAAAAGAAAAACTGCACTCAGCTTATACAGAAATATAAAAAACACAAGCATACATCTCAAACATCTTTAAAAAAATTGTTTTTTTTAATACATGTCAAGTCTGCACACCACCCATACTGTTTTTCTGAAAATTTTAAAATACTTTGCAGCAACACATGTGAATTCATTGAGACGTCCCAGGGCTCCTCAGACAGACTGGAAACTGGCTAAGTGCTCCATCCAAGTCTAATGGCTCTAAATATAACCTACATGCTGCCCCAAAGTGGCCAGCCCAAACCTTTGTCTAGGACTCCAGGTCTGTATACTAACTATTCAAAATCTCCACCGGGATGTCTAATAAGCATCTCAAACTCAGCATGTCCAAAATCAAAACCCTGATTCCCTGTGCACGTTCCACCACCACCCTCCCACAATCTTCCCCTTTTTAGTAAACAGCAACCCTACTTTTCCAACTTCCAAAGCCAAAATCCTTGAGTCATCCTTGACCGCATTTTTCTCTCCCAAACCACATCAGGAATTCCCATTGGCTCTACCTTCAAAATATACTCAGACTCCAACTACGGCTGACCCTTGAACAATGAGGGGGACTGGGGGCACAGACACCTCCCTACCCCTATGCAGTAAAAAATCCAAGTATAACTTCTGATTCCCCCAAAACTTAACAGCCTACTGTTGACCAGAAGCCTTACCAATAACATAGCTGTTTAACACATATTTTGTATATGTATTACATACTGTATTCTTACAATAAAGCTAGAGAAAAGAAAATATCAAGAAAATCATAAGGAAAATACATCTAACAGTACTGTACTATAAAAAATGTGCATATAAGTAGACCCATGCAGTTCAAACCCCTGTTTCTCAAGGGTCAACTTGTACCATCCACCACCTCCGCTACCACTCTGTTCTAAGCCACCATGGTTTCTCACCTGCATTAGTTCTCTCAATTCTACTCTTGCTTTCCATATGGTCTGCTCTCAAACTCAGCAGCCAGTGTAATCCCATAAGGCAAAAGGAAAATTCCATCCTTTTCTTCTGTACCACACCCTTGTTAAAAAGAAAACCACAGGTCCAAAATGGCATCACTTGGGCCAGGTGAAGTCACCAAATGAGGGCTTAATACCTAAGCTAACTGCAGTATCAACCTCCCCCAGAAATGCAGTCTTAACCGGGTCAGGAATTTTCTGATCAGCAGAAATGAGGTACTCTGTCACAAGGGCCCACTCCATCCCCCAAAGGAAGATGGAGTAATCAGCATAATCAGACCTCCTGCCCTTCCCTTTAAGGGAAGGGGATTCTAGCCCAAAACCTTTTCTTTTGCTAATAACCTTCTAGATAGCCCTCTATATTTTACTAGCTACCTGAAAATTTGGTTTTATTTTTTCACATCCTCCAAAAATCATGGTAGATGTTTCAGGTGACAAATCTCAAATCCTGATCTATTCTTTTTTGCTCTCCACCAACCCTCTCCCCAGAACTTAGCTTTAAATACAGCTTTAAACACATTTAAGGAAAATCTCTGAGATTTAGTTCCCAAATAACCTTGTTCCATAGCAAGATCTAACACAAGGCAATTCAAAATCTAACCACATATTTAAACCAAAGATTACCTGTGACCCCTGCCCACACAATTTGGGCCAAATCTAAAACTCATTTTTCATCTTTGCCTCATTTAATTCCCTAGTCCCCCTGACCTTCTCCACCAGTTGCCTTCAACATGTATGGCGTGGGGGTGAGGGGTGAATTAATGAGCCTTAATAGGAAGCTACTTGATTATTCTCAGGCAGAAAGTAAAGCCCATCTAGATTTGTTTTGGAGTCTTTATAATGTGACAGAACCTCAAATGGGGATTCTACCTCCTTTACAAACTATTTCATCTGTGACTTGTGTATGCTGAAGATGTTTAGACACACCTTGAGCAGGCCTGTTGTCTAATCTACAAAAAGGTATTTGGATTGTCTTAGGTCCTCTGAAAAGCAATGGACAAGCATCCTGCCCCACTTCAAAAATGACTTGGCTCCTTGTTACTATGGTGATGAGCACCCTGTGAACAGAGATAATTTGCCACTTGCTTAAAATTCAAAGCATTCTGTAGCTTTGTTTTTTATCAGGAACAAGGTGGGAGGAGCAGCAGAACCAATTATGGAGTATATTTATAAACACTTAAAGGAGTGTGTTTCTTGATTCTGAATAACAAGATTTTAAATTGTTTAGTTTAGGGGCGCCTGGGTGGCTCAGTCGGTTAAGCATCTGCCTTCAGCTCAGGTCATGATCCCAAGGTCCTGGGATCAAGCCCTGCATCCAGCTCCTAGCTCTTCATGTAGCCCACTTCTCCCTCTCCTCCCCGCTTGTACTCTCTCACTGTCTCTCCTTCTCTCTCTCTCAAATAAATAAAATCTTTAAAATAAATAAATAAATAGATAGTTTGCAGGAAAAAATGACTAAGAGGACTGAAAAAAATAAACATGTTGGACTATATCCTAACATGTACAGCTCTACACCATTGCTGAACTTGTCGCTACAGATTTTCCAGAACGAAGGTTCTTAGATTGGTTTTCAGACTGGTCACACATACACAAAACACATTAGTTTTCTCACCTGCATTAGTCTCCTACTAGTCTCCTGCCAATGTGTTTTGCTTATGTGTGACCAACCATCAGCCTGGAAGGAAAGAAAAATCCACTCAAGTAACCAGGTATCAACCAAGTAGTGCAAGCCCAATGCTCCTCAAACATTAACAGTTTGAAGGAAAGATACCATATCGCAATAAATTCTTACAAGGAAATAATGTTCAGCACCTATTCCTGATTTTCAAAAAAATTCTTACCAAACTAGGGATACAGGAAAACTTGACCTTAATAAAAGGAAACTAACAGGGACGCCTGCTTCTCCCTCTGCCTCACGCTCCCCCTGCTCTCTCCTGACAAATAAACAAAATCTTAAAAAGAAAAAAAAAAAAAAAGGAAACTAACAAACTTATAGAAAATAGCATGCCCAATAGCAAAATATTAAAAACATTCCCATCCTATAGCCAGGAATAAAACAAAGATGCCAGCCATCACATTACCAAAAGACAAGCACTAAAATATTCAAAGGGAAGAGACAAAAATCTCTTATTATTTGCAAACTACAGGTTATGGGGCTTTCCTGTTAAAAATCAAATTAAAAATTACTGGTCTAACAGTTCAAAAACTTACCAAAGATCAAAATATAAAATCAAACAAAAAAACACTAAACAAAGAATTATCACATGACCCAGCAACTCTATTCCTAGTGATATATCTCCAAAGAACTGAAAACAAGATACTCAAATAGTTGCACACAAAATTTTATAGCAGCACTATTTAAAATAGGTGAAAAAGTGAAAGGTGAAAACCAGATGTCCATCAGTGGATGAATGGATAAACAAACTGTGGTATATACATACAATGAATTAATGAAGTAATGGTACAAGTACTTGTGGAGAGCAAGATGGGGACACCTGGGTAGCTCAGTCAGTTAAGCATCCAATTCTTGATTTTGGCTCAGGTCATTTCAGGGTCGTGAGATCGAGCCCCGTGTTGGGCTCTGCATTCAGCGGCGAGTCTGCTTGAGATTCTCTCTCCCCCTCTGCCTCTCCCCCAAGAGAAAGCAAGATGGAGTCACTTCTGTCAAGCAGGGGCCTGTGCCAAGCAACGACACAAGCAGTTAAGGGTACTGCAGCTATGGTATGAGATACCACCAAAACCAGTACCAATTAACAACACCCTAGAACTGATAACGAGCAGAAACAGAGGAGATGTGCAGGGCCCAAGACTGATTAAAGCCCTTTAAAAAGAGAATTTTTACAGCAAACTGTCAGACTCTTCAGGCATTGACCCTTCTACGTCTGATCATTTAAAAAAGGCAGTTGCCACCAAAGGCTCTGCCTGATCTCCGAACAGAACTGAGATCATTCACTCCTTGAACATGGTAAGCAGTAAGTGCCCAGAGCTGACCCAGACAGGACAGAGGCCTTATCTCAACTGCATACTCACAGACTGACTGCTCAGACTGACTTCTCATTTGGTTTGTTAACTTCCTAGCCCTGGGTTATCTTGTTTGTTGTGTGACTTGTGTTCTGTTTTGTGTGCCCTGTGAGAAGCCAAGTTAATCATGTGATAAAATGTCACTGAGTTTGGAATCCTGAACCTGCTTTATAATTATGTTAACCTTGCTTTATGAATGAATAAAGCTGACATTGTGGAAAGACACAACTTGTGAGTGTGCCTTCATAGCATGTTCACGACAGTACTACAACATGGATGAACTTTGAAAACATTATATTAAGTGAAAAGAATCCAGACACAAAAGGTCCCGTATTTTACGATCCATCTGTAGGAAATGTCCAGAATAGGCAAACCTATAGAGACAGAAAGTAGATTAATTGTTGCCTAGGGCCTGTTGGAGAGTGGGAGTGTGTGGGGCGGGGTGGGGAGTGATGGGTATGAAGTTTCTTTCGGGAGGTGATGAAAATGAGGTGATGGTTGCACAACTTTGTCACTATACTAAACACCAGTGAACTGTATACTCTTAAAAGGTGAATCTAATGGCATGTAATTTATATCTAAATTTAAAAAGAGAACAGTCAATAAGATTTCTAGTGGGAAAAATAAAACTTCCAAAATATACATAAAAACCAGAGTAATCAAAACAGTATGGCAAGAGAGCAGAAATAGATAAATAGTTCAAGAAAACAACATCCTAAATGATTATAGCAGGATGTCTGAATAAACTGAGAAAACTGGGTATTTGAGTGAAAGCTAGATGCCTACTTCATCATAAAAACTTAAAAGTGCCAGACTGAGTAAAATGTAAAATCCAAGGGCGCCTGGATGGTTCAGTCAGTTAAGTGTCCAACTCTTGATCTCAGCTCAGGTCTCCATCTCAGGGTTGTGAGTTCAAGCCCGGTGTGGAGCCTACTTTAAAAAAAAAAGAAAAAAAAGTAAAATCCAATTCTGTCAAATATGAATGATTTTAAAATCTTAGTGGGACATAACTCCTCCTTCCTTAAACAAAATACACAAAATACTGACATATCTGACTATATACAAGTTGTAAATATCTATTTGGGGAAAAGACACCATAAAGTTACAAGATAAGCAAAAGATTGGGAAAACAGTATTTGCAATATATACAAAGGATTAATTTCCATGATATTAAAAACTTCACCCAATTCAATGGAAAGGGAGCAGGAGAAAGGGGACAGTATTTTAGTATAATACTACTGATGTAAAACAAAACTGAAAAGACTATGTGTAGTTTGCAAATACACAGAAAAATACATTAATGTCAAGCAAACTGGTCAGTTGGGAGGAGAGTTAGGGACATTTTTTTTTTTAATGTATTTTCAATGTTTGGATTTCTGACCACAGTATATATATTAATTTTAAAATACCAAAAACAAATTAAGAAGGAAAAAAAGTCTGAGAGGCAAACTTTCAGTAGCTGAGGGACACTAAAGGATTTTTAAGGGGAAGTAGCATGGTTGGTTCAGTATTTCTGAGAGATCCCTGGAGTAGCTTTATAGAGAATGGATAGGAGAGGCACCAGTTTAGAATTGGTATTGATTCATTTCATTCAACAATGGACCTAAGCATTGGGACCAGTTAGAAATGTCACAAGTTGGGGCACCTGGGTGGCTCAGTGGTTAAGCATCTGCCTTTGGCTAGGGTCATGATCCCAGGGTCCTGCGAACAAGCCCCGCATTGGGCTCCCTGCTCGGTCGGAAGCCTGCTTCTCCCTCTCCCGCTCCCCCTGCTTATGTTCCCTCTCTCGCTGTGTCTCTCTCTGTCAAATAAATAAAATCTTAAAAAAAAATAAGTGTCACAAGTTGTCTCTCCAAAAGGTCATATATACCTACTTTGGGCAATGGTACAAAGGAAATAAAGGAAAACACCTATTCTTTTTTTTTAGTGGGGGGAGAAATGAGGAATGTATGTAAAACCTTTGCCATTTTAAGACATCTGTGGAAAATATCCTTCTGATATTCCTTGTATTGCAAGAGGACCAGGTATTCCTGGTAAGTATAACCCATATTTTGACAACTCACTGAAGAAAAAAAGCAAAAACCCAGTATCAGCCTTGCTCTTACAAGTAAAACTGTCTTATTTTCAAGATTCTTTGACTTTGGAAAGTCCAAGTCCTAAAAATCTCTAGAAGAAGAAATTTCAAAGCCATCGTTAGTCATTTTCTGTCCTTTTAAAAATTCTTTGGTTTTGTCAAAAGATGAATAAAAAGAGGACACAATATTAACAGCCCAAAAGAAAAACATTTTAGTGAATCATTAAAGATATTTTTAATTATGATTTAATCTGCATTGGTTTCTTTTTAGACGTGTTCCCATTTTATCACAGCCATCTGCTATTTCAACAGCAAGCCAGTTTTAACAAGTTTTAATAAAGACCATGACGGTATATAAAAAATTTTTAAACTTTCTCACCTTAAAACTCCCTTAAATGTCCCCTAAGTGAAAGGAGGCAGAAAAAAGAAACTGCTGATAAACTTGGTGGAAAGTTCACCCTACTATTTGGCTTAGGACATTTCAAAATCTGAGGGGTGTGGCAGCAGTGCCTGGTTATACCAGCACCGTACGGCTCCCTGCTTTACCATCTAGTGCAGAGCAAAGGAGCTCTTCAGAGGCTGCTGGTCAGCAGGCAATCACGGTCATCTTGACAAAGCCAACTGCCTGAGTGAGCTTTTCTTAAACCTACCACAGTGCTACCATAATTCTCCCCAAACCATGCAGACAAGGTCCCTCATTTATAGATTTCCTATTTCACATGCATGATGTGGGCAACACCAAGGCAAATGCAAGTCTGTTTCTGAGGAAAAGAGTATGGTAAGCATGATAGTCATAGGACCTAGATATCTCAAGACAGTCCCAATTTCACAGTATTCTATTGTTTTCACTTGTGATTTGTTAAATATGTGATTCCAGATGATTTAATAATGAGACTCGTGAAAGTTTTTTTAAGTGAATAAAGTTCAAAACGGAAAAAAACCTTTTCAGGCTCTCCATAGAATTTTGGTCCTGAGCACATATCATTATGGAAAAAAACCTAGCCGAATCCTCCCAACCAATCCTGAGAAAGAGAAGCATTTCTTCCCAGGCAGGAGATCACCAGAAATTACAAATAATTTTTAAAAATCCAACCAAACAAAAAGAAAAAGCCGTTAGCACATACAAAGAGTCTGACCTGGATGTACAAACCAAAAACAAAAACCTTCTAATTAAAACACAAAAGATGGTGAGAAAAGGAGAGACTAGAAAAAGGAACAATAAACAGTGGTTGCCAGAAGCCCTTTTTGCAGAAATGTTTATTTTTTTTAAGATTTTATTTATTTGAGAGAGTGAGCAAGAGAGAGAGCGAGTGAGCACAAGCGGGGTGGAGGGGCAGGGAGAGAGAGAAGCAGACTCCCCACTGAGCAGGGAGCCCAATGCAGGACTGGATCCCAGGATCCTGGGATCATGACCTGAGCCAAAGGCAGACGCTTAACCGACTGAGCTACCCAGGTGCCCCAGAAATGTTTAATTTAATTTAGCAACTGGATATTGCTGTACACTTGTATCCTGTTAGATATTTATTCTTTTTAGCCATAGCTAAAACCTTTTGGGTATCTTAAATGCCAGAGTGGGAGTGGCCCACATCCTCTTTCTGAGAGATCACAGGCAATTGTTTTTATTTGAGCTGCTACCCTGGTATCCTATGACCTTCCTACTCTGACCTTCTCCAGAGGTAACCATCAACAGACAAGGGAGGATCTTAATGGACTATGAAGTGGCTTGGTATGAAATTAAAGAAAAGGAGAGTCCAACCAACCCAATCACATCAAATCTAATGAGGGGAAAGGGCACTGAATTTGAGCAGAAGAGGTTATAAGTAGAGACAAAGTCTTAAGATTAGAAGACTCACTAGATGATGGAGCAATGAATGCCTGCTTCAGAGTGGATGAGGTAACCAGGTCACCAGATCCAGCCACTGAAGTACAACTGGAATTGCCATAGACCTAAGACAATTAAGTACTATTATCCCAATTCTCCTCAAACCAAACTATGTGACCTGAAATTGTGTTATGTGTTTCCTTACGTCCCCACACATCCATATAAAAACCTAACAGCAGGTCATCTGATTAAATACCTACTTATAGTTACTTCTTTCTTTATGAAAAGGAAAAATATTCTAAAATCAGTAGAATAATAATTCTACTGCATTTATAGGACTTGCAAACCAGCAGGGCAGGTTGGCTAAGCCTATTCAAGACCCGCTTAAATTGCTAAGGTTATTTACCTATTTATGTCAAGAATTATATCCCAGACTTCTGGGTAATACCAGATGGTGGACTACACACAGCTATTTGTTAATCCTTCCCCAAACACCAAGTTTTTTTGCTTGTTTTTTTTTTTTTTTTTTTTAAACATTTTATTTATTTATTTATTTGACAGAGAGAGACACAGTGAGAGAGGGAACACAAGCAGGGGGAATGGGAGAGGGAGAGGCAGGCTTCCCGCGGAGCAGGGAGCCCGATGCGGGGCTCGATCCCAGGACTCTGGGATCATGACCTGAGCCGAAGGCAGACGCTTAACGACTGAGCCACCCAGGCGCCCCTTTTGCTTGTTTTTTTTTAAGACAAACCCAAAGGGACAAAGAGAACTAGAGATTACAGCCACAAATTTTGGAAAGCTGAAATATAAATGGCCAAAAGGTAAAAGACTCAAAGACCCAAGAAAACTGAATCCTAAGGTAAGCCATCAGGGAACACTTCCCCAAAAGGATAAGCAGAGATAAAATGGGAAAGGTTAACAGAAAATCTTTCTGAAATGAAATTCCCAGATCCAGTCTTTTAGACAGGCAGACAAATGCCCTTCCCTCACTCTTACAAAAGGCTGAAGATAATCTAGAAAGGGTTAAAACAAAGGGTTATAGGGACTAAGAAATCACCAGATAAGATGAAGGCAGTTTAAGTTAACATATGTACTAGATCCCCATCCATGGTGTGTTGGTAAATATAAATGTTTAACGACTACCTGGGGGAAGTGGGGGCGGGGGGGAGGAACAAGGGTAGTTATTTGTAGTATTTTCTAAATTTTTATGGTATAAATACTCTTACATGGCTGCTTCAAGCTAAAAAATGATATTGCTGTACGCAGAGTTCAGAAGAGATGTATGGTAACCTATTATTAAATAGTATTTCCACCATATAAATTAGATGTAAATAATATCAAGAGCTTCCATAATAACAAAATGTAATAAAATAATTAGGGGGTGGTAAATTTTTAGTATTGATTTGATTTTTAATGTAATATTTCATTATAAGTTTAATCTTTAGTAATTGTTATATTTAGCAAATGGCTCACAAAGTTCTTAAAAATTTAAGAATTGTCTCTGATGTGCCAGTACCAGTCACCAACCCCAGCCCCCTCTATCAATACCCTTTCCCAAAAGGTTGACAGTCGGGCCTTCACTTTGAGGCAGGGGAGATTAGAAGAGACTTCTCAGGAGAATATTACCGATTAGTCTAGGAAAAATATAAAGATAATGAAAAATTGTCAAACAAAATTCGTTCAGGGGATGCCTGGGTAGCTCAGTCAGTTAAGCGTAATGATCCTTGGGTCCTGGGATTGAGTCCCACGTTGGGCTCCCTGCTCAGCGGGGAGCCTGCTTCTCCCTCTGCCTGACATGACACTCCCCCTGCTTGCATGTTCTCTCTCTCTCTGACAAATAAATAAAATCTAAAAAAAAAACAAACAAAAACTTAAAAAATTCATTCAGCCAGATCTTCCTAGCATAAAAAAGATGAAACCGAAAAAGCAAGTTGGAAGGGAGGGTTCACAGGCATGTGAACAAGGCAGTCACAGAGTGCCCGGCACTTAGAAGAGCTCTGTGTTAGGTTTAATGCTCTGCTGCTGTTGTCTTGAAATTCTTCAATAAATGACCCACTGCCACTCTGTACTTGGCCCTGCAAATTACGGAGCTAGTCCTTACAGAGATTATGCAGACAGAAGAAAACTCTGGGGAAAAAGATACCATGAATATTTTCAGAAACATAAAAGAAAATATCGCAAACATGAAGAACAGTAAGCTTAAAAAAAAAAAAGAAAGAAAGAAAAACTAAGTGGAAGTGAGCAAAAGCATGCCTTCTTGGTAATTAAAAAATGCAATAGCCAAAATGAAAAACTCGTTAGAGTAGCATAAGAAGACTGGAAGATCAATCCAGGAAGTCCAATATCTGAGTAACAAGAGTTCAAGAGAAAACTAAAAGGGGAAAAAAAGGAAAAAGGAGGGGAGAAAGTTGGGGTGCCTGGCTGGCTCAGCTGGAAGAGCATGCGATTTTTGATCTCGGGGTGATATATTTGGGCCCTACACTGTGTGTAGAGATTAATTAAATGAACTAAAAAAAGGGGGGGGGGGAGTCATCAACAAAACAGTTCCCAGATTGAAAGGGTTCATCAAGTACTCAGTACAATGGACGGAACCAAACTCACACTAAGATACCTTATTGTGCAATTTCCAACACTGAGAAACAAAGAAAAGAACCAATCACATAAATTATCAGGAACCTAATGTATCAGAATATATTCTGCGAAAATAAAAGCATAAACCAATAAACAAGAAAACAGGAGATCTAGAAAACAAGAAATCCAATACAAAGAGGCAAGAAGTAACCCCAAGAGGCTGGTGAAGGGAAGTCCCAGGATAAGAGCAGTGCATAAAAATAGTGGCAACCAGTCCAGATGGAAGCACATCTTTAAGAATATGGGAAACTAAGAAAATACCTGAACTGTCAGAACTTCCTGAAAAAAAATATGGATAAGATACAATCTGACTACATTAGTGAGTAGTTTCAAGTTGAAAGTAAATAATAACAAAGAAAAATAAAAATTTCAGGGAAACCCAAGGTTGTATAGAAAAGTACAAGTATTCAGAGATTACTCCATGGCTTAACTGTAAATAGCATGTTCAGTCTTTTTTTTTTTTTTAAGATTTTATTTATTTGAGAGAGTGCATGTGCACGTGTGTGCATGAGCCAGGGGTTTGGGGGAGGGGGGCGAGGCAGAGGGAGAGGGAGAGGGAGAAGCAGACTCCCCGCTGAGCAGGGAGCCCAATGAGGGACTCGATCCCAGGACCCTAAGATCATGACCCGAGCCAAAGGCAGACACTTAACGAACTGAGCCATCCAGGTGCCCTGCATGTTCAGTCTTAACTGTGTAAACACTGAAATATCAATCTAAGCAAAGTTATGAACAACTACACTAGGATCGGAGAAGAAAAAGTAAAAAGGGTACCTGGGGAAGTCAAGAAAGAACTAAACCCTGCCATAATGGGAAATCAAGAAATACTGACTGAAGCTGACCAATCAAGAAATCAGAATACAAACATGCTGTTAATAATGACAGTATTCAGAACTTGCTACCTCAAAATATGGTGCCTTGGCAATACTGACTACTTTAAACTGAAGAAATTTGAGAAACAGCAGGTGCAGGAAAGACTTTCTGATCTTCCCTTCTCTCCTGAAGCAGGTCCTAAGATCTTCATGTAAAGAGATGTCCTTCCTATACCCGGAGGAAAGGAACATCCTTTTCTGTGAAGATGGAGGGATACAGAGAGAAATCCAAAGGAAATGGCTTTGCTAAGTTTCCTACAGTTTAATACCTCAGTTTATACTCTTTATATGACGTTTCACTCTTCCATCAAATATAGTATAAAAATACTCAGGCTTAACCATTTCTTTAGGTCTTCATTTCCTTATGAGGCCTCCCGTGTCACATAAACCTTTTATTAAATAAATTTGTATGCTTTTCTCTTGTTTTTTTGTCAGTTCAATTTACAGGGTCAGTTCAATTTTTGTTTTTTGTGTTTTGTCAGTTCAATTTACAGGCCCCAGCTGGAGAACTTAGAAGGGTAGCAGGAAAAAAATTTTTCCTCCCCTACAAGAACACAGAGATAAATGCAAAAAGAATCAGCTCTAAGAAATTAAAATGTTTGCCTCCAGAGAGGGAGAAGTGGGAGATGAAGTGGAGGAGAACTGCTGCTTTTCAAAACACATCTTACAGAGCTATTTTATCTTCATGCACATTTAAAACTTTGATAAAAAAATACAAAATAAAAACATGAGAAAAACTAGCAGAAAATCTTCAGAATGTTTTAGTTCATGATTCTTCTTTCAGATTACAAGTTTTCTCAACAAGAAAATTTTTCTCCTTCCATTTGTTCAAGATTTTCCAAATTTTCTACAAAAATGTATTACTTGTATAATAAAAAGTTAAGCATCTTATTACTACTGTCTAATGATGTAGGAAAGATGTTAGGGTTTGGAACCAATGGCCAAGAAAGAATTCTTGAGATGTCTTTGATGCAAAAAGGTGGTTTTATTAAAGCATGGGGACAGGACCCATGGGCAGGAAGAGCTGCACTGAGGTCATGAGGAGAGGTTGATTATATACTTTCAAGTTGGGAGGGGGTCACAGATAGCTTAAGTCTCTAAGGAATTCTAGAAGCAAGGTTCCTAGGACGACCTTGAGGGGGCTAGCTATTGTTAGGAAAAGGTCATTTATTGCTGTCTAATAAAACCTTAGTCATGAGACCCTTCAGATGTATATCAGTGGGTCATATGCTTGGGGGATGACTGCCAACATATATCTTGGGCGGTAGAGATAAAGTTTCCAGAGGAATTTTTATATGTTAAAGTAGACTTAACAAGGATCCTGGGGGCTCAGGGTAAGATTAAGATTCCCTTTTGCCCTTAGCAAAGTATTAACATCAAGGCAGTTGAGTTCCTAGAGGAATGTCACTCTGCCTGTGTCAAGAATTCATCAATGGGCTGTAAGTAGTATGGAAATTTAATTTTTCTTTTGCCTTTGTTTCCCATATCACCTAATATTCAAAATCATCTGTAATTCCAACTATCAGGGATATTGCTGTGTCATATGATACCCAATCTGGCCCAACTCAGGAAAAGGTGGTAGCTTACCTTTCAGAAGGTAGTTAGCTCAGCAGTTTATACCAAATGACTCCATATCTCACACTGGGTTTCCCTCTGCAAGCCTACATTCTTTCCAAACAATATAAAGAGACTTTCCATTTAACTCTGTGAAAAATTCAAATAAACATAATTAACTCTAGAATGTGCCTTTAAGGGGGCAACAAATTCAATTTCTTTCATACCTTTACTATTCCTGACACTAAATTAAAAGCTTTCAGTACACAGAAATTGTAATATACCATATGTTATTTGAACACAACTGGAGAGCATTTGTTTTTATTCTCTTTATTTTTTTTTTTTTTAGATTTATTTATTTATTTGAGAGAGCGAGAATGAGAGAGAGAGAGTACATGAGACGGGGGAGGGTTAGAGGGAGAAGCAGGCTCCTCGCCAAGCAGGGAGCCCGATGCGGGACTCAATCCAGGGGCTCCAGGATCATGACCTGAGCCGAAGGCAGTCGCCCAACCAACTGAGCCACCCAGGCGCCCTTTTATTCTGTCTTTATATAGCTCTCAGATCAGCTATTAGCTGTCAGCTGTCTATCTAGCTAGAAAAGTTATTTTGGTCAGAGTTTGCAAAACACAGTTCAGATAAATGTCACATCCTCTGTTCACCTTCACAATGGATGATGCTGATGGTCATGGTCATCATAGGATGTTTAAGAAGGAATTTGCTTAGCACAGAGAACTGAGCCAATTTGCAAACACATGTAGGCCAGCCAAGGCAGCTAGCTACACATGTTTTCACTTATTCCCTTAAGAGTGATTTGGTTTGTTTGGATTTGGTATAGAATCATTTCTGGATTTAAGGAAACTAAACAAGGTTTTACAGCTTGTTATGTTGGCAGGCAGGCGGCCATGAAGAAATCCTAATCTAAAAAAGATTCCTCTTGAGCTTAAAATTAAGGTAGGCTAGACATATATGAAGACATGTTCTACATTTCTCATCTTCATCTAATCATGGCAAAGATTATCTTATCTTCATTATTAATTAGTAAACCCTGGCATGCCAATGTGGTCTGTAGGATCATGAAGACTCCCCTCACACACACACGCCCCGAACATCAGTAAAATATCTGGCATAAAATACCAAATTTTTCTCAAACTGGCAACCAGAACAATCCGCTACCAGAAGAATTTTTTTCCTCAAAGTCAAATTAAGTATTGCCAATGTACACAGAGAATATTCCAGATTAGTGGCTGTTAACCACTTTAATCTTATGATATTCCAAACTTCTTGTTCACACTAGAGTGCTTTAGGTAAATAATACTAATCTCTTCCGGCTTCTAGGTAGCTTGCAGACTTAGGGAAGTTCATCTGGTTTCTTGCCACCTCCATCCACCCCAGATCACTGTCCCCAAAAAAGCAGCTTGAGTTTTTTGTTTTGTTTTTGAAACAGCCTGCTATTTCCATCCTGAGTTTTCCCAAACTATTTCAGGCTCTTGACAATTTTGCCAGTGACTAAGTCTCCTCCGGGGAATAGCTGCTTCATTATCACTATTAAAAACAGTCCCTCCTAATACTGACTGATAAGGATCTGGAAACTCATTGTGACTTCGAGAATGCAAATCCCACCCTACCCAATCAAAAGATAAATGCATTTCAAATGGAATAACAAACTCACCACAGGACAAAACTCCAGCAGGCTTTGTGTTCCAATTAAACTACTGAATTTTGTGCATATTCCTGATTTTTACTAATATGAAGAATTTGTTACCATTTCCTTCCTCATAACTAATTAATACATACATTACTAAGAGCCAAACAAGCAAAATAAACAAGGCAAACAAAATACACACATACTCTCACACACAAAAACTCAACAGCAAATGTCCTAATCCTAATGTTTTTAAGGTAATACAGCCTTCTAAGTCATCTTCTGTCTCAGAAATATTTTGTGCAGTACATGTGTTGTATGGGTAACTTTTGTTCTTGGCAAGCTAGTCCTCCTGGCTTGGAATATCAACAGCAGATAACCTCAAATAAGAGGTCTTTTCCTATATCCCTCAAATGGAACAACTACTTAGAAACTTAATTCTTGCAAAATGAATATCCAAAATAGAGATGATCATAAGTTTATTTCTATCACCGCCATTTTGGTTCTATCTAGCTTCCTTGTGTTACTGAGAAATCACATAATCATAATCCATCATTCTGGAAACCTGAGTGATACAGAGATGACTCCCCCCCTCTATGCATAGTTTCCCCATAAAGCAGAATCCAAAAGTTCTTTCACATCAACCACATCACTCCCGCAGTCACTGAGGAGAACATGCAGTTCAAGGGTACTAAACCTTTTTTGTGCCATAAATTCCCTTGGCAGTATGTGAAAACTATAAACTTTTTTTTTTTAAGATTTTATTTATTTATTTAAGAGAGAGCGAGAGTGAGAGAGCACAAGCAAGGGGAGAGCAGCAGAAGGAGAGAAGCAGGCTCCTCACTGAGCAGGAAGCCTGATGTGGGGCTCAATCCCAGGACCCTGGGATCATGACCTGAGTCGAAGGCAAGATGCTTAACCAACTGAGCCACCCAGCCACCTATAAACTTTTTTAAAGCAAAAACAAACATATACACACTAAGAAAGCCAATTACATTAAAATACAGTTATCAAAATATTTAAAAATTCATACAGTATAAAATACATTTCTTACTTTTGTAAAATATAAAGTAACAAGCTCTAATGACAAGTCTATTAACTACCATAATTTCCAAATTATGACCAACATAAATATTTTCAAGATATCTGCAACAACTGCAATATGATAAAAGTATCTGCGATTTCACAAAGTCACAGGGACTGCTTGCTAATTTGCTGTGGTTTAAAGGAAATGGTAAATTTCAGTTAGAGATTAGTAAAAACAAGTATCTAACATTTTTCTCATTCAAGTTCATGGACCCTGAAACTTTTAAAATGTAATCGTTTTGGAGCATTTAAAGAGGCAAGAAGTAACCCCATTTAGAGATCACCTGGTTCAACCTCTTCATTTTTAAAGATAGGGAACTAAGGAGGAATTGATGGTACTATTGCCTAAAGTATCTTGATTCAGAATCACTGGGTTCTATTTATAGTAAATCACTGTTTTCTTCTGAAAACCTGAACTTCACATCTAGCAATACTTAGCACTTACCTCAAGCTTGCATCTCAGTTTCAGCATCTATAAAATGAAGATAATAATCCAAATATGGAAGAACCTTAATGTGAAAATCAAATGTAAAAATCCATGTTAAAGTACTATAGCAGTACCTTTAAAGGTAAGGCTATTACTAATGAATTCCATAAGAAATCAAAGACAAGTTATTCTTGTTTCCTAGTATACCTTAAGCATCACTGAATTCTGATTTATTTAATACATTAAATATTTTATGCTACTAAGTGGATCTCCCAAAGGATAAAACTGATCCTAAAAATAAGCCACTTCAAATAGAAAATGATATGCTTAGAACAAAAAATTTTGGCTTTGGAGTCGCACTACTAGAAGCTATATGCCTGTAATTCTAGGTAAAATACTTATTTTCTCTGATCCTCCATTTCTGAATCAGCAAAATAGGAATAAATGCTAACAACCATATGTGATTGCCATGAACGTCATTAAGTATCAGTCTTCTTCTCTTAAAGGGGCCAATGAGGAATAGAAGATTCTGTAAAGCAGTAAGCAAGCTTTTCTGACTTCTGAATTATGGGTATTTGTTTTCTCCTCTTTCATCACTTCATACAGTTATTTAACATAGGATAAAGTATAGCAGCAATAATATCTTTCCTTAATGGTCAGTACAGAATCTCTAAGCAATCTAAAACAGAGCTATTCAAATAGCCAGCAATTTGTTCCATAGAAAATCGTTGTTTAAAAATAAATTACAGGGCGCCTGGGTGGCTCAGTTGGTTAAGCGACTGCCTTCGGCTCAGGTAATGATCCTGGAGTCCCTGGATCGAGTCCCGCATCGGGCTCCCTGCTCGGCAGGGAGCCTGCTTCTCCCTCTGACCCTCCCCCCTCTCATGTGCTCTCTCTCTCTCTCATTCTCTCTGTCTCAAATAAATAAATAAATAAATAAATAATAAAAATAAAAATAAAAATAAATTACACAGTACAGATAGTATTATTACTGTGCATTGAAAAAGGAAAAGGATTAAAACTAAAGACCATTCCCAAATTTCTAAACAGACTACAGTAAACAAATGTTTGGAGGATAAGAGTCACCCAAAATAATTTAGACATGTAAGTATTTAAACATGCAAGTGAAAAAATAAATGCCAAGAGAGGCAAGGCCACTCAACTTCTTTCCACACATTTTGTTTTCCTTGCCTCCACAAAAAGAAATCAAAGTGGTCGACTGCAGACATGTCAAAGTTATAGTGACAAATATGCAAACATTTTAGTTGACTAGGAACAATATACAGAAAATACAGTAGGTAGTCCAAGGGCACACAAAAGGCTCATAGTACACAGGAGATTTGTTAAACACTCGGGGTGGAAAAAAGAACCATTATCTGCCATGCCCTCCTGTTCCACCCTTTTATTTGTAGTCATAACTGCAAGCTGTTTTAAAGACAATGGCAATGTTATTAAGGGTACCTTCATGCTGTGCCAAAGCACATATACATAGCAATTCAGAACAATCAGTCTTACTTTCATAAGAGCAAAAGTTGCAGCCAAATGAAATGGGTGGATACCATATTAAACAACCTTGGAATTAGCTAATAGGATATAGGAAAAAATGATCCTAATGCAGATGCTAAATTCTCTTCCTCCTTTACACAATAAAAAATTTTATTATCTGAAAAGTACTAATGGAGGAAGGTTCCATTTAGTAAGACCTAAATATGGACTGGGTTTCTTTAAGAAGATTTTATTTATTTATTTGAGATTTGGGATAGAGGGGAGAGAGCACACAAGCGGGGGTGGGGGGGTGGGCGGTGCCAAGGGAGAGGGAGAAGCAGACTCCCCACTAAGCAAGGAACCCAACATGGGGCTCCATCCCAGGACCCGAGGATCATGACCTAAGCTAAAGGCAGATGCCCAACTGGCTGAGCCACCCAAGTGCCCCTAAATATGGATTGTTTTTAAGCACAAAGATGATTATTTCCGTGCATAATCTATAAACTTAAAATATATGCGCTGGATACTAGATATGACATCATATAATTTTCAAAAGGATATTGTGTAGAAACAACTAAGTAGAAACCTTTAAAATATAAGCACTGCAACTGTACAGAAAACCATGTGTTTCACAAACTTTTAAGAGAAGTGGAGGGGCGCCTGGGTGGCTCAAGTCATTAAGCATCTGTCTTCGGCTCAGGTCATGATCCCAGGGTCCTGGGATCGAGCCCCGCATCGGGCTCCCTGCTCAGCGGGAAGCCTGCTTCTCCCTCTCCCACTCCCCCTGCTTGTGTTCCCTCTCTCTCTGTCTCTCTCTCTGTCAAATAAATAAATAAAATCTTAAAAAAAAAAAAAAGTGGAAATTCACTGCAGGCAATAAGTAGCAAAATAAAGCTTAGTTTGTAGGCGTATTCTACTATTCTTATACAGGCTTAAAATGTGCACTTTATCTGTCATTGTGGTTTGTCAATATTTTATTCAATCTACATTACATTAATGCTTTATTAACTGACTTCAAGGCAAAAATCAGAAAAGGTATGAAAAAGACATTTAAGGGATGCCTGGGTGGCTCAGTTGTTGAAACGTCTACCTTTAGCTCAGGTCATGATCCCAGGGTCCTGGGATGGAGTACTGCATGAGGTTCCTTGCTCAGCGGGGAGCCTGCTTCTCCCTCTGCCTGCCGCTCCCCCTGCTTGTGTGTGCTCTCTTTACCCCTCTCTCTGACAAATAAATAAAACCTTAAAAAAAAAGTTAAAAAAAAAAAAAGACATTTAAAATGATATGACTTTATAATCACATCAACATGGCCTTATACCTTTTACTAAGGTGGAGGAAAAACAGGGGATAAAATTCAGGTCTTGCAGGAAATTCCACTATTGAGCTGATTCAATGAAAATAGCTTGTTTTTAAAAGTTCTATTTTTGAAACTTTTTTCCCAGATGCAATTCTAATGCATTAATTAGAACTTATATTTTAGGTCAATTAATTGCTAATGTGAAAGAAATCTATTGCTCAAACTAAAATGAAAGGGGAGCTGAGAAGGGAGTGTCTTCTCAGACCAGCTATTCTTAAAAGAATCCCAAGGGTTTAAGCTCTTCTTGGGCACGTCCTCAGTAGATACAGCATCTACTGCCTTAGTGTGCTAGGAACCATTCGTGATCATTTTTGCCACAAAGAACAAAAAGTAGATAAATCCCATATTTTTAACAAATCTTAAAAATGTATTTTGAAAAACTAGTCTCAACAGAGCTCCAAACCTAGAAAGTTGATTACAATAAAAATGGGTTGGCCATCTAAATTATTTGCAATTTACAGTGACTGTAAACAAAATGGTTTATCATTATTTAAGACTGAGGCCACATTTTTTTAATATATTTTTTAAGTTTTTATTTTAATTCCAGTTAACATAATAGTGTTATATTAGTTTCAGGTGTACCATATAGTAATTCAACAGTTCCATACATCACCCTGTGCTCATGACAACAAGTACACTCCTTAATTTCTGAGGCCATACTTTTAAACATACCTGGCAAATTAGGTGAGAGTGAGGCAAGAAAGCACTCAAAAAAACAAAAGAGAGGTATATCTCATGTCTCAAAATGACATTCCCAAAAAAACTGCCCAAATCAAATTTTTGTAAATTGGCTTCTATTTTCCTCTTCATCTCTAAAAAAAGTACTGTTGTAATACCCCCCTTTTCGGGGGATGGGATATGGTCATACATAATAAAGAAAACCATGGGGGCGCCCGGTGGCTCAGTCATTAAGCGTCTGCCTTCGGTTCAGGTCATGATCCCAGGGTCCTGGGATGGAGCCCCACATCTGGCTCCTTGCTCGGCGGGAAGCCCGCTTCTCCCTCTCCCGCTCCCCCTGCTTGTGTTCCTGCTCGTGCTCTCTCTCCCTCTGTCAAATAAATAAATAAAATCTTCAAAAAATAAAAAAATAAAAACATGTACAGTGCTGTAAACCTTTTCTAAATTATATCATAAATTATTTTTAAAACAATAAAATATAAATGAGAAAATTCAATCTAAGTATTTGGAACCTACTTAAAGGTCAAAAGAAAAAGAGCTTAACTGAATAGAACATAGAAGACTAATAAATCATTCACTTCAATCAAACCCCCACACCTCACCCACCCTCACTACTTTGAAGTACAGGAACTCTGCTATTCTCTTGACATTTATAGAAGCCGCAGTTTGGCGTATTTTGTTTGTTGCTTTTGTTTTGCAATTAACTGCTATGGATCAAAGACAGAATCATTCAAAAACAAAATTATTCAACTTCAAAATAAAATAAAGTGGTGGGTGAGAATGGTGAGACTGAAATATAGAAAATTCATTGGAAGTTTCCACACTAGCTCCCCCCCACCGCCAAATGATATAGGATTATGTCTAATCAGTACCCAAACTTATACATTCTGAAAGATATTTTCATGGACAAGAATGACAGTGATGGTGCTGATGAGACTGGGGCTGGTGCTTCAAGCATTAAAGATAATCTATTCCCAACATAAAAAATACAGCACTCAATGTGGGCAGATTTTTTTTAAGTTTTTAATAACAGAATGAGATTACTATTGTAAAAATTAAATTCACAAGCATAAACATAGACTTAAACACAATTTCACTGAGATGTATACTAACTCATATTAAACAATTTCATCACTAGCAGATGTGTCACTGTAACTAATCGATAAATCCAAATATTATTCTTTCCCTTGTGTATCCTTACACTTATCAGATTGCTTGATTTATTTTTCTGATGTAAAATTCTAAGTTTTTTAATATATACAGACACATACACATTCTTTATAAATACCTGTTACTGAGGCCTTCTTAAACCCACATTTTTAAAAAGTGTTAAATGAGGTGGTATTTCCCTCCCATGATTTAGCTTAATCCTAAAAATTTTCCTCCAGGATTCTATCTGAAATCTAGCAAGGTACCTACATTTGTTTATTGCACTACTTTATGGTACTTCTCATATTGAAATTATCGCATCAATCCACTAAAAAACAAAAAACTGACTCCTAGTCAGGTACAAAATCACTCATTATCAAAATGCCAATTCTTCTCAAAAGATTAAGTATGCAATTTTACAGTGACAAAGTCTAGGTTATTCAGGGAAGTCACAGTAGTTGAATTTAATGTATGTCAAAGCCCTCATTTCAGATGCCACCTTAACTCCAAATCTAGTATTATACAGGAAAGGGAACATCACTTGGTAGGAAAACCTCACAAAACCCTCTTTACTGTGGAAATAACAAAAAAAAAGGGTTCTTTCAACAACTTCTGAGGGTGGTATCAGATTCCCAGAAAGTGGAGTAAAATTTTTGCTTATTACAAGGAAACACCGAAGTTTAGAAACATGGGACTTGTTCATTAGTTTATTCTTTAAGAATCAATAATGATGTTTTCAAACAGAGTAAACAAAATTCTCCAAGTCTAAAAGCAAATGCATTAAATACTCAGCTACAAAGCCCAGTTTTGTAATGCAAAACAAGCAAATTCTGAGAACTAGGGAAGGCAATCATAATAAACACATTTATTTAAAGTCTCCTAAACCTAATCTGAAGTATTAATTTAACTCCTGGCAACATTAACAAAATAGTTCAGTTCCCAGCTTTAAAAGAAAAACTAAAAACTAAACAGTGTTTCAAGTTAGGTGTTTTAATGCATTTTGATAATAGCTCCTTAAAACCTGTCTTTCCAAAATCATTAACAATCATCATTGAACACTTAGTATTTCCCAAACCTTAAATGAGACCCAAAGAACAAATAAATAAGACAAACACCACCCCAGCCCTCTTATGGTGCTGACATTCTAACAGAGAACAGAAAAATAGTTACATAACATCTAAGAGCTAAAACTATAAAACTCTCAGAAGAAACTGGGCAATAAATCTTGCATTAGGCAATGGTTTCTTAGATATGACACCCAAAGTACAAGCAACTGAAGAAAAAATAGACAAAATGAAAAACTCTGAATTTTAACTATCAAGGAAGTAAAAAACACAACCTCCCACAAGGGGAGAAAATACTTGCAAATCATGTATCTGATAGGGATTTGCGTCTAAAATATATAATGAATTCTTGTAACTCAGTAATAAAAAAAACCCAATTAAAAAATGAGGAAAGGATATGAATTTCTCCAAAGATATACTAATAACTAATAAACACATGAAAAGATGCCCAACAGGGGCACCTGGCTGGCTCAGTCAGTTAAGTGGCTGCCTTTGGCTCGGGTCATGATCTCCAGGTCCTGAGATGGAGCCCCACATCGGGCTCCCTGTTCAGAGGGGAATCTGCTTCTCGCTCACCCTCTGCTGCTCCCCCTGCTTTTGCTCTCTTGCTTGCTCTCTCTCAAACTAATTAATTAAAAAAAAGAAAAGATGCCCAACATCATTAGCTATCTGGAAAATGCAAATCAGAACCACAATGAGATTACCACTTCAAACCCTCTAGGATGGCTAGAATCTAAAAGAGATAATAAGTATTGGCAAGGATATGAATAAATTGGAATTTTCATACACTGGTGTTAGAAATGTAAACCATGCAGCAACTTTGAAAGACAATTTGGCAGTTCTTCAAAAAGGTTAAACATAGACTAGGTACCACATGATACAGCAATTCCACTCCTAGATACGTATATACTCAAAAGAAATGAAAACATACATCCACATAAAAACTTGTACATGATGTTCACAACAGCATTATTCCTAACAACCAAAAAGTGGAAACAACCTAAATGCCCATCTATTGATGAATGAATAAACAAACTTTATATCCATATAATGGAATATTATTCAGCTATAGAAAGAAATGGTGTACTGGTGCGTACTAAAACATGGATGAACCTTGAAAACATTAGCTAAGTGAAAGAAACCAAACACAAAAGACCATATATGATTCTATTTATATTAAATGTCCAAAAAAGCAAAACTAGAGAGAAAGAAAGTAGATTTAGTGGTTGGCAGGGGCTGGAAGGAGTGAAGAGTATGTGAAGTGACTGTTGATGAGTAAGTACAGGGATTCTTTCTGCTAATTTCATAATAGCAAGTGTACTCTTATGACTTGAATCAAATGCTCTAAAATTGATTTTGGTAATAGTTACACAACTCTGAACAGCACTGAACTATACACTGTAAATGGATTGTGTGGCATGTGAATTATATTTCAATAAAGCTGTTACAAAAAAATGTTTGAAGTACAGGGGTTTTTTTTGTTTTTTTTTAAGATTTAATTTATTTGAGAGAGAGAATGCGCATGGGGCAGGAGGGAACAGTGGGAGAGAGAGAGAGAGAGAAAATCTCAAGCAGAATCCACGAAGAGCACAGAGCCTGATGCAGGGCTCAATATCATCACCCTGAGATCAGTACCTGAACCAAACCCAAGAGTCAGATGATTAACAAACTGTGCCAACCAGGTGTCCCAAGAAGTACAGGGTATTAAGGAAACTTATAAAAGGATCCCTAATCTGAGGAATCAGAGGAAAATTAAATGAAGACCTGAAAGCATAAGAATTTTAAAGATTTTATTTATTTATTTGATGGGACGCCTGGGTGGCTCAGTCAGTTAAGAGTCAGCCTTCAGCTCAGGTCATGATCCCAGGGTCCTGGGATCGAGTCCTGTATCAGGCTCCTTGCTTAGTGCGGAGCCTGCTTCTCCCTCTGCCTGCTACTCCCCCCCCCCCCCCACCGCTTGTTCTCTCTCTCTATTGCTCTCTCTCTCTGACAAATAAATAATTTTTAAAAAGATTTTATTTATTTGAGACAGAGAAAGGGCACGAGCAAGAGCAGTGGGGGGTGGGGTGGGGGCCAGAAGAAGAGGGAGAAGCAGGCTCTTCGCTGAGCAGGCAGCCCGACACAGGGCTCAATCCCAGGACTCTGGGATCACAACCTGAGCTGAAGGCAGACACAACCAAATGAGCCACCCAGGCGCCCCTGCATAAGCATTTTAAAGCATCCAAATACATGGTATGTCTGAATAGCTAAGAGAATTCAAGAATGGCTGGAGTAGAGTGATGAAGTGGAAGAGACAGTAATAACACAGCTTACATTTATTGAACCTTTACCTATGTGCCTGGCACTGCTTACTCCAAAGTCTCAAATATATTTAATCCTAATAACTCTGAGGTATGGATGGTTATTATCCCCATTTTACAGATAAGGAAATGGAGGCACTGTGTAGGAAAGTTAACTTGCCCAAGGTCACAGCAAGTGGTGCTATCATGACTTGAACCAAAACATTCAGGCCCCAGAGTTCTACACACTAACACTTCACAACCCATCTTTTCCTGGAAACTGTCTACGGATTACAACAGACATAACTTTTAATCTTGTAACAGTATATTCAATCCTGTAACAGTAACCAGATACGTTATACTTTTATACACAAGCTTATTTGGTTGAGCACAAGATGAACACTTCAGTTTAGAGACCATGTTTTATAATAGCAACCTTTAAACTCTGGAATCACACTCAGCAAGGCAGGCTGATTGATCACTTATTAGCAGCTCTGAGAATTGATACTTCCTAATAGACTATCTTACACTTAACTTGGGGGGCACTTACTCATTATCACCATTTCGTTTGTTTGTGTGTGTGTGTCTCCTAATCCAGTATAGTGGAATGTGCTTAGAACTTGTTAGTATTTGTGTAAGAACTCACATGAATCGAGCTTAAGTCTCTAGCATGAACAAGTGCACTGATAACAGTGCCTATTACTGAGCCCGGGAAAAGATGGTTGGGAGAAAAATTCTGAGTTCAGTTTTCAACAAGCTGAGCTGGAGGAACTGTGAGACAGCCAAGTCAAAATGGATCTGTGGACCTGGTCCTCAGAAGAACTAGACCAAGGAGGTAAATTTGGAAGTCTGGGCACAAAGCATGGTAACTTAAGCCATAATAATATAAACTAAATGCCTAGAAAGAAAGCATAGACAGAGAAAAGGTCTTAAAACATTGGTTTTCAAATATGAGCAAGCATCACAATCACATGGAAGGCTTGTTAAAATACAAATGGCTAGGAGCCATCTCCAGAGTTTCCGATTCAGTAGGTCTGGGTAGGGACTAAGGATTTTCATGTCTAACAAGTTCCCAGGTGAGGCGCGCCTGGGTGGCTCAAGTCGTTAAGCGTATGCCTTCGGCTCAGGTCATGGTCCCAGGGTCCTGGGATAGAGCCCCGCATCGGGCTCCCTGCTCGGCAGGGAAGCCTGCTTCTCCCTTTCCCACTCCTCCTGCTTGTGTTCCCTCTCTCGCTGTGTCTCTCTCTGTCAAATAAATAAAATCTTAAAAATAAATAAATAAATAAAATTTAAAAAAATTTTAAAAAAAAGTTCCCAGGTGACGTTGATGCTTCTGGTCTGGGTAGCCACACGTGGAGAACCAATGGCCTACAGCAAAGCCCTACAAAACTCTGATAGTTAAAGCAGAGAATAAGGAACTTACAAAGGTGAACAAGACGAGCCTAGAGCAAGGTAGGAGAAATACTACTACAATTAAATTATTACCAAGGTCACCAGTAACCTCCTTACTGAAGATCCAGTGGAAACCTATGATTTCTAAAACTAAATTCTACTTGCAACAAGTATTTATTGAGCACCCACCATATACCAGGCACCTCTGTTCTCTGTAACCTGACCCTATCTTCTCTCTTGGCCTCTGAAATACCATTCACTCCTTTACGTTCCTGCTTCTTTTTTGAACACCTACGTATCTCTTCTCTTGTTCCTCTCTTCCACCTATTCAGTCAAGATTCTCAGGATTCTGGGTCTTCTCTTCATCATGCAAGCTTACCTAGGGCAATTTTACCTAACCCTGTAACACCATCTTGTTGCCAATAATTCTCCCATACCTCATCTCTAGAACTGACTGCCTCTGGGCTTCAGATCCTATTTCCAACTCCCAGCCCAATCGGACATTTATACACTAAGCCACTTTCTTTCCATATTTTCTCTCCAAGAAGCATAACCATCCACCCAGAGACCCAAGCCAGCTATCTGTGAATCTTCCTAAAGTAGTTGTTCTCAGCTTTAGCTGCAGGTTAGAACCTCCCGTGGAGTATTTTTTTTTTTTAACACCTCACTTGTAGGTCTAATAATATGACAAAAATAATTTTGTGTCCTTAGCACATATGCATGTAAAATGCTTAGCAAAAAATGCTTTGAGCACTTAAAAACAGGGAACTATCTTTATAAACACTTCAAATTTCAGCTCATCTGCGGTCTTTTCTGAACAGAATCAACTTCTTTAAGCTATTTCATTAACAACAAAAATTTTTTTAAAAACTCGTTTATAAGTCTAATGTAAACTTAAAAAACTTAGGTTCAAAGTCATATTCCCACTTTTGCCAAATATCCTTTGGTATAGATCGTTACAGTTGATTCCTAAAGGGAATAGTATAAGTCGTTAAATAGGTACACCACTGGAATCATGGATCTGTAGTCGCAATTTGGCCCATGGAGAAGACAACACAAACCAGTGAGTGAGGTCTATTGTTCATAGAGCCATTCACAGAGACACTAGTGAGCCAGCCATAAATGGAAAAAAAGAAACACCAATATATTCAAACAAGCTAATAAGACAAGCCCATTATATGATACAATGTTACTTACAAGTGTTTGCAAATGAGACATTCAATTCCACAGTGTTATCAAAGCAAACTTGCACCTCTGCTCTTTAGTGCTATTTTGTATTTTGAGTATTTTCAAAAGAGAATGACGAAGATTTAAAACAGCCACTATCTTCCAAAGTATAATGTTTTGTTTGTATCCCTTGCCCAATGATCTTAGCAAATCTGTCTACTTTTTCTTGAAAAGATGTGCAGCGATGGGCAAATAATGAGTCAGTAAGTTCCTTTAAGGCTGTACAATTCTGCCATTTTCACCTAAGATGGTCAATTTCTTATAACCTGCACATAACAGGACAGCTCGAAAATAGCCTGGAATATGTCAGAAAACCAAGGAATAAAAGCTACCAAAAATTGCAACTGGAATAAAGGACAAAGGTTTTTATTTGGTTGTTCATTTGCTTTAGCTGAACAAATTAGTTTGTCTTATAAATGAATTAAGTTATATATTTTGTGTGTATGCAAATACCACCAGAGTAAATAAACACATTAAAAAACAAAACAAAACAAAAAACCACTATCCTTTTCCAAAAACTGACTCCCTGGTAAGTGGAGAGGGACTTAAAGCTGTTTGCTGAAATGGAACCAATGGGGAGATAAGCTTTATTTACATTTTTGATACAGTTACGAAGGTATTTGGATTGTGGAAAGCAGAGGAAGTTTGAAAACCACCCCCCCATTTAAAAAAAAAAAAAAAAAACTGTTATGTATGAAGTAACCATATTTCCAAATAGCAGGGAAACACAGATACTGATTGGAGCTATGAAAACGTAATAATGTGGGTGAGGAATAAAGAAGAAATTTAAAATTTTTTTTCCAGTCTTATTTTTCTAGATTTGGGAAAATCTTTAACTTTTACATTTTATAAATGAACAAAATGTGTATATATAATCTAAAGGTTACCTATTTCCAATATGACATTTGAGTCCTTTTAATAACCCAGCCCCTAAAAGGTCACACAGCCTGAACCTCTCCTGTGGCAGAGAAGGCATTCCACCAATAAAGACTGTTCAACTTCATACACCCTTTGCCAAAATACGAACAGCATGCTTTTCAAACTTCAAAACCTAAATGCAAAAGGAGGAAGTTTATTTAATACCATCATAGTATTAGGCTCTGGTACATTCAGGGTCACAAGTTCATGAGGGTATATGAAGTACATCTCAAGTGTTTTTTTAGCAGATCACCAAGCCAGGCGACATAACCAAGAACCTTTCTCCAGAATCCACCTGGATTCCTATAGGGAAAGGAACTGTGAGAGCTGCAATAGCAACCAAGCAAAAACTTGCTAGTTCAATTCACTTATGAATAAATTTACTATTATACATGGATCTCCAAATAAAGTGCGAAAATTTAAGGAACTGAGAATTATTCTGCTTTTGTTGTTCTCCTCTGTTACAACCAAAGAGTGGTATTCTATTGCATCAGAACCACCTAGGCCACTGAGGGTGCCTTCTACTCCAGGCAATGAATGCACAATGCCCTTCACCATTTCCTATACACCATTTTGCACCAATGTGCTCAAGAGACCCCTCACTATAGTTCAAAAAGAAAATACCTCTCATCCACTTGGACGAAGAACAAGGGTCTTCCAGCAGGTCCAGTGAAACAACTTCTTTAGATCAGCACCACAAGATCCATATGAATGAACAGTTTTCAAGGGGAACTAGAATTGTCCCTCTCTTTACTACCCTTGTGCCCAGATAGTCTCTCTTCTCTAAGGGTACATTTCTTCTCAAGCAATAACCTGATCCTAGTAAACACAGCTTCCTGCCCTCCACACTTAACATCCGCCTGAACCTGCTAGTTCACAATACCCTTTGCCCTCTTTCACAAATATGATTATTTTTATTGGGGGCAGGAATGGGAAGCAAGATGAGGGAGAAAGAAATTAAGGGGATTTTTTTAAAAGTTCCTATGGCTTCAAAAGTTCCAGAAACCTTACAACCTTAGAAATAGATAATGGGATCCAAATTCTTCCCTTCCCAACAGCTCCCCACAAGCTAACACCTATGAAACTGGAGACCCCGATCCTAGTTTAGCTCCCATGGGGGAGGTCAAGGGAGGTCCCCAGTTTTCAAATCCTAACTTGTGATATTTAGTAAAAATTAGTAAATTATTGACATCACAGCCTATTTAGATACAGTAATTTACAGACCCTCCCCCCCAATTTTTAAGCAAAATACCACTTCAATTCCTGTAAAGCCTGGATTCTACTGTAAGAGTAGCCATTTTTTCTTCATTACATAACCTTGGGTGAATCACTACTTCTGAGTCTGATATTTCAGAGTTGTGGTGAGGATTAGATCCCTTAGCACAGTACCCAGTCAATACTATAATTATGCAGAAAGGTCCTGTCTACTTTATTCAAAGCAAACCAACATTAGTGCTCACTCTTGTATAATTATTTTTCAACAGCTGGGTCAGTTCTTGTAATGGTGTTAAGACATAGTTGGTATACAACATTTTACTGAAAGAATGAATAGCCTATGCTTAAAAGGGGGAGAGTGTCTGTAAAGAGCGCTAGAAATTAATGGGTATTAAAACAGTTTTATCTATTTATCTAGGTTGTTCTATTGTATCAGAATTAACATAGGCCACTGTGGGTACCTTCTACTCCAGTCAATGAATGCACAATGTCCTTGACTATTTCTCATACTCCACTCTGCTCCAATATGCTCAACATATTTGTTTGCAGAGATTATTCCAGAACGGGAACATGAAACTATCTTTGCTTAAATTAAAGGAACATTAGGAGCAAACACTGGTGGCAAGATTTATTTGCCTCAGAATCGCTTCACAAACTCTGACAACTTAGCCTCCTTACTACTTCTATTATTCACCAGAGACACAGATCTAGTTCAAATCAGAAGCAAGTCCTTACGCTTTGATGTATTTGCCCAAAGACTAGCTAGATTAGATTTAGAAAGAACCTTGCCAAAGAAGGAAAAACAATTTCTTAGCCTTTAATCAATTCTTCTTTAAACCCAGGAAATACCATACAATTTGTTTCCCATAGCTAATAAGTAACTTATAACACTACTTTCTAATTATAAAGCCTATTCTACCCAGAGTATGCAGATCAGCTGCTAGCTATGAGAAAAATTACTACTAAAGGGAGTTTCTTGAGAAGATTCCTCTATCCCTACACTTTCCCCCAAACAAGATATGACAGAATCACTTGATGTGAGCCAGGGCATTTACTATTCTTTTTTTTTTTTTTTTTTTTTCAACCAGGGCCTGGCAGAACAGCTCCCACAAAGAAGGGTGGCGAGAAGATGGGCCATTCTGCCATCAACAAGGTAGTAACCATAGAATACACCATCAACATTTAGAAGCACATCCATGGAGTGGGTTTCAAGAAGTGTGCCCCTCAGGCACTCAAAGACATCTGGAAATTTGCCATGAATGAGATGAGAACTCCAGATGTGCACACTGACACCAGACTCAACAACACTGTCAGGGCCAAAGTAATAAGGAAGGTTCCACACCATGTATGTGTGCAGTTGTCCAGAAAATGTAACAAGGATGAAGATTCACCAAACCAGCTCTATACACTGGTTACCTATGTACCTGTCACCACTTTCAAAAATCTACAGACAGTTAATGTGGGTGAGAACTAACCACGGACTGTCAAAGTTATAAAACTGCAAAAAAAAAAAAAAAAAAACTTAATTTCTATACTATTAACTAGCCTAACATCATACAAATTTCTTACACAACCAAGAAGAGGCAAGCAGATGGTCATTATCCCAGGTCCAAATGTCTGATTCTATCTGATACAAAGGAATAAATGCCAAAAGTCATCTCCATTTGATGTTCCGTTATTCAAACGTAGAGGCTTAGCTGGAATGTTCTTACCCGTAAACAATTTTGAGGCCTCATGAAAGAAAGTATCATTTAAGGAACCAGAAACTGCTCCTTCACTTTTGTTCTCATTAGACTTTCTGCATGTTTCTCTGCAACCAGCTTGTCCTTCCCTGCTGCTGGAACTATATTTACATCTTTTGGCCAGTTGGCTTGCTTGGTCCCTAGCTCCCCATGGCCACATCTGCTGCTCTCTCTTCCTAGTAGTCCAATCACTGTTTTTCTTATACTCCTAGAACTGATCTAATGCCCATCTTCTGAACCGTACAATCTGTCAAACAGCAACCAAAGAAGTTGGGGGGAAAGAGGGAACAGTGAACCATGGGTACATGTGACATGACCTATCTGTTCTAACCAGCTGTTCTATAACCTGTCCTAAGTGGCTCAGAGTGTACACCCTGGTTCACTCTGACAGACCTGCTCTTGACCCAACCTAACCCTTTAGACTAGGTATGGTTTCCCTGGCCACCAGTCTTATACCTAAAACTTTCTACTAAAGACAGAAGAGTCTCACAATTATGACCATGCTTACAGAAAAGGAAACATTCAAAGGTCTCTTCCATACTTCGCACTGTGCTAGATGCTTTCTCTCTCAAGACCCACCAAAGGCCATTGATATACATATTGCCCTCATTTTACATGAGAAAACAGTGTAACTCCAGTATCTGCATATTTAAGAAGATAAGGCTAAAGGTAGGAGATATTGCATAACATCAGTAAACAAAATGCTTTTTAATGTTGCCCTTACAGGGCTGCTTTTCATGTTGTTCATTATGTGAAGTGCCAAGGAATCTGGCTTACAACTTCTAATTAGCTATCAACTCACTTTACAAAAACTGTTTCACCAAAAAAAAAAAGGCCACACTTTAAATGGTGACTAGCATTATATACTTATATAGTACTTAAATCAAATTCTAAGATTTACAAAATAATAACCTTTGTATCTTCAGATTACAAGAATATTTAGTATGCTCAATGGTGATATAGCAGCTTAACAGAGAGGACCTAAGAACATGTTAAACTAAGCCACATGGATGTAATCATTAAAATCCAGACTCAGAAACTCTAAAGAACGAATAACCTGGTGTCTTTAAATAAATAAATTACAAGGGAGAGGAAAGAAAGAGAGGTAGTGAGTGGGAACCTCTAAATTAAAAAGGACTCAAAAGTCATTACCAACCAGCAAGAAGGTAGTGACCTTATGTGGATCCTGATTAAAACTATGACATTTGAAAAATAAATAAATTAAATAAACTATGACATCTGAGATAACTGGAAATTTGAATACTGGATAGTTGATGATACTAAGGAATTGGGGGAGGTAAATACATATATACCTATATATACATTTTAAGAGTTATCTTTTTTTTTAAAAGATTTTTATTTATTTATTTATTAGAGAGCGAACACAAGCAAGGGGAGCGGCAGGCAGAGGGAGAGGGAGAAGCAGGGTCCCTGCTGAGCAGGGAGCCTGACACTGGGAGTGATCCCAGTGATCCCAGGATCCCAGGATCCCGGGATCATAACCTGAGCCAAAGGCAGATGCTTAACCAACTGAAACACCCAGGTGCCCCAAGAGTCATTATCTAAAGATACACTAAATAGGGCGCCTGGGTGGCTCAGTCATTAGGCGTCTGCCTTCGGCTCAGGTCATGATCCCGGGGTCCTGGGATCAAGTCCCGCATCAGGCCCCCTGCTCAGCGGGAAGCCTGCTTCTCCCTCTCCCACTCCCCCCTGCTTGTGTTCCCTCTCTCCCTGTGTCTCTGTCAAATAAATAAAATCTTAATAAAAAAAAAAAAGATACATTAACTAGACTACAAATGAAATGATATCTGGGATGTTTGAAAATAACCCAGGAGGAAGAAAGTAGAAGAATAGATGAAAGAAAACTGGGTTTTGAGTTGATGATAATTGTCAAAGCTGGGTCATAGGTACATGGGGATTTATTACATGGATTTCATCTACTTTTATGTGTTTCAAAAAAACTTCTATGTTAAGTTAAAGTCAAGCACTTGCAAAATACAAGTATGTTTATGTAAATAAAAACAAAACAAAACAGGTCACTTAAAAATGATACCAGTAACTTGACTTTAACTGGGTTTTAGATGACATAAAGGAATTTGATGATACTAATATGGAGAATAAAATTCAGAAGCTAAGCATCACAGCAAACTGTTAATTTTGTTAGGCAGAATAATGGCATTGTGGTTACGGGGAAAAATGTCTCTTTAAAAGACACATATTGAGGGGCGCCTGGGTGGCTCAGTCGTTAAGCGTCTGCCTTCGGCTCAGGTCATGATCCCAGGGTCCTGGGATCGAGCCCCGCACTGGGCTCCCTGCTCCGCAGAAAGCCTGCTTCTTCCTCTCACACTCCCCTTGTGTTCCCTCTCTCGCTGTCCCTCTCTCTGTCAAATAAATAAATAAAATCTTTAAAAAATAAATAAATAAAAGACATATTGATATACTCAGAGCTAACATGACATGACGTCTAGAATTTGGTTTAAAATTGTTTTTAGGGGTGCCTGGGTGGCTCAGTCGTTAAGCGTCTGCCTTCGGCTTGGGTCGTGATCCCAGGGCCCTGATCCCAGGGTCTTGGGATCGAGCCCCGCATCTGGCTCTCTGCTCTGCAAGGAGCCTGCTTCTCCCTCTCCCACTCCCCCTGCTTGTGTTCCCTCTCTCGCTGTGTCTCTCTGTCAAATAAATAAATAAAATCTTTAAAAAAAAAATCGCGACAAGAATAAACAACTACAGCCAAATGTTGAAACTAACTGGTAAATATATAGGGGCTCAGTGACTCTACTTATGAGTGTGTTTGCATTTTAAAAAGTACATAATAACAGGAACAATAAGAGATTTCAAAGACTTCCTCCACTATGTGGGAGAAGAAAAAAAACAAATAATTCAAACTAAAACACCCTAGTTCAAATTAGGGTCAAGTTTGGAGCGGGTAGGGAGACAGGAACCACCACACAAGAGTTTTTCTCTTATTTAATTCACCCGAATTTCACAAATAGTCAGCAGTGTGGTGAGGAAAATCTCACAGTGTTCCAACATAATGAGGGCATACTCAAAGAAAAAAAATTTTTTTTCAAGAATTATTTCCTCCTGCCAGTCCTGCCCTAGACATCCATTTATAAAGAAACTTTCAATATTTTCTGAAGTCCAAGAAGTAGGATTGTCAGGGTGTTTTGTATGGGAACAAAGCTTCCCTAACATCCTGAGCACATATGATTCTGATTGTACATAGAGGTTTCTGGGCATGAAAATAGTATTTTTTCATTCCTAGTTTTCTGGCTATGCCCCAAGACTACCTTTCCTACCAAGTTATCTTTAGTAAGATCCTTTGGGTGGGGGGGGGAACCTTTCGAAGACTTTTATGAAAACATTCGCACATACACATTTCAGCACTTCAAGTAATGATACCAAGTGTTTTTTGAGATTCTAAAGAGAAAAACACATTCTAAAATTACCTAATCCTACCAAAATTTCTGCTGTGGGCAATCACCACCATACCTAAATTATATAATTATTATTGGCAGAGCAAAAAGGAAAATTAACATCTTCTTAGAATTCACTATATGCCAAGTATTTAATATGTATTTTCAACTAAATCCTCATAACAATCTTAGTATTTTTTTTTTTTTTAAAGGTTTATTTCAGGGGTGGGGAGAGGGAGAGAGAGGCAGACTCCCCACGGAGCATGGAGCCCAACGCAGGGCTCGATCTCAAGACCCCGAGATCATGACCTGAGCTGAAACCAAGAGTCAGCCACTCAACCAACTGAGCCACCCAGGTGCTCCAGGTGAGTATTAGTACTGTCTGAATATTACAGATGAGAAAAGTAGGGTACTGAGAGGCTAAGTAACTTGTAACTAAGTGGCAGAACCAGATGTGAACCCAACCAGTCTAGCTCCAACATCTGGGCTGCTCTCTGCTACACTACTACTCTATACCCTAAAACTTTTCACTCTAAAACACAGGAAAAATGACTATTTGAACATTTCCAGACCCTAGATCATTGACTCTCTTCATAATCCTAATAATCTTTGAGATTTTACATTATTAAAAAAATTTTTTTAACTGGCAGATCCTTCTTTAATAAAATTAAACCGTCTGAAGAGAATTAACAGCAGCTATTATAGGCCTTAGCACCACTCGCCAAGAATAATGAGGCCCCCTAACTGCTCACCCTAATGCAAAGCTCACCAGTTGACAGACCTTAGGTAGGTACAGAGATCCCAACCATTTTATATTGTTTCATTCTTCCATTTGTTTGGTTAAATCAGAATCAAACATCTGTATCATGAAAGAGACAAGGAAACACAAAGTTAAAGAAATGTGACAAAGGAAGAAACAGAATTCATAAAACAAAATAGATCTTGTTAAAAGCCTTCTAACTAAGATCCTCAGAAACAGTTAAGATTTTGCATACATAAAGCAAGACAGGATGCTGTGAAAAGGCAAAAAAGAATGAGAAAAGACTCTTGGAAATAAAAAATAAATTTAAAAAGGCAATATAAGGTTTGAAGTTGTAAAGATGAAATTTAAAAAGCAGACAAAAACAGAGGCAAAAAATTATCAAAGGAGACACAGCATCAGTCCAGGAGGTCAGCATGTGATTAATAAGAATTCCATAAAGAACAGGGAATACAGTCAATGGTACTGTAACAGTGCTGTATGGAGACCAATGGTAACTGCACTTGTGAGGAGCACAGCATAACATAGAGAGATGTTGCATCACTATGTTGTACACTTGAAACTAATGTAACATTGTGTGTCAACTATACTTAAATAAAAAAAAATTAAAATTAAAAAAAGGATTCCAGAATGAAAAGAAAAAAAAACTGGAGGAAGTTTCTGAAGAAATATAAATTTTCCACAAAAGATTAATAAGTTATTATATTTATAGAAGTCTTCCAATTAATAGGGCCCACTCAGTGCTCAAATAGAAGCCCAAACCAAGACATATCATTGGAGAATTTGAGACAAGAGATAAAAAAGATACTGCAAACTTTCAGAGAAAAGACAGCTCAACTACAAAGGAACAAGAATCAAACTGGCCTAGAACTTTTCATCAATAATGAAGGACACTAAGAGTCAAGCAATGCCTTTAAAATTCTGACAGAAAATTATGTTCAACCCAGACTTCTATTCCCAGCCACACTAACAATCCAGTTTAAGAATAGAGAAAAATGGGGCACCTGGGTGGCTTAGCCGTTAAGCGTCTGCCTTCAGCTCAGGTCATGATCCCGGGGTCCTGGGATCGAGCCCCACATCAGGCTCCCTGCTCTGCAGGAAGCCTACTTCTCCCTCTCCCACTCCCCCTGCTTGTGTTCCCTCTCTGTCTCTCTCTCTCTGTCAAATAAAATCTTAAAAAAAAAAAAAAAAATAGAGAAAAAATGTTTTCAGACAAGGAATTGCTCAAAATTTACCTCCCACACATCTTACCTAGCAAAACAAGGCAATAAAACCAAGAAAGAGGAATATATGGGAAACAGGAGCATAATGAAAGCAAGTCACAAGATGTCAGGTGAGCAGCAATTCTAAACAAAGCACACAGAACAGAGCAGGAGGATAGAGGGTATCAAGGAAGGTAAGTATGAAAAAGAGAGATACTAGAAATTTGATACTATCTTTAAAAATGGAAAAATTAAGGCAGCTATAAAAGCAAATAATACCACCCCCCCCCCCAAAAGAATACAACTGAGAATTCTGATATGGGGAGGACATCCTGTTTTATCTTTGGAGAATTACCTTCTCCCCACCCCTAATACATGTGATTCATACAAGGCTGACCCCATACCCATCTGTAAGAGTATGCATGTTGACCAGGCTCTTAACTATTCTAATCCATTCTCTCTGCTTTGCCATAACTTGTTTGGAAATAAACACAAAGCCTAGAATCTGTACAGGTGGGTAAGGGGTGCGCAGGGTGTGGAGGATCCTGAAAATAAAGCTAAAAGGAGGACATCAGACTGGTTAACAGTAAGAGAAAAACTCTTCAAAGCAAGGTTTGAGCACCTGGATCCAATCCTACTCTATCCTCCGGGGCTCTCAGTTCTGGGAACTAATTTTCTTCTTCACTTAAGTTACTATTGCGCTGGTTTTCTAACACATACAAGGATCAAGGATTCCTGTCTTTTTTTTTTTTTTTTTTTTTTTAGATTTTATTTATTTATTTGAGACAGAGAGAATGAGAGAGAGAGAGAGCACATG